>NC_040905.2:125204831-125518950 GCF_004126475.2 Phyllostomus discolor
ATTTGCATGACAAAGATTTGTTAAAGAAATGACATACACAGTAATTTTCTTATGTGACCTGAACAATTTAACTTTAAACATTTCTTTTTTAAAAAAATTTATTTTAATCATTGTTCAAGTACAGTTTTCTCCCTTTTACTCCCATTCCAGCCTGCCCACCCATCCCTTCCCACTTCTCCCCTATTGCTACCCTCCCCCTAGTTTTTGTCCATGTGTCCTTTAAATTCATTCCTGTAAACCCTACCCATTCTCCCCTGAAATTCCCTCTTCTCTCCCCTCTGGTCACTGTCAGTCTGTCCTGTATTTCAGTGTCTTTGGTTATATTTTGCTTATTTCTTTGTTTTATTGTTTAGGTTCCTGTTAAAGGTGAGATCATATGGTATTTGTCTTTCACTGCCTGGCTTATTTCACTTAGCATAATGCTTTTCAGCTCCATCCAAGCTGTTGCAAAGGGTAGGAGCTCCTTCTTTCTTTCTGCTGCATAGAATTCCACGGTGTAAATGTACCATAGTTTTTTGATCCATTCATTTACTGATGGGCATCTAGGTTGCTTCCAGCACTTGGCTATTGTAAATTGTGCTGCTATGAACATCGGGGTGCAAAGGTTCTTTTGTATTGGTGTTTTAGTGTTCTTAGGATAGAGTCCCAGCAGTGGAATTGCAGGGTCAAAAGGCAGATCTGTTTTTAGTTTTCTGAGGAAGTTCCATACTGGTTTCCATAGTGGTTGTACCAGTCTGCAGTCCCACCAACAGTGCACTAGGGTCCCCTTTTCTCCACAAACTCTCCAGCACTTGTTGTTTGTTGCTTTGTTTATGATGGCCATTCTGACATGTGAAGTGGTATCTCATTGTGGTTTTAATTTGCATCTCTCTGATAGCTAGCGATATTGAACATTGTTTCATGTGTCTTTGGATCTTCTGTATGTCCTCCTTGGAGAAGTGTCTGTTCAAGCCCTTTGCCCATTTTTTAATTGGGTTGTTTGTCTTCTTAGAGTGAAATCGTGTAAGTTCTTTATATATTTTGGAGATTAAACCCTTGTCTGAGGTATCATTGGCAAATATGTTTTCCCATACAGTTGGTTCCCTTTTTATTTTGATACTGTTTTCTTTAGCTGTGCAAAAGCTTTTTATTTTGATGAGGTCCCATTTGTTTATTCTTTCCTTTATGTCCCTTGCTCTAGGAGACATGTCAGTACAAAACTTCCTGCATGAAATATCTGAGATTTTCCTACCTACATTCTCTTCTAGGACTTTAATGGTGTCACATTTTATATTTAAGTCTTCTATCCACCTTGAATTTATTTTTGTATAAGGTGTAAGTTGGTGCTTGAGTTTCATTTTTTTGCATGTAGCTGTCCAGTTCTCCCAACACCATTTGCTGGGGAGGCTATTTTTATTCCATTTTATGTTGCTGCCCTCTTTGTCAAATATTAATTGACCATAGAGACTTGGGTTTATTTCTGGACTCTCTGTTCTGTTCCATTGGTCCATGTGCCTGTTTTTATGCCAGTACCAGGCTGTTTGATTACAGTGGCCTTGTAGTATAGTTTAGTGTCGGGTATTGTGATCCCTCCTACTTTACTCTTCTTTCTCAAAATTGCAGCAGCTATTCGGGGTTGTTTATGGTTCCATATAAATTTTTGAAGTGTTTGTTCTATGTCTGTGACATAAGCCATTGGTACTTTAATAGGTATTGCATTGAGTGTGTAAATTGCTTTGCATAGTCTGGACATTTTGATGATGTTAATTCTTCCAATCCATGAACACAGTATATGTTTCCATTTGTTTGTGTCTTCCTTGATTTCTTTCCTCAGTGTTATGTAGTTTTCCGAATACAGGTCTTTTACCTCTTTGGTTAGGTTTATTCCTAGGTATTTCCTTTTTCTTTTTGCTCTTTCAAAATAGGATTTTTTTCTTGATTTCTGCTTTTGCTGTTTCATTGTTGGTGTACAGAAATGCCCTTGATTTCTGCATATTGACTTTATATCCTGCTGTTTTGCCAAATTCATTTATTACATCATGCAGTTTTTTGCTGGAGTCTATAGGATTTTTTATGTACATTATCATGTCATCTGCAAACAGTGACAGTTTTGCTTCCTCCTTTCCAATTTGGATGCCTTTTATTTCTTTTTTTGTTTGTTTGTTTGATTGCTGTGGCTAAGGCTTCCAGTACTATATTGAATAGAAGTGGTGAAAGTGGACAGCCTTGTCTTGTTCCTGATCTTAGTGGAAAAGATTTTAATTTTGTCCATTGAGTATGATGTTGGCTGTAGGTCTGTCATATATGACCTTTATTATGTTGAGGAATGCTCCCTCTATTCCCACTTTGCTGAGTGTTTTTACCAGAAATGGGTGCTGTACCTTATCATATGCTTTTACTGCATCTATTGATATGATCATGTGATTTTTGTCTTCACTTCTGTTTATGTGATGTATTACATTTACTGATTTGTGAATATTGTACCATCCTTGCATCCCTGGAATGAATCCCACTTGGTTATGGTGTATGATCTTAACTTTAAAAAATTCTAAGAGGTTACTTAGTCATTTGTGAAGGGTGAGATGTTTGGAGACAGAATGAGGGTTGTGGTCTAAAGAAAGAGTTAATTTACTGACCACTGTGGGTAGTTTATTAGGAGTCAATTAAAGATGTTTAACATAATTATCAGTTGGTAACAAGGGCCATGCTGGGGTTGAATAACAAATGTGGTGTGTGAAGTCCTCAGGTTCTTTGTTTCCCTGGCAGTGCTCTGTGACTAGCCAGACAAGATAAAGACTAAGTTCCCCATCTCCACCAAAAAGGAATCAAGGCTGCCAGTCCTTAGGGAGAAGAGTGCCTGAAAGTCATTACAGTGGATGATGAAAATGAGAAGCAAAATCTGAGACAAGCTAAGAAATAGAGAGAGATCTCATTGGGGAAGTAGTAGGCACTGATGATTTAAAAAAGTGATTTATAAATGCATGGAATAGACGTCAGGAAGAGAAATGGTGGTCCTAAGAGCTGAAAAAACACTTGGGGAGTGTGGTAAAAGTCAACTTATTCATTGATCTGAAAGAAATAGGAAAAGATAGCATCACAGAGGAGGGCATTCATCCAACAAATATATTCTGAGCGTCTGCTTCATGTAAGGCAGTGTGCTGAGGGAGGTGTTGTGTGTGTGTCTTGGTGGAACTGTCAGGAATAGGTCCTATACGGTTTTGGGAGTTCAGACCAAAGCTGTCTTCCAAGTTTTCTTGAGTAGCTCAACAACCCACTTGATCGCGAAGGTGGTGCTTTGGTCACCCTGTCCCCTGTGTCTCCTGTTGTCAATACCTTTCATTGGTCCCTTTGATATCCTAGTTCCCAGCCAGCGAAATAGGAAGTTGGTGCCAAAACCTCCTCCCCAGATGGGTTACCCAGCATGACACACAGGAAATTTGGTGAGCACCCATTGCATTAACTCATTTATCTACTCTTTGCAAGAGTTTTGGTGAACTATCCACTTCCTCTCAGATTCCCATATTTTTCAGACATACGTAGTTTTGATTTGTTTAAATCTCCTCTCATTGAAGAAAGAGAATATATGCCCCTTGAGCCCATCCTACACGATTTGTCATTAAGCACTTTCTCAGCTGAGGCAGTTTCTCCCTTTCTTTGGCAGATTCAGAGACCTCAGGTTTGTTCGAACAGCGGAATTACTGGTGGGGAAACTGCCACTTCAGCCTCACGAGTATTGGGATGTAATCCAGAAACACTGCGCAGAAGCACGGCACATCCTCCTCAACAAGTCAGTGTCTGATCTTAGAGTGTGGCTGCCTCACAGAGTCAGAAATACAGAAAACTCTCTGGCATGAACACTGACTCCCAGCCAGGGAATGCACAGTCTGTTGACTTCCAACTGACATCTTTCTCTGTCCTCTTCATTTTAGTGTCCCTCCTCCCCCACTTTTGTGTCTCCTCACATCTACTGCTCTCCAAGCCCTCCAGTCTCTCTCTGACTTTTTAAACTCTCTCATTAGCTTTCATAGTGAGGTGCCACTTCCACCCTACTCCACTGAAATCATCAAGGCCTTTCTGGGTTACAGGACAGTACAATTGAATGACGTGTTCAGGTGGCCCAAATAAACAGCTACAAGTTTCGATGGTTAGGGGGTTTTCAGTCACTTAGACAATTCTTTTTTCTTTGCAAATGCATGCAGGACTATGTCCAGAGCCAGAGAAATCCCTTATGTAAAATAATGATTGTAATACCTACCATTGGGTTTTTATTATTAAAGAATATGTATGTATATGCAATAGCTGGCACATAGTAGCTGCTTGGTAATGTGATCATTATTACTAGATTGCTAGAGTAGTAGTTTTCTGGCAATCAGAAAAGAGACATAATAGGATGAAAAGACCAGTGGTTCCTACTGAAAATTGGGAATTAGAATTTGGGGGAAGTAGGAAGAAAGGAACAAAGAGGCATCTTTCGGTTTTCTAATTTCTCCTCTCAACTTATGAACAGCCACTGCCACTCTGGAGTTTCTCCTCTTGCATTTTCTTTCTTTTCTCCTCTTTCTCTCTTTCCTCCTAAAAAGTCTGAAACAGAGAGCAAGCATTTAGCTGGGAGAAAAGTTGCACAGAACATTCCAGTTCCTTAGGCTCCTTCACCCCAATCTCTGATTATAATGGAAAAACTATAGACTCTCAGCAGAACATGGCACTAGTATCCTCTGTTCATCTGGGCATTGCTAATAGAAGAATAATCTCTCAATTCAAATCTTAGTACTTTCTTCTCAGGAAAGGGGTGTTGGCAAGTGATGCGGTCAGGGGTATGAAAGTACCAATTGGCAAAGCTGCTGTCTGCTTTGTTGCAGAGAGTGAGAATAGCTGAGAGAATTTCTTGGAGTTTGGAAGCCATTCTCCTTTGAATGTCCCCCTGTCATTGCAGGTGGATCCCCGCCTGTGCCCAGCTTTTTCTCTCCTGGAAGGAGCAGTGGGTCCATTTTGCTCCCAAAAGTGAATATGACTCCTCCCGTAACATTGAGGAATATTTCGCTTCTGTTGCATCATTCATGTCACTCCAGCTCAGAGAGTTGGTCATGAAGTCTCTTGAGGATCTTGTTTCCTTTTTTATGATACACAAGGTATGTAGGGGACCATAAAGAGGCCCTTCTGAGGGGAAACAACCAAGAAAGAATCAGGATTCCATTAACTACAAGACAGAACAAAAAATTAAATTCTTGATTCACACACACTTCGGGTCATTATTAGTATACAAACTAATAATATAAATACACAGCAAGCTTTCCTTAGATAATTACCTACTATTAATTGAGTAAAAATATACAGAAATTGAGAAGTTAAGACAAATACAGAAAGATTGAATAAGATGGAATACATACCTTTTATAGTAGGGAGTGTGGTCACTTTTTCACCCTCTCTGTTAAAGGACAGGTTTGAAAAGGTGTTGTTATCAACCATTACCTTGATGTTTAGGGAGTATTGGATGTATCATTGCAGGTACTGACTTTTGTTATTTGGTTTTTGAAAGGGGCATCCCTAAAAACAAAAGGCTTGGTTGACTTAATAACATCCTTCATGAAATTACTTCAGTGAAGTAGAAATAAAAACCCAAAACACTAAGTCCTGGTTTTCAGAGCATCATAGCATCCTCTCAACTTAAGGAGCCTGGAGATCAAGGAAGATTCTTTTGGATTTTATGTCATGTGGACATCTTACCTTAAAAAGAGTAATAAGAAGTTAAAGTTGTCTGGTTATAAAAAGTTAAGTTTGAGCATTTTTCTAAATGAAATAATGATGAACAGTTGACCTTTTGCTAAAAAAAAAAAATAGAGAACAATGATTAAAAAAAATTAAAAAAAAATAGAAACGTGTTGTTAAAATTAGTCTGCCATGTTAGCACTTTAATGAGGACCAAACCATAGGTGTCACTGTAGCCTTCTACTCTGCCAAGCACAAGGGACTCAGATGTGTGAACAAATCTTACTCTAAAATTCCACACAGAAGGATCTTCATATATCTGAAAGAACGGGGAATTTATGGGTTGTAGGTGGCCAACATATGTTTGTCAACCATCTTTAAACTGATCTAGAAATGTCTAAAAACAATTAGACAAGTACTTCACAGCTGCCCTAGGGCAATTTCATTAGGCACTGTCATTTGTGAAAGGCATCTTATATGACTAGCCTGTATAAAGAATTAAGAATATCACTATGCCAATATTTTTGTTGTAGGGAATCTTGACATTTTGAGTGTCTAAAATAGACTACAGGTTTATTAGCAACTTCGATTGAGGTATACAGATAATTAATTATACATTTGGATTTAGTCAAATTTTTATTGAACATCTACTATGTGCTAAATGCCATGTTGGATATTTTGGAAGAGGTAGATGGTTCAGACACAGGTTGTGCCCTCAGGTTTAGAGTAGAATAGAAAAGATAAGATGCACATCTAAATCTCTATGGGAAAGAAAGATGAAATAGAAAAATGAAGGTTCACAAGTGGAAGAGATTATATCTTTCTGGAGAACAGGGAGACTTCAAAGGGAAAGGATTTTGAGATGAATTTTGAAGGATGGGAAGGATTTGGAAATACTGATCCAGAAATTTCCAAGCAATGTAAACCTACTGAGTAAAAGCTATGGTATAGAAGAAGAGAATGAACTCAGAGTGGGCTAACCCATCTTGAGCCTGCATTTTAAATGTGAGTAGTACATGATACTCTTCACTTCCTCTTCTGATGCTCATAGTACTAGGAATGATAAAATCCACTCCCTTGGTTCTGGAAGGCCTCATTTTGTGACTGTTACCATGGTGTATGTCCCCTAAAGGATGGGAATGACTTTGAGGAGCCCTACCAAGAGATGGAGTTCTTTATACCTCAACTAATTATGATCAAACTTGAAGTCAACGAGCCCATTATTGTCTTCAATCCATCTTTTGATGACTGCTGGGAGTTAATACACAACTCTTTCTTGGAAATTATTAATAACTCTAAGAGGATCCCCAAGGTAATATTCACCTAATCATCCATTTGTACTTTTTTGCTTATTGCATAAGATATATTAAAAATAATTATTTATATAAAATATTTAGTCAAGGAGTTTCACTTTGGGAGATCTATCCTGAGGATTCTCCCTTAACTCCAGGAGGAGTATTTGTACCATAAAGAAATGTTCATGTATCCCAGAACTGTGCATGTAACAAGGGCATTAAGAGTTACTTTGTGAGAGAAAAAAAAAAGAATTATTTTGTGGGATAGTAGGTGCACTCCCCTCCCCATAATGCTAACTTGGAAAGAGCAGATGTGTCCCAAGCTGCATCCAACTTGGGTTGATAATTCATGATGGAACAGTTGCCACAAACTTGCCAAGAGTCTTCATAAAACTATATCTAATTTAGCTCTTAAAGTACCTACCACGTGTTTTTTGTTTGTTGAGCCACTCTCTGTGTCTACGGGATAGAGTAAAGCCTCCCTTCTGGACCCAAACCCTTTCCAGTTTCCTTTCCAGGATGACATTACTAATCAGATACCAGACATTTGTTAATTGAGTCTTAGGATTGGGCCAAATCACCCACAAGAGTGTGATTATTTTGTGCATCACCTTCTGTTTTCCTCTGGGTGGTTGGTGTGGCAAGGGGGCCAGCGTTCAGGCTCACATAGGAAAGAAACCTGTGGGGTATTCCTCTTCCTCCCACCCCACCTCCCAACCACACACTGTATGATACTTGGATGCTCTTAAGTTCTCCTCTCTCTGCAGTTCTATACTTACAGGGCTGGTTCTAAGAGCTCACGGTTCAACTTGGGTTTGTAGAGAAGCATGTGAAACCAATGCTCCAGTTGTTTTCACTCTAAAGTTGGGGTTTTGAACTCAACCAAGCCTGGTTAACAAGAAAACTGGGTGTGTGGAAGGGGAAGAAACAGTGGGCAGGTCTTCTACAATCAGTATCCCAAGGAAGGACATGAAAGAACAGAGCCTATAGTTTGGAAGGATCAGTGTGGGGCCTGGGGATAGAAGAGCTCACACTGCTTGAGCTCTCCAACACTGCTTGTGAGCAGCAGTGTCTGTAGGCATCTAGGCTGGGAGAGCCCAGGGCTCACATGGCTGCTACTGCAAACAGCCCAGTAGGAGTTTGCATTAGATTCAGTGGATTATAATGACAAGAAGACATTGTCACAGGTCACAGGTTGTACCAGGTTTGAAAGCTAGACCCAAGTGACAACCAGTAACTTTATCAGACTATGAGGAAAAGCAGCACAGGCCCAGAATTCCCCATATAGAGATACACACAACTCTGGATCCCACCCCAAATGGCTTGGACGGTTTTATCTCTGAACTGGGTAGTGAAAATGTAAAGAATAGTTCTGTAAGTTGCATATCTAAGAAAACTATCTAAGAACAGCAATAGGTAGACAGTCCCCTAGCCACTACCAGTCTTGCCTTATTTATGGTTAAATATGAATTTTAGAAGTTGGAAAAAAGTCAGCATGAAATGTTTGATAATAGGTGAAGAAGGAAAGCATATTTGTGAGAAAGTTGCTAAAGGAAACCAAAGCATATTTTAGAAAATGCTTGTCTTAATAAAAATAAAATTTAGGGAGTTCCAGTCAAGATAGCAGTGTAGGTAAATGTGGTACTGAAATTCTCCCACAACCACATCAAAGCTACAACTAAACTACAGAACAATCATCATTCAGAATCACCTGAAGTCTAGCTAAACAGAAGTCTTATAACTAAGGATATAAAGAAGCTGCCACATCAAGACTGGTACAAGGGGCAGAGACTCAGGACAGGCTGGTCCCACACCCACATGTGGTGAACAAAAATCAAGAGGGATATCTTAGCTGCTGAGATTCCCCCTGAGGAGGAACGGGTCCCAGCCCCACAGCAGGTGCTCTAGCCCAGAGTGGAAGAAAGAGAAGTCCCCATAACTTTTGCCTGTAAAAACCAGCTCACATTGTAGCTGAGTGAGACTGAGGGCTTCTGAAGTCCCAGGCATTCCTCTTAAAGAGCCTTTGTATGGACATACTCAGACTCACTCACTGAGTTCTAGCACTGGGGCACCAGTGACAAATGGAAAGGAACTGAATAGTCTTGGATCAGGGCATTAGCTGGAGGCAGGCAGCTTTTTCCAGACGAAAGTGCTGGCAGAGGCCATTGTTCCAGTTCTGGGCTCTCCCCTGCAACACCGAGCCCACGGTGGGTACCATATCTGAGTATCCATCCATTTGGCTAACACTGTTAGCCCCACCCTGGTGATTCCCTGGCGATCTCCCCCTACCAAACTTGCATGCCCCATTCCAAGCTGATTCCAGAGGCTGTTCCGTACAAATGTCTTGTCTTGGTTCATTCTTTGGACTTTCCTAAAATCTCTGAAACAAGCAGCATCTGGCCTTGTTGTGTACCTCTTGCTAAATGGCCCCAAGCCTGGCACTAGTGGCAGCTGGCCTTGGTTTGCACCTTGATCTTTCCTGAGTACCTCTAAGTCCCACAAGTAGCAGTCATCTGCAGATTTCTTTATAGCTAATGTCAGGTGGCACCAGGCAGAACATAGGCAGCGGCTGACCTTGGCCTCTGAGGAGGCCCCAGAGCCATCTCACACAGTGGACAGCTTTAGATCATGTCAAAGCACCACCCAACCTCCTCCACAAGAATACATTCAAGGGGTGGACTCAGCAGGCACCAGAGACCTAGTGAAGTAAGTCCTTCTCTGTGGGGTTGGCCCCTGCATAGCTGATCCTTCATGGTGGTTGCAGCTGGTTCTTGCAACCAATTGGCCTGGGGGAGGGGTCACTACCTCCCACTGAGGTTCCAACAACAATCAAGGCTCAACTATTACAGGAGGATGTACCCAGGCCACACAACAGGAGCACATCTAGAGGGAACAGCTTGAGTGATTAAGGAGGCTGGGCCATTAGACCCTAGAAAATACACCTACACATAAGTGCACTCTACAAGCCCAGGAGACATAGCAGCTCTACCTAATACATAGAAACAAACATGGGAAGGCAGCTTTTCTTGGAAAAAAATTCCAAGAAAAGAACCAACCAAAATGGAGACACACAATCTACTCAATGCAGAGTTCAAAACACTGGTTATAAGGATCCATAATGAACTTAGGGGTAGGATAGATGAACTTAGTGAAAACTTCAACAAAAAGATAGAAAATATAAAAACCAGTCAGAAATAAAGAATATACTAACTGAAATGAAGAATACATTACAGAGAATAAATGGTGGAGTAGATGAAGCAGAGGATCAAAACAGAAATTTAGAAAACAAGGAAGCAAAAAACATCCAATCAGAATAGCAAGAAGAAAAAAGAATCCAAAAGAAATGATGCTAGTGTATGAGTCTCTGGGGCAACTTCAGGCTTACCAACATTTGCATCATGAGGGTGCCAAAAGCAGAAGAGAGAGACAGAGCAAGGAATTGGAAACCTATGTGAAAAAAAAAAAATAATCATGGAAAATTTCCCTAAACTGGTGAAGGAAATAAACACTCAAGTCTAGGAAGCATAGAGTCCCAAACAAGATGAACCCAAAGAGGACCACAGCAAATACATCATAATTAAAATGCCAAATGTTAAAGACAAAGAGGGAGAGTTAGAAAAGCAGTTCATTATCTATAAGGGAGCTCCCATAAGACTATCAGCTGATTTATAAACAGAAACTTTGCAGACCAGAAGGGACTGGCAAAAAAATATTCAAAGTGATGAAAAGCAAAGTAGATAACCATGATTAATCTACTCAGCAAAGCTATCATTTAGAATTGAAGGACAGATAAAGTGCTTCTCAGAAAGAAAAAGCTAAAAGAGTTTGTCACCACCAAACCAGTATTACAAGAAATGGTAACGAGTCTTCTTTAAAGAAGAAGAAAAGGTAAAAAATATAAATAATAAAATGGCAATAAATACATACTATCTATCAACAATTACTTTAAATACAAATAGATTAAATGCTCCAATCAGAAGACATATGGAGGCTAAATGAAAAATAAAACAAGACCCTTACGTAATCTGTCTATAAGAGACTCATTTCAGATTGAAAGATACATATAGACTGAAAGTAAAGGTGGGGAAAAAGATTTTATGAAAATGGAAACAAACAAAAAAAAAGCTGGGGTAACAATACTTGTATAAGACAATATAGACTTTAAAACAAAGGCTCTATAACAAGAGACAAAGAAGGACCCAACAATTTTACTTCTGGGTATTTAGTTGAAGAAATCCAAAACACTAAAGTCAAAGGTCATATGCATGCATATGTTTAATGCAGAATTATTTACAATAGTCAAGATATGGAAGCAATCTAAGTGTCTATCAATAGATGAATAGATAAAGAACAAGTGGTGCATATGTGCAATGATATATGGCTCAACCATTAAAATGAATGAAATCTTGCCATCTGCAACAACATGGATGGACATAGAGGGTATTGTGCTAAGTGAAAAAAGTCAGACAGAGGAAGGCAAATGTTATATGATTTCATTTATATGTGGAATCTAAAAAACAAAATGAGCAAGGAGAACAGAAACAGATTCATAGATACAACGCACATTTTAATGGTTGCTAGGTGGGAGGGAGCGTGGGTGCAGGTGAAAAGGGAGAAGGGATTAAGAAATACAAATTCAAGATGTAACAATCATGGGGATATAAACTACAACATAGGGATCATTATAATATTGTAATAACTGTATGGTGTCAGATGGGTACTAGATTTGTGGGATAATCACTTAGTAAGTTATATAATATCTATTCACTACATTGTACACCTAAAACTAATGTGATTGTATATCAACTGTAATTGAAAAATAAAAAATTGTTTAAAATCAAAAATAAATTAAAAAATAAAATTAAGGAAGACATGAATGCTGTCCTGATATAATACTGATTGGAATACAAAGAGGTGAATGAGAGGCAAAAATAAAATGAAAGTGGATGAGGTCAAAGAAGGGTTTTTGAAAACTCAAAAATAAAAAAATAAGCAGAATTTTCATCAGCATTAGCAACCATTACTAGCATAATCAGAAATAATATATATTTAACTATAGAAAGGGCTGCTCAGGCCAGTCTTTCTCCTGTTGGTGCATTTTCTCACTTAAGAGTGCCATCAAAATGCCAAAGTTGAAGTGTGCTGGCATGAACACTTAGGGTGATGACAAAACCAAGAAGTCCAGGATCAGAGAGCCAGGGAAAGAAGAGATAGTAACACTGATAACTGGGAAAGGGCACTGTTGTTCTCAGCTCAGTTTTACAGATGTCCCTGCGGGGCATGGGAGTACCAGCCATGTGTAAAGGGCAACAAGAGGTGTTGCTTCCTCTTTTCATTGACAGCTTCTCCCCCAGAGACCATTCCTTTATCCTGCCTGCATGTGTCTGTTGTGTGGTCTGGATGTACCAGTTATACTGCCTGAAATAATTTCATACCCACCCTTGACCAGTGCCAGATCCTCCATCTCCTTGCTTTCAATCACTGGCCACAGCTAACTTGTCCTTCCACTGTCTTAAAAACCTGTGGATTGACCAAAGAGTTGGGAAACAGATCACTTGCACTTGCTTCTCCCCTTTCTAAACTGATGTGTCCTCCCTAATAACTCATAAGTGGTATAACCCAGGGAAGCACTCTGAAGGTCTTTCTGACACTGATCACTAAAAACTTTCTTTGTGGAGAGGACAGTGGAGGGTAGTGGAGGACAGTGGAAGGCAGTAGAAGATAATGGGTCCCCAACAGGGACTTTGCAGCCTTCATGAGTTATGCAAATGAGAACATTTTTCAGAGACATACACATACCATTGAGAAGTTGGAATGTTTGACATTCAGAATGACACTGTTTATGCCTCATGATCATCAAATCATAGATTTTGTTCCCCTGAGCTGAGAGAAGAATGTAGTATAGCTCTCCTATTCTTCAGATGAGAAAATAGAAGTCCAGAGACAAGTGGTCTTATCTAAGGTCACAAAATCAGTTATTGGCAATCAGGATTAAAACCCATGTCTCTGTTAGCCTTTCATTAGAGTTGATAGAGTTGAAAAGTTGATAGGTGGCTGGGCACCACTATGATATCCATTCAGTCACACATATTTACTGAGCACTTACTATGTGCCAAGCTCTTATTGGGCCCTCCCCAATGGTGCAGAATTCAAGTATGATCCAGGCTCTCATGGTATTTATATTCCCTGACACACCTACAACAGCTCAGTATACACTCATTTAGTGACAGCTGTGATGAGGATATTCAGACTGCGAACTTTAAGCAGGGAAGCCTAACATCCACATGGGCCTAGGGGGACTCACCAAAGATATGAGACTTGAAAGAGCAAGGATTTGAATGATGAGTAATCCACAGAGGGTGAGAGGAGAGCCCAGCCTTGTTCAAGAAAAAAAGGAACAGGAATGCAGCTGCTGTCTCTGGAAATGAACCCATTGCAGGATTTTGCCTTTTGGTTCAATATCTCTATAGTATCTTACAGTTTTTACTCTTTAGGTGGAATCTGTCCTATTCCCAGAGTTGAAGGGATATAATCTGACTCTTGGAACTATTAATCCTGAAGAAAAACTGGTTTCTGATTTTGTGGATCAAACTTTCAAGGTATTTCAGAAAAACCAAGTTGGCCCCCACAAGTAAGTTGGTTTAGCTGTAACTTAGTTGGCCTTTTTAGCATTAGCTTAGAGTTCTTAACTATCTTCAAATGAACAGTCTCTGTTCCCAGAAACCTGAAACAATATATAATATTAGTCAATACTTACTCATGGCTATTACTATTTATTCCCATTTTACACATGAGGGAACTGTAAGTTTCCCAGTGTGACACAGAAAATAAACAGGAGAGCCAGAATTCAAATTCAGTTATAGGTCCACTTTCACTTTCTGAAAGCTGTGGGGTCAGACAGGTTTTGTCATTAAGAAATTTCTAGATTTTAAGAAAGTACCATAGTGCATATGTCATATGTTGTGCTGCAGCTTCAGCAAGGTGTAGGGCAGCACCCCTTCATTTAATTCAACAGACTGATACTTCTGCAGTGAAAACTATGAATATTCACACCAATAGCCTCACATTAGTTTAGGGTAGCTTTTGCTATCAAATGAATTTTGAAGCAACTTTCCATTTTCAGAGCTTTCTGGACTCAGATATTAAAGAAAAAGATTGAGGAGAAGTTATCTTTTTTTTTAAATCAGTTCTTTTTTTTAAGATTTTATTTATTTATTTTATTTTTAGGGAGGGGAGAGAGAGAGAGAGAGAGGGAGAGAAACATCAATGTGCGGTTGCTGGGGGTTATGGCCTGCAACCCAGGAATGTACCCTGGCTGGGAATCGAACCTGGGACACTTTGGTTCCCAACCCGCGCTCAATCCACTGAGCTATGCCAGCCAGGGCTGAGAAGTTATCTAAATGTTCCTTAGTAATAACACTGTGGAACATCTGCCATTTGCTCATTTGAGTAGTCACAAGTTTAAGGTGATCACAGAATACAGCTTCCAGCTTCTAAACTGAGGCACTTTAAGAATGAAGAGGTATAACCTGGACTGTCCCATGCAAACCAGTACATATGGTCACCCTAAGCTGGGGCTGCTTGACTATGGCTCTATTCATATTCGAGAACAGAAAATTCTAGATTGTGGAGCTGTCCTGTACATGGAGACTTCTTAGTAGTATTTCTGGCCTCTACCCATTTGATGCTGGTAGGATTCTCCATTAGTTGTGACAACAGAAAATGACCCCAGACATAGCCAACTGTCCCCTAGAAGCAAAATCACCTCAGTGTTGAGAATTACTGCTACACTAGTCTGAAAATCATTGACTTAGATTTAGAAGCTCCTATCTCCTGCTTTTGGTTTGAAGCATCAATTTGAAACCCCCATTATCCCTGTTTATGGAGCATCATGCATGCAGTTTGCTCTTTAGATGGCAGCTCCATGGCTTCTTCTGTGCCTCGGTTTCAGAGTCTCTGAAGTGTTGATCAACTTTTGGAAGTGTACTATTGGATCCCACAAATTTAATTCTGCTTATTCTATATCATCTTTATTTTCATTTAAACTTACTTTATGTCAGAACATCCCAAACACATCCTCCAACTTGAGGGAAATCTTCCCAGCCATTTTTACATGATCTGTAACACAGAGAGAAACAATTCTGCTCAATTGATTTTAGGTTCATTAGTTCAAAGTTTTCATCTTAAAATTTAGACATAGAATTTTAGATCTGGAAGGAGTGTTAGGAAATAATGTTTATTGCATGCCTACTGTATGTCTTAACTGCTTTATATATACATTGTTACAGTTATGCTACGGGGTGTTACATTTCCATTTCAAGACACTGGTCTTTAGAAAAGAGAAATATTTTTGTCTCAGTTTATGTAGCTAGTAGGTAACAAAATTGGAATTTTCAACCAAAGTTCCAAATTTCTAGTTCAGTGCACCTTTTGCCACTTTATATTTTTCTGTCTTGGTTTGGGTTGATTTTTATGTTGTATTTCTTCATTTGCCACTCTGACTAATCTGATTTGGTGGTCTGTATTTTTGTTTGCTTTTATGCTCTTCAATATGGAAGATACTTAAATGTCTACAAAAAGTACAATGACTTATTGGACAATATGGCAGAGCAAAACATCACTGCATTCCTGAAAGAAAATCATGATATTGAGGATTTTGTGATGGTAGGAGATGCCACTTGACATTTCATATCTTGGTGATATGTGTTGCAAACAATTCAATGAGTAGTCAGTGGGTTTCCTTAGTTTACACTGTGCTCAACATTGGACTAGGTTGGCCAGGTATGAGGCTGCAGGCAAATGCATAGAGACTGAAGACAAATTAAGCTACTGAATATGCTCTTCTTTTACAGAGGATCAATAGCATTAAAAAGCGGAGAAATGAAATTGCATCCATGCACATTTCTGTGCCTTTGGCTATGTTCTGCCTTGACGCCATGACCCTAAATTATGATCTCTGTGAGAGAGCCCAGAATCTTAAAGATCGTCTGATTCAGTTCCAAGTGGATGTAAACCGGGACACTAATGTCAGGTACTATTATTATGTGCATAAAAATAGTAATGATATTTGGCATAAACAGGAGAATGCAAAGGAAGACAGAATTTGCACCTCCCAAAAATGACCAGGCTGAACTTCTAGTTCAAGTTGTTTCTGCCCCAAAATGAGGGTGGCAGGGAATTCAATTATAAACTAGAAGGTGAACAATAGTAAGAAAACTACATTGGGCTTGGAGTAGGAGGGTGGGAAGTGTCCTGGAGCAGTCCATCTCTGATCCTTCAGCTTTCACTGTCTTACAGCCAATGTCTGAGAGACACTGCTTCATGGGTCTGGCTTTCTCAGGTCACAAATCCTCTGACCATCACCTAGCATATATTCAGAGATAGCCTTTAGAATCACTGCTATGAAAGACTTCTGCTGTATAGGTCTGGGGACTCTGTCATTCAATCTAAAGCCCAATATTGTGCCTTCATTATACTGATGACTATCTATATACTATTCAAAATGTTTTTGGTTGTAAGAGATAAAAGCTCAAACAGACTGGCTAAAGTAAATAAAGGAATTCAGGGCTCACATGTTGAAAAGTTTAGGAGTTGCTAGCTGCAGGCCCTCCACCCTGAAATTGGGATACAATCTTCCTCCCTCTAATCAGCTTTTCTCTTTGTGGGCTCCATTCCCTGACAGGATCTTTCTAGTGTGTGCACCCAGCAGCTCCTGGCTCCCATCTGCCCAGGTTCCCATCTGATGGGAAAAAATGGTTTCTCTTTTTCCAACTGCCTCCCAAATTCTGGCCTGTGGGACACTGGCCTGACTTAGCTCATCTGTGCAACACTGGACCAATACCATGGCCAAGAGGATGGCTGATATCTGAGTGGTGTTTCCATCTCTGGGGTGGATGTTAGCCCTACCTAGACTACAGGGACTGAGAGAGGAAGAGGGGCTCCCCAAGAAGACTTAGGGTATGGTTACCAGAAAAGGAAATAATGCAAAGAGTTGACAGCAACTGTCTGCTATTATGTCTCTATTGAATATTACAAAATAGTTAACATAACCCATGTTATTCTAGCTCTCTTCTTTAGGCAGCATTAAACTATAGACTAAAATGATTTAGGAATAATGACCACTGTTAACATAAAATATATTATATTATTCACATATATGTAAGTATATATAATTTTAGTATTTTATAGCACTTTAAGATTTACAAAATACATGTCAGAAACTCACCAGCAAATTAGTAATAGTAAGAGCTACTGCTTTTCCTACTGTTTTTATAGTTCAGTCACTGGGTAAACATTATAGATCTAGTCAGATCTTCATAGCAACCCTAAGAGGCTGTACAATTTTCTCTCTATTATGTTGATGGAAAAGGTGAGACTCCAAGAGGTTAGTAAGTGGCACATTCATGGCTTAGCCTAGTTCACTTTGACCCCAAAGTCCATGCTCTGTACCACCACACAGCTTTCTCACTGAGTGACTATGTGGTGGAATCCTGGTTTTGGAGCCAGAAGACTTGGTTTTGAACCCAAGACCATCTGTTTACTAGCTATGCATCCCCTACAGTCACCTGTCAGGACTTCAGTTTCTGTGCCTATAGAATAAAGGTTTGGGAGTGGGACAGTAAAAGATTTTCAGCCTTCCTGCTACTATAACACTTTTTTTGGAGAGTTTGAGCATTAAGAATTTTTTCATAAGCAATAGTGCATTGACCCTCATCAAAATAAAAGTATAATCCCTTATATATCTTAAATATAAGTGAAAATAATGTCCCATTGTTAACCCTCAAAATTTTAAGGATGCAGGAACTTGGTGGCTGTGTTCTGACATTTCTTTCTGCCTTAAAAATAGTGACCTTCTCAACAACCTCATGAGGTAGGTAAGACAGACAGAAGAACCCTTACTGAATGGAGGAGGAAATGAGGCTCAGAAAGAAAATCTACAGTGCGGACTGTGAACCAAAGCAGCGCAGGTTCGATTCCCAGTCAGGGCACATGCCTGGGTTGCAGGCCACAGCCCCCAGCAACTGCACATTGATGTTTCTCTCTCTCTCTCTTTCTCCCTCCTTTCCCTCTGTAAAAATAAACAAACAAAATATTTTTAAAAAGAACACAAAGAAATTAGCATTAAAAAAAATCTAACTTGCTCAAGTAAGTGAGTTTGAATTAGAATCTTCTCATCCCGACCCTGTTTGAGCCACTTCACTATCCTAAGTGGGATGCCTTCCATTTCCAAAGGCTAGGTGCTCCCTAAAATGAGGTGCTCTGGGCAGGGGGTGCCTTTCAGTACATTGGTAAAAAAAAGTGGGCATGCCATTTATGTCCAATAAAGGTACATTGATCTAAAGTTGCTAGAAAAGTGACCTGAAATGTTGATCAAACAAGTGGGGCCTTGAGTAGAGATACAAGATGTGGAGCTCTGAGTAGATATACAACATTGTTGGGCCCTGAGCAGAGGAAGAAGAAATCATTCTTTTGATCCAGCTGCTTGTTTTCTTCAGGGTGAAAAACATTGTCCAAAAAAATGGCACCAGGCAAAAGGACACCCCAGATTGGTGCAAAATATGTTGATCTTTTTTATGCCATTTTCTACATGAGACAGAAAATACCCCTGTGCTTTTGGGTCCCCTGGCATTTTAGATAATTGGTTTTAGAAAAACAGAGGAAGGGAGAGAGAGAAATATTGATGTGAGAGAGAAACATTGATCAGATTCTTCCCATATGTGCCCTCACCAGGGATCAAATCTGCAACCTAGCTATATGCCCTGACCAAGAATTGAACCTGTAACTTTTGGTGTATATGCCAATGCTCCAACCACCTGACCCACCTGGCCCGGGCAAGGCCTGGCCTTTTAGATTTTAAATGATATAAAGAGTATATGTAGAAGGCAATGTTTCCTGTCTTCAGATTATCTCTGGATATTGCAAAGGTGTTGTGTTGGTCAGATTTCTGATATCATCAATTCATGCTTAAGACCATTTAAAAAGTCTAGCAAATAGTGGATCTGCTACCAGCATTCTGGGCCTTCTCAGGCAACTGATATTCAGGAGCAAGAATATATTTACTCTATGCATTCTCTTACAAAAGGAAAGAAAAATAGATTCTCATCAGGTAAGAGTCTATCAGACTGAGAGGGTGTACCTGCATTAGTTATGTTGGTCCAGATACTATAACAAACAGACCCAAGATACCATTTTTAACACAATACAAGTTTTTAAATTGTTGTTCAAGTACAGTTTTCTGCCTTTTACCCCATCCCAACACAACCCCCCAGTCCTCCCCACCTCCCTCCCATTTCCACCCACCTTGTTATTGTCCATGTGTCCATCATACTTGTTCCTGTAAACCCTTCTCCTTTTCCCCTGAAATTCCCTCCCTCTCCCCTCTGGTCCCTGTCAGCCTGTTCTCAATTTCAATGTCTTTGGTTATATTTTGCTTATTTGGTTTTCTTGCTGATTAGGTTCGACTTAAAGGTGAGATCATATGGTATTTTTTCTTTCATCTCCTGGCTTATTTCACTTAGCAGGATTCTCTCTAGTTCCATCCATGTTGTTGCAAAGGGTAGGAGCTCCTTCTTTCTTTCGGCTGCACAGAATTCCATTGTGTAAGTGTACCATAGTTTTTTGATCCATTCATTTACTGATGGGCATCTAGGTTGCTTCCAGCACTTGGCTATTGTAAATTGTGCTGCTATGAACATCGGGGTGAAAAGGTTCTTTTGTATTGGTGTTTTAGTGTTCTTAGGATAGAGTCCCAGCAGTGGAATTGCAGGGTCAAAAGGCAGATCTGTTTTTAGTTTTCTGAGGAAGTTCCATACTGGTTTCCATAGTGGTTGTACCAGTCTGCAGTCCCACCAACAGTGCACTAGGGTCCCCTTTTCTCCACAAACCCCCAACACTTGCTGTTTGTTGCCTTGTTTATGATGGCCATTCTGACTGGTGTGAAGTGGTATCTCATTGTGGTTTTAATTTGCATCTCTCTGATAGCTAGCGATATTGAACATCGTTTCATGTGTCTTTAGATCTCCTGTATGTCCTCCTTGGAGAAGTGTCTGTTCAAGTCCTTTGCCTATTTTTTAATTGGGTTGCTTGTCTTCTTAGAATGGAGTCATGTGAGTTCTTTATATATTTTGGAGATTAAACCCTTGTCTGAGGTATCATTGGCAAATATGTTTTCCCATACAGTTGATTCTCTTTTTATTTTCATACTGTTTTCTTTAGCCATGCATAAGCTTTTTATTTTGATGAGATCCCATTTTTTTATTCTTTACCTTATGTCCCTTGCTCTAGGGACATATCAGTGAAAATATTGCTGCATGAAATATCTCAGATTTTCCTGTCTATGTTCTCCTCTAGTACTTTAATGGTGTCATGACGTGTATTTAAATCTTTTATCCACTTTGAGTTTATTTTTGTGTATGGTGTAAGTTTGTGCTCGAGTTTCTTTTTTTTCTTTTGCATGTAGCTGTCAAGCTCTCCCAACACTGTTGAAGAGGCTATTTTTATTCCATTTTATGTTGCTGCCTCCTTTGTCAAATATTAATTGACCATAGAGACTTGGGTTTATTTCTGGGCTCTCTGTTCTGTTCCATTGGTCCATGGGCCTGTTTTTATGCCAGTACCAGGCTGTTTTGTTTACAGTGACCT
The DNA here is from genome assembly GCF_004126475.2 of Phyllostomus discolor. NCBI lineage: Eukaryota > Metazoa > Chordata > Mammalia > Chiroptera > Phyllostomidae > Phyllostomus > Phyllostomus discolor. The sequence continues at coordinate 125,225,453 of NC_040905.2, forward strand.
TGTAGTATAGTTTAGTGTCGGGTATTGTGATCTCTCCTACTTTACTCTTCTTTCTCAAAATTGCAGCAGCTATTCGGGGTTGTTTATGGTTCCATATAAATTTTTGAAGTGTTTGTTCTATGTCTGTGACATAAGCCATTGGTACTTTAATAGGTATTGCATTGAGTGTGTAAATTGCTTTGCATAGTCTGGACATTTTGATGATGTTGATTCTTCTGATCCATGAACACGGTATATATTTCCATTTGTTTGTGTCTTCTTTGATTTCTTTCTTCAGTGTTGTGTAGTTTTCTGAATACAGGTCTTTTACCTCCTTGGTTAGGTTTATTCCTAGGTATTTTATTTTTCTTGTTGCTGTATCAAATGGGATCTTCGTGATTTCTGCTTCTACTGTTTCATTGTTGGTATACAAAAATGCCTTTGATTTCTGGATATTGACTTTATATCCTGCTGTTTTGCCAAATTCATTTATTACATCATGCAGTTTTTTGCTGGAGTCTATAGGATTTTTTATGTACATTATCATGTCATCTGCAAACAGTGACAGTTTTGCTTCCTCCTTTCCAATTTGGATGCCTTTTATTTTCTTTTCTTGTCTGATCGCTGTAGCTAAAACTTCCAGTACTATATTAAATAGAAGTGGTGAAAGTGGACAGCCTTGTCTTGTTCCTGATCTTAATGGAAAAGATTTTAGTTTTTGTCCATTGAGTATGATGTTGGCTGTAAGTCTCTCATATATGGCCTTTATTATGTTGAGGAATGCTCCCTGTATTACCACCTTGCTTAGTATTTTGATCACAAATGGGTACTGTACCTTATCAAATGCTTTTTCTGTAACTGTTGACAGGATAATGTGATTTTTGTCTTTACTTTTGTTTACGTGATGTATTACATTTATTGATTTGTGAATATTGAACTATCCCTGCATCCCTGGGATCAATCCCACTTGGTCATGGTGTATGATCTTTTTAATGTATTGCTAGATTTGGTTTGCCAATATTTTGATGAGGATTTTAGCATCTGTATTCATCAGTGATATTGGCCTGAAGTTCTCTTTCCTTGTTGTGTCTTTATCTGGCTTTGGGGTTAGGATGGTGCTGGCTCATAAAAAGAGTCTGGGAATCTTTCGTCATTTTGGGTTTTTTGGAATAGTCTGTGAAGGATAGGGGTTAGTTCTTCCTTAAATTCTTTGTGGAATTCCCCTGTGAAACAATCTAGTCTAGGGCTTTGGGTGTTGGGAGTTTTTTGATTACTGCTTCAATTTCATCTATGTTATTGGTGTGTTCAGGCTTTCTGCTTCTTCTTCATTGTGTTTTGGAAGATTATATTTTTCTTGAAATTTGTCCATTTCACCTAGGTTTTCAAATTTCTTGGCATACAGTTCTTCATAGTAATTTCTTACAATCCTTTGTATTTCTATGGTATCAGTTGTAATCTCTCCTCTTTCATTTCTGATGGTGTTTACTTGGGTCCTCCCTCTTTTTTTCTTGATAAGTCTGCTTAAAGGCTTGGCAATTTTGTTTATCTTTTCAAAGAACCACCTCCTGGATTCATTGATCCTTAAAATTGCGCTTTTATTCTTTTTGTCATTCAGTTCTGCTCTGATCTTGGTTATTTCCTTCCCTCTACTTGCTTGGGCTGTCTTCATTGTTGTTCCTTGAGTTCTTGTAGGCATAGGGTTAGGTTGTTTGTTTGAAATGTTTCCATCTTTTTTACTTTTTGTATTGATATGAAATTCCCTCTCAGGTCTGCCCTTGCTGTGTCCCATAAGTTTTGGGTTGTTTCATTTTTTATTGTTTCCAAAACCTTTTTGACTTCTCCCCTAATTTCATTCTTGACCCATTGATTATTTAATAGCATGCTATTCAATCTCCATGATTTTGAGTGTTTTGGGTTTTTTCCCTTGGGGTTGGTTTCTAGTTTCAGTCCCTTGTGGTCAGAGAAAATGCTTGGTATGATTTCAGTTTTCTTGAATTTGTTGAGGCTTGTTTTGTGTCCTATCATGTGGTCTATCTCTGAAAATGTTCCATGTGCATTTGAAAAGAATATGTATTTAGCTTCTTTGGGATGAAAGGCTCAATATATAGCAGTTAAGTCCATTTCACCTACAGCATTGTTCAATGCCACTCTATCTTTGTTGATTTTTTTTTTGTGTGGAATATCTGTCCATTTTTGATAGTGGGGCATTAAAATCCTGTACTATAGTTGTATTGCTGTCAATATCTTTCTTGAAGTCCTCTAAGATTTTCTTTATGTATTTGAGTGCTCCTATGTTGGGTGCATATATATTTACAATGTTTATATCATCTTGTTGGATTCTTCCCTTGAGTATTATGAAGTGACCTTCTGGGTCTCTTCTTATTGCTCTTTTTTGGAAGTCTATTTTGTCTGATATGAGCATTGCTACCCTGGCTTTTTTTTTCCCCGTCCATTTGCTTGGAAAATTTGTTTCCAGCCCTTTACTTTCAGCCTGTGTAGGTCTTTTGTTCTGAGGTGGGTCTCTTGTAAGCAGCATGTGTTTGGGTCATGCTTTCTCATCCATTCAGCTATTCTATGTTTTTAGATTGGAGCATTTAATCCATTTACGTTTAAGATTCTTATTGATAGGTACTTATTCATTGCCATTTTCATACCTGTGTTTCCCTCTCCCTCCCCACCTCCCTCTCCCCCCCTCTCTCCCTTTCTCCCCCCCCCCCCCCCTCTCTCTCTCTCTCTTCCTTCCTGTCCTTAAAGCAGTCTTTTTAGCATCTCTTGTAGAGCTGGTTTGGTGGAGGTGTATTCTTTTAGACTTCTTTCTCTTGGAAACCCCTTATTTGCGCTTCTATCCTGATTGAGAGGCTTCCTGTGTAAAGTAGCCTTGGTTGCAGGCCTCTGGTTCTTATTACTTGGACTATTTCTTGCCATTCTCTTCTAGCTTGGAGCATTTCCATTGATAAGTCAGCTGCTACCCTTCTTGGGGCTCCCTTGTATGTTACATCCTGTTTTTCCCTCGCTGCCTTTAAGATTCTCTCTCTGTCTTGGAATTTTGCCACTTTAAGTATGATGTGTCTTGAAGTGGGCCTTTTTGGGTCTCTTGATTGGGACTCTCTGTGTTTCCTAGATTTGTGTGACTTTTTCTCTCATCAAATTAGGGAAGTTTTCCACAATTACTTTTTCAAACAGGTTTTCTATTCCTTGCTCTTCTTCTTCTTCTCTTTCTGCTATCCCTATTATATGGATATTATTATGTTTCATATTGTCCTGCATTTCTCTTAATCCCTCTTCGTTCTTTCTGAGCCTGTTTTCCTTTTCTTGCTCTTCTGGGTGTTGTTTTCTATCTTGTCCTCCAGCTCACTGATCTGATCTTCTGCCTCATCAATCCTGCTTTTCATTCCTTCTACTGTGTTCTTCAGTTCAGAAATTGTATTCTTCATTTCCTCTTGGCCCTTGTTGATAGTTTCTATTTTCTTTTTCATGTCAGTATAGTATGCAGTGAGTTCATTGTAGTTTCCCTCTAGTTTCTGGTAATTTTCTGTGAGCTCATTGAGCTTCCTAATAACCATTGCTTTGAAGTCAGTATCTGAGAGTTGACTTAGTTGCCTCTGTTTCATTTAGCATTCTTTCTGAGGCTTCCTCCTTTTCTTTCATTTGGGGATTGTTTCTTTGTCTGCCCCTTGTTTATGAGACTCTTCTTGTTAGCCTCAGCTTCTTAAATTGACCTGTTCTCACTCTCTGGATTTATGATTAGAACTTCTATGGTAGAATACCTGTGATATTCAGTGGTGCCATCTCCTTGATCTCTTGAGCTCACTGGACTTGGGCTGTCATTTATGTTGGCTCTGTGTTTGTCTTTGGGTTTTGATTGTTGTTGGGTGTTTCTTTGGTGGGTCCTTCCCACCAGCTGGTTAACTGAGGCTCACTCTGTCCACCACCTCTTGTATTTTGTTGTGCTGTTGTGGGCAAATTTTATTGAAGCCGGTTCTTCCATGTTTACAAGATTTTGAGGATTCTCTCTTGCTCTTGTTCAGTTATTTGTTTTGGGCAGTTTCTCCACTATTTATTTGTATTTCCAGATAGGTCCTGGTTTGAGGTTAGTGTGGCTTCCACTCCCTCCTTCACCTTCTTCTGTTGTTATCCATTGTTGGTTCCTTTGTTGGTGGGTTTCCTCTTCCAGCAGGTATCCTGGTGTTCACAGTTCCCTCTTACTCCATTTTGTGATCAGTTGGAGAGAAAGGCAAAATGGTTTAAGACAGCAAGACTCTAGTTTATGATATTTACAGTAGCAGCCTGTAGAGAAGAGATAGGAGATCCTCTGGCTATGTGTAGTGTTAACTATGATATTCCATGCAACTAGCCACTTTTTAGAAAGGGTGGAAAGAAGATAAGACTCTTGTTGGGGAGGGAAGGGTTGTGAGTTGGATCTAGAAAGCAATAAGCTTGTGGGAGGTCAGATTCTGAGGTAAGGTCAGAGTAAAGGATAGAAAATAGGTGTAGTGTGTGAGAGAATAGAGTAAACCACAACTGTAATAGATTTCAGGGAACCATGAAGTGAGCTAAGATCTGGGAGGGGTGCTGTGTAGTATCTACAATTGTATGGAACAACAATTATTTACAGTAGTAATGGAGCAACAGTCATATGACAGAATCTATGTGATCTGGATAATAGGAGTGGGAAGTATAGGACCTTGAGTATTATGCTAATGGAACACAAGTGAAGTGAAAGACAGTAAATTAACAATACACTATGAAAGAGAAAACAAGGGAACCCAGTCAAACAATACAATTTAACCAGCTAAGCAAGAAATACTAAACAGAAAGAAGAGGAATACAAAAATACTAACAAAATAAAAGATGTAAGAATAATGAAAAATAATAATACGAATATGCAATAACTTACAGGTTCTCTGTAGTAGCAAAGTGAAATTTGTCTCACTGTCTCATCTATTGGGATGACCCCTCTTTGGGTCCAACTCTGGTCTTTCCACAGTTCTAGGTTTTTTTGTCTCACTTGTGGGAATTTTTAAAAAAAGGAAGGAAGAAGAGATAAAATGGGGAAGAAAGGAAGAAGGAATAAAACAAGAAATAAGGAAGGAGGAAAAAGGAGTTGAAAGATAAAAAATAATAAAAATTTTAAAAATAAAGAATTACTTTAAAAAAATCTTTGCTGGCTTCATACTGGTCAAACCAGTTTTGCTGGTCTTCCTGGCTGCAGCAGGCTGAGGAGCTATTGGTTTTGCTTTTTTGCCTTCCTGATCAGTACTCCGTCAGCCTCTATCCCAGTTCCCCAGCAGCCTCTGGTCCCTCCGGTTCCTCAGGTTCAGGTGGGGTGCTCTCTCCCTGGGGCTGCAAGTGTGAGCACTGGGTGCCTCTTCCAAGGGCTTTGGGTGTGGGCTCAGGCGCCTTCAGCAGTGCACACTCTTCCCAGGGCTACAGGAGTGTGTGCAGGGCCCTTCTACACCATCTCCAGAGCACCGAGCAGCTGGGTGGGGAGGAAGCTGTAGTGGCTACTGCAGGAGAATTCCCCAAATAGCCACCAAGTGTCTGTTTTTTCACTTTTTCTTTTTGAGAAATTCCTCCTGCTCAAGCCTGCCTTTCCATATAGAGACCTGGACTCTCGCACAGCCCAGTTCTCCAACCAGACTGGGTACTGTCTGGGTCAGGGCCCATCACCACCCAACTCTCAACTCTCCCCAGCTGGTATCCACAGACTCTGTGGGTGCTCACAGCCCCTGTGTGTTTGCCACTTAGTCCTTATTCCCCTCTCTGTGACTTCAGGCAACCAGGTCTCTCCCAGTGCTGTTCAATCCTTGTTTGGCAGGGGAGGGAGCTGTTGACCCAGCTGTCTCCCAAGAACCCTGTGGCAGGCCCTGCGGGTGCCAGGCCTGGGGCTGCAGTTGCCCTGGTCCCTGTGTTTGTCCCAGGGACCTTATTTTCCTGAAGCATTCTCCTTACTGTCTGGTTTTTCAATGTCCTCTACAATTTTTGGTCTCCTATCTTCAACATGTATGCTGGGGTACTGTTGGCTGTTTTCTCTGTTCCTCCATGGATCAGCTAGGTTTTTCTCCTGTGTGTAAGGGGAAATGGAATCCACTCCCTCCTACCTCACCACCATCTTCAGTCTCCACAATACAAGTTTATTTGTTGCTCGTGGTAGCTCCACATTGGTGGAGGAGACCTACTATGTGCATTCAGAAGCTCAAGTAAAATGGTGACTTGACATCTTCAACATGCTTTCAAAGTCTTTCTTGAGACTTTCAAGGTCATTTAAGTGTTGAGATTCTAGACAGTGGGGGGAAGAAAGAGCATGGAATATGCAAAGACACCTTTATGTGCTGCACCTGAAATTGATAGTCATCACTGCTTCCCACTTCCCTCAGACTATAACTCAATCCCATGGTTGTACATGCTATTAACTGAATTGTGCCCTCCCAAAATTCAGTCTGAAGTCTGTCTTAGTCTGTCTGAGCTGCTATAACAAACTACCATAAACTGGGTGGCTTATAAACAAGAGAAATTTGTTTCTCACAGTTCTGGAGGCTGGGAAGTTTAAGATCAAGGCTCCAGCAGATTTGGTGTCTGTTGAAAGCCTGCTTTGTGATTCATAGGCATCCTTCTTCTCAATGTGTACTCAAGTGGCAGAATGAGTGAGGGGGCTCTTTTATGAGGGCACTGATCCTGGTCATGTGCTCATAGCCCTCAAAAATTAATAACCACCCAAAGGCCACCTCCAAATATGACATTTGGGATTGTGTTTCAACATATAAATTGTGGGGTGGGGCACAAATGTTCAATCCATAGCAAAGCATTAATGCCCAGTGTGACTCTACTTGGAGACAGGGCCTATAAAAGAGGTGATGAGGTGAAATGAGGCAATAGGGTTGTGTTCCTTATAAGAAGAAACAAAGACACCAAAACTCTCTTCCTCTCTGCCATGGGAGGACACAGTGAAAAAGCATCTGTCTGCAAGCCAGGAAGAGAGTCCTCACTAAGAACCAAGTCAGTTGGCACCTTGGCCTTGGACTTCCAGCTTGCAGAAGTCTAAGAAAATAAATTTCTGTTATTTAAGATTCAAGTGACATTTTGTTATGGTAGTCCAAGCAGATTAGTAAAGCACTCAATTAAAAATATGAAGGAGGTTGAGAAATGTAATCTACCTTTGAGTCTAAGAAGTGGAGAATACTCTGAACCCATGCAGTGAAGTAGATAATTTTTCTCTATATAAAGTTCCTGAATTGTATAAAAATTGATTTCTAAAATTTCAGCATCATCTGAAAAGATGTTATAATAATTTTCTCTTTGGTTTGACCTAATTAGCTTTTTTTTGGAGTAGTATTCTTATATTATGAAGGACTATATATTAGAGGAGTGTTATTTTAACTGATATATATCAGCATGTATTAACCAATAATAAACATTATGATAGCTATTATTGCTAACATTTCTTGAGGGCTACTTAGTGGTAGACATGGATGTATTGGGGATAATTTGTTCCTAATTTTACTTAAAATGCTAAAGAATGTGATTCATTAGCTTTTGTATAATTTAGAGCATATTCAAATTATTCATATATTAATACTCTTTTTCACAATCTTGTGTTTGAGGAGAAATGGACAGTTAGATCTCATGGTCCCTTGAGTTAAATCTCAAGGTGTTGAACGTAAATTTCTCTGTGCCACAAGGTATTACCTGCAGCACATGAAGATAAGCTTGCTGGTATACTGTGAGAACTGGTGATTACAGATTGCTTTAGTGCTCTACTCCAGCGTAAAATTTGATGAATTGCTGGTGGTGGTGGTGGTATTCTTGTTTTTCTTTTGGTCTAAATATGGATTCTACTTAGGGTTTATTTGTGAAGATTACAAGCTTTGGAATCAGTTGAACCAGATTCAGATCCTGGCTTTGACACCTCTACATCATGTTGCTTTGGGTAAAGTTACTCAGCCCCACTGTCTTCTAAAAGTTGATAATGATAATCCCTACCTCTTAGAATTTTTAGGATTAAATAAGCTAATATATGATTTAAGTGGCACATGGCACCTAGTAATAGGCTTAATACATGAAAGACATTACTATCTTTACTACTGTAATTATTTCTGAAGTGTAATGTGAATGCAAATATCATCCATCAAAGATTTGAAAGTAGAGAAAAGTTGGAAAACATCATTCTGGTCACCAAATAGGAATCATGTCTGTTTAGCATAATGAGTCTTCTAAGAAAGTTATTTTAGAGGATGATGGTGATGATGATGGCTGGTTTTTATCCCAAAGCATTTGTCATCAGTACAGCAACATTGCAGATAAAGTCAGTGAGATTCCTGCCAACACTGAGGAGCTGGTATCACTCATTGAATTCTTAAAGAAATCCAGTGATGTCACCGTGTTCACACTCAGAAGGCAACTTAAAGATGCAGTTGAGCGACTAGAGTTCCTGATGGACTATGCAGATTTGCCCCGTAAGTCTAATGCCATATACGTTCGTGCAAATGTAGGTGTATATTTCTATTTTTAAGGAAAGAGTTAGGGAAAGTACAATTGGCTTCCCACCACTGAGTGTCAAGACTGGGAAAGCTGCTTTCAAGTGCCCCCATGTGTTAAAGGCACTCATCACAGGGCTCTGTATCAAACAAAGGGAATCTGATTGTTAGAAATAAAGAAGAAATGTCTGGGAATTTGATATCTTGTTCCTGATGTTCCTGGAAAAGTCACTTCCAAATGCAATCTTTTTATAAATGGGTAGATTTCATTCATCTGTAATCAATAAAATATCACCTTTGAGGGCACTTTCCTTCATGCCCCTGCATATCGCTAAAGGAAAGAAGTGCCTAGGGTCCCTTCAAGGCTTATTAGACAGAGTTTGAGTTTGTAAGGACTAGGTTCAGAAGGAAAAGTTGATATGCTCTTTACAAGCCAAGTTTCAGAGCTGTTTTTATATGGAAATACCTGTAAATTACTTGGTGTTCACAATGTTTGGCATGGGGTGATGAAGGAAGAGTTATGCACTGGGAGTGAGAAGTAGCTCTCTAACCAACCCCCACACATTTCCTGAGCTGTGCCCTTGACCATGTGAACATACACCAGACACTCTCACTGTGGTCTCTGTGTCCTAAACTCCAAAGGTACAGGGGAAGCCAGGACATTTTAACTGACGAGAACCCTAAGATAGGTAGGTCATGTGGCCATTGATATTATTACTGACACTTAACCAAAAGGGGGACTGAGACTCAAATGAGTTAAAATAGTTTAAAGATTAGAACCAGAATGTCACCCTGGGTGTCTACTCTACTGCCTGGAGACAAGTAAGAATAGAGGTGAGAACATAGGCTTGCAAGTTAATTTGACCTGGGTTTGGTATCTGCTCTCCACATTCCAGTGGTATGCCCTTGAGCACTTTCTTAACTATTTCCCATCTTTAAAAACAAGGATGATAATACTATTTACCTTCTAGCCCAAGCCTTGGTAAGTGCTGAATAAGTTTTGGCTGTCATTCATACATAATGGCCCCATGCATTCATTTTCTGCCCTCCATGTCTATTGACCTCTGTTCTGCTGCATGCTAACCCACTGAGCAGTGTCCTGAAGCAGACTGTCTATGTTTTGCAGAAGAGGACATCAAATTGAACAGCACTCTGTTCCTCTGGCCAGACCAGATTGAAGATGTCTTTGAAAACAGCCGAAATCTGCTCCTTAGCAAGAGGGATCAGGCAGAGATGGACCTCATTAAAAGGTAAAGGAGGTATCTGAGGATGTTTTAGAAATGACACACAACTTCATAACACACTGAAGTTTCTTGGCTCTGTGTGGAACTGATCCCCACCCCATCCCCAGCAATGCATGGGCAAAGGCAGAAGACAGTTGGTGGAGAAGAAATTTCCTCTTGTTTCCCACTGAGGGGTGTTCTTCTCAAGCCTCGTTCACTGTAGTAACCCCTGCCAACAAAAAATTGAAATTTAGCTGTGAAGAGAGAGAAAAGACAAAAATAGTGGCATTAATAAGGGCCTTGCAATAGCAATAGTTGAATCATCAGCCTTACTATGAGATAACAGATCTCTGACACACTAAGACAGAAATAACAAAGGCTCAGAAATTGCCTATTGTGACTTCCAGTCAAGATGGAGGTGTAGGTAGACACACTTCACCTCCACATGCAAAAATATAAGGATCACAGCTAAACTCAAAACAAACAACAACAACAAAAAAAAACACCCAGAACTGCCAAAAAATTGAACTGTGTGAAAGTCTGACAACCAAGGATCTAGGGAACCCATATTCATCCAGATGGGTAAAAGGAGCAGAGCTAAGTAACCCAGTTGGAGAGGATTCGGAGTGGTGCACAGAGGCAGCAGTGGTGGTAGAACAGGAGATCCCACATTTACATGTGGTGGTTAAAAATCAGGAGGGATACCTCGAGAGCAAGTGATCCCAGGCACAGACCAGATGGAACAGCCCAGGGTTCCAGATCTGAGAAGAGAAAGCTTCATAATTTCTGGTCATAAAAACCAGTGGGGGTGGCAGAAAAAACTGCTGGTTACTCAGGACAGTCCATTTAGAGGGCCTACACAGTCTTAGATAATACGCAAACCTACCTACTCTGGGAATCTCCACCAGGGTAACCGCTAAAAGGGCTCCAGTTGCATACAGGAAGTGGGTGAAGTGACTGGAAGGAAATGGGGTGAGTGAAAGGCAGGCTTCCAGAAGCCAGACAGCTGCACTGTCCCTTCTATGACCACTCCCTCCCGCACAGCACCACAAAGTGGTGAAGTGGGTTGCCCCACCCTGGCAACACCTAAGGATACACCCCATACAACCTAACAGGTGCATTAAGAAAGTGAAAGCAGCCCTACCTAATACATAGCAACAAACACAGGGAGGCTGCCAAATTGAGGAGACAAAGAAATATGGCCCAAATGAAAGAACAGGACAAACCCCCAGAAAAAGAACTAAACAAAATGGAGATAACCAACCTATCAGATGAAGAGTTCAAAACACTGGTGATCAGGAAGCTGAGAGAACTTGCTGAGGTTTCTGGAAACAAATGAAAATGAACTCACAACAACCCAAAACTTATGGGACACAGCAAAGGCGGTCCTGAAAGGAAAGTTCATAGTGATACAGGCCCACATAAAAAAGTCAGAAACATTTCAAACAACCTAACCCTACATCTACAAGAACTCAAGGAACAACAACAAAGACAGCCCAGAGCAAGTAGAAGGAAGGAAATAACCAAGATCAGAGCAGAATTAAATGACATAGAGACTAAAAGCACAATTCTAAGGACCAATGAATCCAAGAGCTGATTCTTTGAAAAGATAAACAAAATTGACAAGCCTTTAAGCAGACTCATCAAGAAAAAAAGAGAGAAAACCCAAGTAAACACACTCAGAAATGAAAGAGAAGAGATTACAACAGATACCACAGAAATACAAAGGATTGTAAGAAATTACTACAAAAAACTGTATACCAAGAAACTTGAAAACCTAGATAAAATGGAAAAATTTCTAGAAAAATATAATCTTCCAAAACTCAATGAAAAAGAAGCAGAAAGCCTGAACAAACCAATAACAGCAAAAGAAATTGAAGCAGTAATCCAAAAACTCCCAACACACAAAAGCCCTGGACCAGATGGTTTCACAGGAGAATTCTACAAAGCATTTAAGGAAGAGCTAACCCCTATCCTTCACAGACTATTTTAAAAAATCCAAAAATATGGAAGACTACCAAACTCTTTTTATGAGGTCAACATCATCCTAATTCCAAAACCAGATGAAGACACAACAAAGAAAGACAACTTCAGGCCAATATCGCTGATGAACATTGACGCTAAAATCCTCAACAAAATACTGGCAAACCGCATCCAACAGTACATTAAAAAGATCATACAACAAGACCAAGTGGGATTCATTCCAGGGATGCAAGGATGGTACAATATTCGCAAAGCAGCAAATGTAATACACCACACAAACAAAAGCAAAGACCAAAACCACATGATCATATCAATAGATGCAGTAAAAGCATTTGATAAGGTACAGCACCCACTTCTGGTAAAACACTCAGCAAAGTGGGAATAAAGGGAGCATTCCTCAACATAATAAAGGCCATATATGAGAGACCTACACCAAACATCATACTCAATGGGCAAAAATTAAAATCTTTTTCACTAAGTTCAGGAACAAGACAAGGCTGTCCACTTTCACCACTTCTATTCAATATAGTACTGGAAGTTTTAGCCACAGTGATCAGACAAGAAAAGGAAATAAAAGGCATCCAAATCGGAAAGGAAGGTACAAAACTGTCACTGTTTGCAGATGACATGATAGTGTACATAAAAAATCCTATAGACTCCGCCAAAAAAAACTGTTTGATATAATAAATGAACTTGGCAAAACAGAGGGATACAAAGTCAATATCCAGAAATCAAGGGCATTTCTGTACACCAACAATGAAACAGCAGTAGCAGAAATCAAGAAAAAAGTCCCATTTGAAATAGCAAAAAGAAAAATAAAATATCTAGGAATAAACCTAACCAAAGAGGTAAAAGACCTGTATTTAGAAAACTACATAACACTGAGGAAAGAAATCGAGGAAGACACAAACAAATGGAAACATATACTGTGTTCATGGATTGGAAGAATTAATATCGTCAAAATGTCCATACTACCAAAAGCAATTTACACATTCAGTGCAATACCTATTAAAGTACCAATGGCTTATTTCACAAACATAGAACAGACATTTCAACAATTTATATGGAACCATAAACGACCCTGAATAGCTTCTTCAATTTTGAGAAAGAAGAGTAAAGTAGGAGGGATCACAATACCCGACACTAAACTATACTACAAGGCCACTGTAAACAAAACAGCCTGGTACTAGCATAAAAACAGGCACATGGACCAATGGAACAGAACAGAGAGCCCAGAAATAAACCCAAGTCTCTATGGTCAATTAATATTTGACAAAGAGGGCAGCAACATAAAATGGAATAAAAATAGCCTCCCCAGCAAATGGTGTTGGGAGAACTGGACAGCTACATGTAAAAAAATGAAACTCGAGCACCAACTTACACCTTATACAAAAATAAATTCAAGGTGGATAAAAGACTTAAATATAAACTGTGACACCATTAAAGTCCTAGAAGAGAACGTAGGTAGGAAAATCTCAGATATTTCATGCAGGAAGTTTTGTACTGACATGTCTCCTAGAGCAAGGGACATAAAGGAAAGAATAAACAAATGGGACCTCATCAAAATAAAAAGCTTTTGCACAGCTAAAGAAAACAGCATCAAAATAAAAAGGGAACCAACTGTATGGGAAAACATATTTGCCAATGATACCTCAGACAAGGGTTTAATCTCCAAAATATATAAAGAACTTACACGACTCCACTCTAAGAAGACAAACAACCCAATTAAAAAATGGGCAAAGGACTTGAACAGACACTTCTCCAAGGAGGACATACAGAAGATCTAAAGACACATGAAACAATGTTCAATATCGCTAGCTATCAGAGAGATGCAAATTAAAACCACAATGAGATACCACTTCACACCAGTCAGAATGGCCATCATAAACAAGGCAACAAACAGCAAGTGTTGGAGAGTTTGTGGAGAAAAGGGGACCCTAGTGCACTGTTGGTGGGACTGCAGACTGTTACAACCACTATGGAAAGCAATATGGAACTTCCTCAGAAAACTAAAAACGGATCTGCCTTTTGACCCTGCAATTCCACTGCTGGGACTCTATCCTAAGAACACTAAAACACCAATACAAAAGAACCTTTGCACCCCAATGTTCATAGCAGCACAATTTACAATAGCCAAGTGCTGGAAGCAACCTAGATGCCCATCAGTAAATGAATGGATCAAAAAACTATGGTACATTTACACAGTGGAATTCTATGCAGCAGAAAGAAAGAAGGAGCTCCTACCCTTTGCAACAGCTTGGATGGAGCTGAAAAGCATTATACTAAGCGAAATAAGCCAGGCAGTGAAAGACAAATACCATATGATCTCACCTTTAACAGGAACCTAAACAATAAAACAAAGAAATAAGCAAAATATAACCAAAGACACTGAAATAGAGGACAGACTGACAGTGACCAGAGGGGAGAGAAGAGGGAATTTCAAGGGAGAATGGGTAGGGTTTACAGGAACAAGGTGGCAATGGGCGGGAAGTGGGAAGGGATGGGTGGGCAGGCTGGAATGGGAGTAAAAGGGAGAAAACTGTACTTGAACAATGATTAAAATAAAAATAATAAAAAAAAGAAAGTTAAAGCAGTATCGACCCTTACATATCAAAAACCATAAAAAAGAAATAAATAAATAGTGAAACTTGAATAAGGACAAAGCAGGAGTAAACAATTATATATCAAGCATTCTCCTCAACAATGAAAAAAAAGCTATTCTTCTTAAATGTCTATAGTATATTTTTAAAAATTAACCATATTTTAGAATGTGAAAAAAATTTTTAAGAAACAAATTATACAGGCCACATTCCATTATAATAGTGTATATTCATTATTTATTGCCACATGGAAAATCATCCCCAAACTAGCAACTTAAAACAGTAAATATTACCTCACAGTTTCTGTGGTCAGAAACCCAGGCTGCTAAGCTATATGCTTCTGGTTCAAGGTCTCTCATGAAGTTGCAGTCAGAATGTCAGCCAAGGCTCATTCTCATCTGAAGGCCCAACTGGGTTAGGATCCATTTCCACTCTCACTCACATGATTATTAGTAGAATTCACTTCCTCACAGGCTGTTGGCCAGAAACTTCCCTCTCTTCCTTGCTACATCAGCCTCTATGTAGAATAATTTACATGGCAGCTGGCTTCCCATAAGGGGAGAGGGAGAGATTCCAGTCTTTTTTGTAACCTAATATTAAAAGTGACAGCTCACACTTGTTAGAAGTGAGTTATTTGGTCTCTAGCCCAAACTGAAGAGGAGCCAAGCTTGAGAGGAGACAATTGCACAGTGTTATAAATACCACGGGGTCTTGGGAAATCTATGGGGAACCTGTCAGAGGCTGCTTACCACACAGTGCAGTTAGAAATAAAACCCAAATCAAACGACTTGAAAATTAACTTTCATAAACTTTTAAGGACAAAAGAACATTAAAACTTCCATAACAGAATTAAGTATTCTTAAGATAGTAGCCAAATTATAGTGTGTCACTGTACCTGTTCTCAGTGGGCAGTCCCTTATCCTTCCATGAATATTGATTGTTTGGTTTTTGCCAGACACTGTTCTAAATGCTGAAGATACAAAAAGGAATTAAGGAAATAAAATCCACACTGACAGTTTAAAATACAGTGAATGAGAGCAAACACTTGTATAGTGATTATTATAGACTTGGCTCAATTCTGAGTATTTTGTATATGTTAGTTTATTAAATATTAAAGTAGGTACTTTTCCATCCCCATTTTATATATCTGAAGCGCACAAAGGTAAAGTGACTTAACCAAGGTCACATAGCTACTAAGCAGCAAAGTAGGGATTTGAACCTAGCCTGCCTAGTTCTAGAACCTGTCCACTTAACTCTGTATTACTCTACCCCATTAGGAAAAGGGAGAAGTAAATTTAAGACCTGATTTGTTGATGATATGGATGAAGTAGATAAATCTCTGGATAGGTTTTCTCTGGTCACTCTAAGGTAGCTTCACTTCCATCCACTAATCACTCTGCCCTCTTTTATTTTCTTCAGAGCATTTATTATCAGAAATATTTTATCTTTCTCTATGTATGGATTTATCCATTCATTCATCCATCTGTCTATCCATGTATGTTTATTGTTCAGCTCTTCCCCAACTAAAATACAAGCTTCATGAGGGTAGGAAGTTAGTAGTGTACTCAACAAATATATTCTTGATGCCTAGAGAAGTTCTTGGAATGTATTAAGTACTTAATAATATGTAATAGATGAATAAATAATGCACATATACACAATGTATTATGTATTTAATATAGAATATATATAATTTCTATTATTAGTCTATTCAGACTGCTGTTGTTTTCCTTTCAAAACCATCTACTACAGCTCTTTATTTTCTCACTTTACACTGATACTACATAAAACCAGAACTATGTATGTGTTTTTTTCATTCCTGGCATGAGTCAACTCTTAAATGGCTTTTTTTTTAACCTAAAGCATCCAGTGTATCATTTACTAGCCTGACAAAGTTGCTTCATATTAACAAATGAAATTAAAGTCTCCTTTCATTGACTATTAAAATGTATGTGTGTATATATATATATATATATATATATATATACATACACATATATTTAACTATAGAGGAAAACATCTAAAAGTATTTAATCACCAAACATAGTTTACAAGAGCTATCTCTTGGAAGAGGTATTATAAGTAGTAAGATTAGATAGATAGATAGATATCGATATCTTAGGTATAGATATATAAGGTATATACATATATATTATATTTTACCATGTATAATGCACACTTTTTTGACCAAATTTTTTAGGGAAAAATAAGGATGCATATCCTACATGGGTAGTACCTGAAATGCCTTGTAGTTATTCTTAGGTTTTATAATTATTTGTTATATAAAATTTCTTTTACAATAATATGTTCAAAAATAAATGCTAAAATTTCTTTAAAATACAAAAAAACAAGTATCTAAATATAAATGAATAAAAACTAAATTAAAAAATTAAAACAAAATATTTTTCCTGAAAGTTTGGGCCAAAAATGTGGGTGTAAAACATTATACATAGAAAAATATGGTGTGTGTGTGTGTGTGTGTGTGTGTGTGTGTGTATTCATGAGATCAGATTATGGGTGAACAATGCTATGATTTTGAAAATCACAAAATGGAAAGTCCAAATGTGAGCAGTCTGTCTTTACTTTCAGGTGCTCAGAATTTGAGTTGAAACTTGAGGGCTACAACAAGGAGCTAGAAGGCTTTAGAAAACGTGAAGTGATGACTACAGAAGAAATGAAGAACAATGTTGAAAAGCTTCATGAGCTTTCCAGGAACCTAGATCAGGCACTGGTGGAATTTGAGGTTCGAGGTCTCAGGATGGGGACTTATGACTCTATACTTCTGTTGGTTCTGGCCTTTGGTTTTGTATTTTCCTAACATTACCTGTCAGCTTGATAATATTGATTGATAGATGGGCCAGTTCTTTCATAGGCACTTTCAGCTACCTTTTTATATGCTCCTACATTATACTAGCATTTTCGTTAATCATTGAGTTTGGACACAGAGGAGAAATTATAACAGGGTAATATAGAATAATTGCTCACATGTATTGAGAATTCATTATGTATCCAACAATGTACAAAGGACTTCATATATGCTATATCACTTAACACCATAACAAACCTTGGGGGTAGGTATTGTTATCATCTCCATTTATCCCTATTTAAAATGAGAGAACTAAGGCTTGGAGAAGCTAAGTAACTTTCCCTGAAGGTCATCTAGGAAGTTCTTCAACCATTAAAGTTCTTACCTTTGAGGCAAGTCAACACAAGAAGGTAACATCATGTAAACAGCAAATGTACACATGAAAATTGTGAAAATGGGGTTATGGATATGTTACAGCGGGAACAAAGTTGGTGGAGCAAGTAGCAAATTATGCTCAAGTTTTACCCAGCTAGATCTCAGATGCCATGGCCTTCAGAGGTGCAAAGGGCCTTCCTGATTGAATTTACACCTTATTTTCCTCTCTTGCTAACAAGTATCTTCCTCAACTGGGTTTTAAAAACATTGAGGAGTTTGCCATGGTAGCTTGTAGGGGTCAGGAGAACCACCCACCTAATAGACAGCATCCCATTTTGCCTGCAGTTGATCAATAAGGAGGAGGCTCTATTGGAAAAGGAGAAGAGTACTTTCCCTCTTCTGCAAACCGTGATGACAAACAGAGTGCCTTATGAGCAGCTATGGGTGACAACCTATGAATTTAGCATCAAGTCAGAGGAGTGGATGAACGGTATGTCACAGTCTCACTATGCTGGGGCAGGATGAGGATGGGGTTAGGAGTCTACCTCAGTCAATTCTGAAATACAGTTTGAACTTCAGATTCTGGCTGGACTTTGTATCATATTCTGATACTCTGGATTAAGGCAGCCACATTCAAATGTTTCTGATACGATAATCATGGAAGGTAGGGATCAAAGAGCCAGACCTATTGCCAGGGTAAAACAGAATGGGCAGTCACCCAAAGACATGGATTGGGTAGTGACTCAGTGAAGCAGATGGTGGGAGAATAAGATATCAGTCCCACTAGCGTGCTGTTTCAAAAAAGGCCAAGTGCCATTAATACCTATAAACTGTACCCTTTTACTCTAGATCCTGAAGGCTAGAGAGATATTAGGGAGGTAGAGTCAACAGAAGTTAATGATTGATCTGATATGGGGCAAGGGGGCACGGAGAGAGAGTAAAAGACCAGAATGACTTCTAGATGTTAGCTCAGGCAATTTAGTGGATATTGCCATCATTAAAGATCATTATTCTAATTTTTAGATTATCTTCTTCTTCTTTTGACAGTGTCTTTCACTGAATAGAAGTTTTCATTTTAATGAAGTCTGGCTTGTCATTTCTTTCAACTAACATACCATGCCTATAGTGTTGTATCTAATGTTATCACTAAACCCAAGGTCATCTAGATTTTTCTCCTATGCTATCTCCTAGGAGTTTCATAGTTTTACATTTTACATTGAAGTTTATGATCTATTTTGAGTTAATTTTTATAAAGAGTATAAGGTCTGCATCTAGATTCATTTTTGTGCATGTGAATATCCAGTTGTTCTAAAGTCATTTGTTGAAAAATTATTTCTCCATTATATCAATTTTGCTCCTTTCTGAAATTTTGCTCCTTCTGAAGACTATATGTGGGTCTATTCCTGGCATCTCTGTTCTGTTATATTTACCTACTTATCTATTCTTTTATGAATACCACACTTGATTATTATAGCTTTATAATAAGTCTTGAAATTACTGAAAAATGTCAGCCCCCCAACTTTATCTTCTCCTTCAATATTATATTGGCTACTTGGGGTCTTTCATGTATCCCAAGCTCATGTATAAGCTCATGTATAAGCTTTAGAACCAATTTTCCAATATACAAAAAATAAATAACTTGCTGGGATTTCTATTGGGATTGTGTTGGATCTATATTCACATTGGGAAGAACTGATATCTTTGACATCGTTGAGTGTTTCTATCCATGGACGTGGAATATCTCTCTGTTTATTTTCTTCTTTGATTTCTTTCATGATAGTTTTATTATATAGATCTTTATTATTATATACATGTTGTACATATTTTGTTAGACTTATACTTAAGTATTTCAATTTTAAAAGTGCTGATGTAAATGGATATGTTTCTTTTAATTTCAAGTTCCACTTGTTCATTAATGGTATATAAGAAAGCAATTGAGTTTCATGTATTAACCATATTCTGGAACCTTGCTATAATTGTAAATTGGTTCCAATTTATTTTTTTTTAATTTATTTTATTTTAATTGTTGTTCAAATACAGTTTTCTGCCTTTTACCCTCACCTCCCTCCCGTTTCCACCCCTCCTTGTTATTGTCCATGTGTCCTTTATACTTGTTCCTATAAACCCTTCCACTTTTCCCCTGAAATTCCCTCCCCTCTCCCCTCTAGTCCCTGTCAGCCTGTTCTCAATTTTAGTGTCTTTGGTTATATTTTGCTTGTTTATTTGTTTTGTTGATTAGGTTCCTGTTAAAGATGAGATCATATGGTTCCAATTTACTTTTAATTCTTTTAGATTGTCTATGTAGAGGATCAGGTTAAAGGCAAATTGTTTTATGTATACCTTGTATCTCCTACTCTTTTAGTACTAGTTTTTTGCATTAGCTAGTACTTCCACTGAATGATATTGAAAAGGAGTAGTGGATAGGGACATTATTGCTTTGTTCCTGATTTTAGCAGGGAAAATTCTAGTTTCCTACCATTAAGTATGATGTTAGTTGTAGGTTTTTTGTATATGTTCTTTATATCAGGTTGGAAAATTTCCCCTCTATTCCTCATTTGCTAAGAATTCTTATCATGAATGGGTGTTGGATTTTGTCAAATGCTTTTTTTGAATCTATTGATATGATCATGTGATTTTTCTACTGTAGCCTATGGATGTGATGGATTACATTAATTGATTTTCAAATGTTGAAACAGCTTTACATACCTGGAATAATAAATCCCAATTGACTGTGCTATATAATTCTTTTTATATATTATTGGACTCAATTTGCTAATATTTTGCATATATATTAATGAGATATATTGGTCTTTAATTTTCTTTTCCTGTAAGAATTTGTCTGGCTTTGCTTTTCTTGTAATGTCTTTCTCATAGAGTAATGATGGTCTGATAGAATGAGTTAGGAAGTATTTTTCTCTGCTTCTATTTTCTGGAAGAGATTGTTGAAAATTGGTAAATGTTTGGTGGAATTCACCAGTGAACCCATCTGGGCCTGGTGCTTTCTGTTTTGGAAAATTATGAATTATTGTTTAATTTCTTAAGTAGATATAGACATATTCAGCTTGTCTATTTTTTCTTGTGTGACTTTCAAGGAATTGGTCTAGTTCACCTAGGTTATCAAATTTGTGGTTATGGAGGTTCTCACAATATTTCTTTATTATCCTTTTAATGTTATTGAGATGTGCATTGATGTTCCTTCTTTCCTTCCTGATATCAGTACTTTGTCTCTTTTGTTCTTGTTTCGTCTGGCTATAGGTTTATTTATATTATTGATCTTTTCAAAGAACCAGCTTTTGGTTTTATTATTTATTCTTTTCTGCTTACTTTTTATTTAATTTTCTCTTATTTTATTAATTTCTTAAAAGCAGAAGCATAGATTATTCATTTTAGAATATATGTATATTCAATGCTATAAATTTCCCTCTAAATACATCTTTTGCTACATCTTACAACTTTTGATCAATTATATTTTTATTTTTCTTTAGCTCAAAATGATTTTTATTTCTTTTGAGATTTCTTTCTTAACCCATGTGTTATTTAGAAGTATGTTGTTTAATTTCCAAATACTTTGGGATTTTTATCAGCTGTCTTTCTGTTACTGAGTTATGATAATGTAAATCCTTGCCTTGTTCCTAATCTGAGGGAAAAAGTATTCCACCTTTTACCATTGAGTAAAATGTGTTGTTTTGGTTTTTTAAAACCACTTTATTGTAGTATGATTAACATGTAAAAGCTGTACATATTTAAGGTACACAAAAGTATAATGTTAGTGCAGTTTTTCATAGATGCCCTTTGAAATCAGATTGAGGGAGTTCCCTTCTATTCCTATTGTGTTTAGAGGGTTTTATCATGAATGATACTGAATTTTGTCAGATGTTTCTTCTGCACCAATTAATGTTATCATGTAATTTTTCTTGTTTAGACTGTTAATATGGTACATCACATCATTTACTTTTCAAATATTAAACCAGCCTTGCATTCCCATGATAAACATGACTTAGATATGGTATATTATTCTTTTTATATATTACATGGAAGTCATGCACACTCGTTTCTTCTTTTTAAAAATTTTAAATTTTTGATTACTTAACAAAAATGTTGGGTTGATGAAGCACATTAGTATCAATGAATATACATTCATGAAGCAATGTTTGGTCTCAGCAACCCTGAAAGAAAAGTTTTTGAATCAATTTGCAACATCATGATGCAAGAATTCATACTAACTTGAAATATCAAAGGGGAAGGAAGCAGCAATATGAAAGTTTTTTACTGAATGTGAAACCCTACTGAGGGGTCACCTAAAAGAAAAAGAGGAGAAGAAAATTAATCTTTGGGCATACATTTTTTTAAAATGACTTATTCTTTTAAAATCATCTATCTTAAAATAATTTCAAGCATACATAAAAGTGGTAAAACTATACAGAGAACTTCCATATCTCTATTCATCCACATTCCCACATTGCTAATATTTCGCAGCATTTGTGGAACACCTTTCAGTACTTATATAATAACATCTATAACCAATGCTAACAATTGATTCACTTTCTGCATTGTATTATATACCAGGTATTATGTTACTAACCTCACTTTTACCATCATCCCCCAGGTATTCATTATTACTCTTGTATCACAGGTGATACTGTTAAGACTTCAAACAGTTCAGTAAACACACCCATAGTTTACTGGCTAAGCAGATATTTCAGATACAGACCCAATTCCAAAGCCTGTGCTTATTCCCATATCCATACCATAGGCCCAATTCTAAGTTCAGGAAATTAAAGGTACATGTGACTGACTTTTACTTGATGGTCTGACTCTTCTCACAATCCATCTTTTTTATTTCAGGACCACTATTTTTACTGAATGCTGAAGAAATTGCAGAGGAAATAGGGAATATGTGGAGGACAATATATAAATTGACTAAGACCTTCGCTGATGTGCCTGCACCCAGGCGCTTGGCAGAGAATGTGAAAATCAAGATTGATAAGTTCAAGCAGCACATCCCTATCCTCAATATTTCCTGCAACCCAGGAATGAAAGACCAGCACTGGCAACAGGTCCCTGTCCCTGCCTACCCCCCACAAGCCCAGCCCATACCTGGTCCTGGTGGCCCTTTGGAAGACAGGAACTATTACTAGGATAAGCTTTTTGAAAGGAGAATCTACTTGAAGCCAAGGGGGTAGTGGTGGGGGCAATAGCCTTCTGACATAAGGGAACAAGCAGGATGAGGGAAGAACTGCTTGTCTTTTCACATGAGCAGGTTGGTGCCCTTTTTTGGAGACCCCAATTGCCTGTGGTTGAGTACTATTCCAGCCATTGGCCACCAAGGCTCTCCTTAGCATATGACTGCTTACGGTTCTAAAGGATGATAAGGGTGTCACATCACAGTGGGATGGACGTTGCTTTGTTCCCAACCTAGGCTACACAGAAGAGAGAGTACCTCTTTTCCTGGGGGCTCCAAACAATGCCTGATGCCTCCTGCTTGGGCTGGCTGTGCTGTGGAGTTTCATCATCCAATAGACAATGTTCAGAAATAATTTTGCACTCTCCTTTCAACCCTTTAAGTCTATAAATGAGAATAATAAATATCCTTCCTAAAAATAGTTGGGATTTATATAAACAACCGAGTGTGAGAGTGATAAGTGTGGTGTACACACTAACCAGAAAAAAGAAAAATTCACTGTGTTTCTGTAGTAATGATCACATTCAAGGTCTAGCAATGGCCTTGAAACAGCCTCAACCAGGGAGTTGCTGTGTGTAGAGGTAGAGATGAGCATCCATAGGCAGATTACTCTCTGACTTGGCCTGGAATTCCCTCTCTCAGAACCATGCACAAGACTGAGAACACTGTCTTTAGAAGGTCCCAATGTGAGGGCACACTCTTGACCTTCTATAGAATGGAGCCTAAGCACAGTTGCTAGAAACATTTCGATATCCCTGGGAAAACAAAGATCTCAGTACATGAGAGATTCATGAGTTTTCTGTGGAAGAGAGCTGCTTCCAATTTTCCAGAAAGCCTTGAAACTCAAGATTACATAAGACAGGGCTATAAATAAGGGCAGACAAGAGGTCATCTGAGTAGACTTCTACTCTTGAGCAGAGGTGCAGCTACTCTCTCTTGGTGTTCATAGGGTGCTTCTCCCTGTGGACCTATCCTGACCAGAACTTTAACCATTTGAAGGGTTGAGAGGTTGAGTAGTGCTAGGTGTCTTCTTGAGATGGCACTGTAGAAAGCACCCTCATCAATGGTTAAACAACACTCCAGGGGGACTTGGAAAGCCATACACCCTCCACCTGGTGCTCCACCTATGATGACACTATTCTCCCGCATGGTCCCTTTCAAAATCCCAACCATTCCTAGACATTCATAATTCTCATTTATAGACCACTTAGATAGACAAATTGTAAAAAATATTCCTTAGAATTAAAATATAACAATAATAATGGCTAAGGCCTATTGAATACCAGCTATGTACTGGGTACTCTGTTTCATACTTTTTGTGGGTTCTCTCATTTCATCCTCCCTGCAACCTTTGATGTAGGGACTATGATTGTCTCCATTTCACATATAAGAAAACTAAGGCTTAGATAGATTAAGTTGTCATGTGGCTAGTAAGTGAGGGGGAGGAAACTGACATGTAGGTCTCTGACTCAGCTTAGGCAAAAAAGGAACAAGAAATAGCAGATGAGAGGGAGTAGAAGGTATGGTACAGTGAGCTACAGTTGAGAGTGGAGTGCAGCCAGAGAAAGGGGCTCCAGAGTAATGAGCCCCTGAAGTGAAAGTCCAGTGGGTGAGCTCAGAAAAGACACAAGATGCACTTAGGGCTGCCCCACTCTAAGCCCCTTCCTTACTACATTATAGGTCACACCACAAGCAATGCCCTGTGACAGCCCCCAGTCTGGGGAAGCTCTTCTCTGTCCTAATACCTAACTCAGGAGACCCATTTGCACAGATTTTGGTTTTGAAAGGGGGAAGGCTAAACAACCTGTAGCTCCAAGGCTGTAAGATGGATCTTCTGGAGTCCTAGGGTAGATCCATGAGGTTTCTGACCATTTCACAGGTCTTAAGCAGGAAAGGCTGGTTCCTGTGTTTAAGGCATAGACTCTACTGCTATCAGCATAGGGATTGCTAGTACAGTTTAAAAATGAGATGGAGCAGATAACATCTGGCCTTAGGAAGAAACTGCACTGATGAGTAACAGAGTTGACCCTCTAGGATGGTGTTACCTAACAGAAATATAACATGAACATGTGTAATTTTAAGGTTTCTAGTAGCCACATCTTTTAAAGTATAAACAGGTGAAATGAATTTTATGAATAAATTGTATTTAACCAAACATATCCAAAATATAATTTCAACAGGTAATCAAAATAAACATGTTAATGAGATATTTTACATTACTCTTTTCATACCAAGTCTTTGAAATGTGGTGTACTTTTATTCTTACAGCACATCAGCACATCTCAGTTTGGACTAGTCACATTTCAAGTTCTCACTGGCCACTGGAGTCCAGTGTTTCCATACTGGACAGCTTAGTTCTAGGCTCATAGAATAGAAAACCAGGTGCTTTGTTAATCTCTATAATTAACAAAAGCACTTTAATTAATAAAGCTACCAATCTGTGAGTCTTTCTTATGGACCAAACACTATGCCAAATGCTTTACAGAGTTACATCATTTAGTGCTGGAACTAGCCAGTGTGTTATTCTAAGCCATACTTAGCATAAATGAGAGCCAGGACCAGCAAGGACAGCTGTGTAGACTGAGCTCCATGATTCTGAGGAATGCCATTTATAACCACTACAGTGTGGTTTTACTTTCTAGAGCTCTGCAATGTATAACCTGCACAGTTATACATAGTAAACCTAAGAGAGATGGATAAGAGCTTTGGAGTCAGAGCTAGATCCAAGACCCAGTTCTGACATTTACTAGCTGGATTGTCCTGGACAAGTCATTAATTTCTTTGCTTTAGTTTCCTTATATATAAAATGAAAATAATAGCACATTAGTACCTTTCTAATTGTGTTGGGAGAATGAAATAAGTACATAAAGGTATTAAAACAGTGACTGTACAGAGTAAACTCTCAATAAATGTTAATTACCTTTATTATTTCTATTGCCTTAGTAGTCCTTCAGGTGTCCTCAGAAGGCAGGTTGCAAGCCATTTGAATTAAGTCATTCACTCCGTGCTTTCTCTTATGAATATTTACTGATGCCTACTAAGTGCCAGGCCCCCAAAACACAGGCTAAACAAGAAAGAACATGACACAAGACTCCTATTCTTTTCTTCTCTGACATTCTTTAGTCATACTGGGGTTGGATAGAGACAAAACTGGACAGTAGGTGAGGTTTTCAACAGTGACTCTTCCCTTCAATCCTAGTGTTCTTCTTTAGCACACATAATTCTCAGACTGCCCAGATCTCCCACTCCCTAAAAAAAGTGTTCAAAATCTGTCAGAGACCTTATTGAATACCTATCTTGGGGGTATTTTCACTTAAAAATAAGCTTAGGATAATATTCACACCAAGGAAAAGGCACAAGTGCTAACATTTCCAGCAAGTTAGCGCACCGGGATGAAAAGGAAAATATTGTAGAGGAACCCTTCCTCCTCCCAATATCCTCAGATCACAGAAATTAGGGCCTGCCTGTCATATGTACTCAGGACTCCCTCCTTTTATTCAGCAAACATTGCAGTTTCTTTTATGGACCAGACTTTGCACTAGGCCCTGGAAGCACAAAAACAAACAAGACACACTCTCAACCCAAAGACGCTAACAGATTTGCACTGTGCCAATTGCTGGCTAAAGACCAGCTCCCAGTAAAAGACCCGCTTCTCACACTGCAGATATAATGCAGTGTGGTCCCTGGGCTGCCCTTGAATCTTTAGATCTGTAGCATCCAATTCTGTAGGCACTAGTTACATGAAACTATTTAAACATAAGTTAAATACAATTGAAAAGTCAGTCTCTTGGCCATACCAGCCGCATCTCTAGGGCTTGGTAGCTGAATGTGACTGGTGGCTACTGTAAGAAGCAGTGAGGACATTGAGCACTTTCATCATCACTGGAAGCCCACTGGGCATCACTATGTTGAACCATAAACACTTTCTTTCATCTTTTTTTGCAGATTAGTGAGCTCGTTGGCTGTGAAATAAAGCCTACAGAGACAACTTGTCTGGCAAATATGCTGGAATTTGGATTCAGCAAATTCATTGACAAGTAAGGTGCCTCCCTTCCTTCAGGAAGTGCTTTGATTGAAGTACCTGTAAGTTCCTAAAATGATAGGACTGGCCTCATAGCAGGCTGTTTTCTTTCTTCTGATTTGTGAAACCTAATATTTTCTTTTTTAATATATTTTATTTATTATGTTATTACAGTAGTCCCATTTTTTCTCCCCTTTATTCCCCTCTGCCCTGCTTTCCCCCTTTCAACAGTATATGCCCCCTTAGTTCATGTCCATGGGTCGTACATGTAAGTTCTTTGGCTTTCCTATTTCTGATACTATTCTTAACCTCACCTTGTCTATTTTGTACCTACCATTTATGCTTATTATTCCCTGAATTTTTTTCCCCATTCTCTTCCCTCCTCCTCCCTAATGAAAACCCTTCATATGATATATATTTCTCTCATTCTGTTCCTGTTCTAATTGTTTGCTTAGTTTGTTTGTTTTTTAGGTTTAGTTGTTGATAGTTGTAACTTTCTTATCATTTTAATGTTCATAGTTTTGATCATCTTTTACTTAATTAAGTCCCTTTAAAATTTTATATAATAATGACTTAGTGATGATGAACTCCTTTAACTTGACCTTATCTGGGAAGCACTTTATCTGCTCTTCCATTCTAAATGATAGCTTTGCTAGATAGAGTAATCGTGGGTATAGGTCCTTGCATTTCATGGCTTGGAATACTTCTTTCCAGCCCCTTCTTGCCTGTAAGGTTTCTTTTGAGAAATCAGCTGATAGTCTTTTGGGAACTCCTTTGTAGGTAACAGTATCATTTTCTCTTGCTGCTTTTAAGATTCTCTCCTTATCTTTAACCTTGGGTAATGTAATTATGGTGTACCTTGGTGAGTGCTTCCTTGGGTTCAACTTCTTTGAGACTTTCTGAGCTTCCTGAACTTCCTGGAAGTTTCCTATGCCAGATTGGGGGAGTTCTTCATTATTTCTTCAAATAAGTTTTCAGTTTCTTGCTCTTCCTCTTCTCCTCCTGGCACCCCTATGATTTGGATGTTAGAACATTTAAAGTTGTCCTGGAGGTTCCTAAGCCTCTCCTAATTTTTTTTTTCTTCATTCTGTTCTGGTTGAATGTATACTTCTTTCTTCTGCTCCAGATCATTGATATGAGTCCTGGTTTCCTTCCCTTCAATGTTGGTCCCCTGTATATATATATAAATATATATATACATATATATTTTTTTTATTTCACTTTGCCTAGCCTTCACTTCTTCCTCTATTTTGCAGCCATACTCAACCATTTCTGTGGGCATCCTGATCACCAATGTTTTGAATTGTGCATCTGATACGTTGGCTATCTCTTCATTGCTTAGTTCCATTTTTGGAGCATTGATCTGTTGTTTTATTTGGGCCATATTTTTTGTTGGTGTGCCTGTTATGTCCTAAGAGGCAGAACCTTAGGCACTTGCCAGGGTGGGGCAACCCACAACCCACTGCACTGTGGCACTGTATGTGGAGGAGGGGTCCAAAAGGGAACAATGCCACTTGCTCTGCTCTCAGCCAGCTTTCAGTCACTTCTGCCACTACCCACATTCAAATTGGGCCCTTCTAGTGCTGATTCCCAGGTGTGTGGGCTTGTGTGCACTCTAGGATCCTGTGGGTTTCCCCAACAAACTCTCCTGTGAGGCTGGGAGTTTCTTCCACCATCACAATTCCCACAGGATTTTTACAGCCAGAGGTTTTGAGGCTTTATTTCCCCTGCACTTAAACCCTGGGATGCCCAGTCTGTCTCACTCCCCAGTTGTTCCTACTGGTTTATCCTCATGCAAATGTGGAGGACTGCCTGGTCCTCCAGCCACCACCTTGCTGAGCATATTCTCCACCCTGGCTGTCCATCTCCACCCCTTCTACCCATCTGGATGAATGTTTCCTTAACTCTTTGGTTGTCAGACTGCCATACTACTTGATTTTCTGCCAGTTATGGTTGTTTTGTTTTTAAATTTGTTGTTGTCCTTCTTTTGGTTGTGCAAGGAGGCAAAGTGTATCTACCTACACCTCCATCTTAGCTGGAAGTCCAGATTTGTGTAACTTAAGAGTTTTCAGTAATGTCCCCTTCAGGTGACTAGCCACTGGTTAAGCTTTCATTTCATTGACTAGAAAATTGAGTCTGAAATTTTAGTTCAAAGAGAAATTAATTTTAAAAGTTTTTTGAACCAGAACTGCAAACCCAGCTCTCTCTCTCGCTGACTTTGGGTAAAACCATTTAACCTTTCTGGACCTCAGTTTCCTCTTCTTAAACAAAAAACAACAACAAACAAGAATGTCTGTCTGTACTCTAAAATTCTCTGAAACATGGCCATGTGAGAGATCTCTTCATTTGCATATTTCCCTTCTCCAAATGCCCCTGGATTTTGTGAGTGAAAATTTGTACAATTTAAATTGCTATTCTCAGGACCCTGATTGTCTTCACAGTTCCTTCAGGGAAATTGATGGGTAAGGAGATTTGGTGTTGCCTGGACTTGAGAAGCCCTGTTAGGCAGCTGGGTTCAGGTCTAACTCCACACTCAGGTTCTCAGAGTGTAGCCCCAGACCAGCTGCATTGACATGACCTGGGAACTTGGTAGAAATGTACATTCTCAGGCCTACCAAAACTACTGATTCAGAAATTCTGTAGGTGGGCCCTGCAATATGTATTTTCACCAGTCCAGGTCAACACTCTCCATTGGGGGAGTCACTAACCACATACAGCTATTGGACCCTTGAAATGTAGTGACTCTGAACCAGATTTGCTGGAAGTGTAAAATACAGGTTGGGTGTCAAAGACTTATTACGAAGAAAAGAGCAAAACATCTAATAAATTTTAGTGTCAATTATGTGTTAAAAAGACAAGGGACATAAAGGAAAGAATAAACAGATGGGTTTTTTAGGTTTTTTTTCTTCAAGTTGGTTTCTAGTTTAAAGCCCTTGTGATCCAAGAAAATGTTTGATATGATTTCAAATTTCTTGAATTTGTTGAAGCTTGTTTTGTGTCCTATAATGTGGTCTATCTTTGAAATTGTTCCATCTACATTTGAAAAGAATGTATATTTGCTTTATTGGGGTGAAAGATTCTGTATATATCAGTTAAGCCCATTTGATCTAGGACATTGTTCAATGCCACAATGTCCTTATTGAAATTCTGTTTGGAGGATCTATCCATTGTTGACAGTGGGGTGTTAAAATCCTCTAATATAAGTGTGTTGCAGTCAATATCTTTCTTAAAGACCTCTAAAATTTTCCTTATATATTTAGGTATTCCTGTGTTAGGTGCATATATATTTACAATATTTATAACACCTTCATGAATTCTTCTCTTAAGAATTATGAAGTGACATTTGCCTCTTTTCATGGCCTTTGTTCTGAAATCTGTTTTGTCTGATGTAAATATTGCTACCCCAGCTTTTTTTTATTCATGTCTTTTTGCTTGGAATATTTTTTACAGCCCTTCACTTTGAGACTGTGTAGATCTTTTTTTACGTTATATTTTATTAATTATGCTATTATGGTTTTCCCAATTCTTCCCCCTTTATCCCCCTCCACCATGCACCCCCAACCCTCCAACATCCCCCCCTTAGTTCATGTACCTGGGCTGTACATATAAGTCCTTTGAATTCTCTGTTTCCTATACCATTTTTGACCTCTCCCTGTCTATTTAATGCCTACCAATTATGCTTCTTCTTCCCTGTACCTTCCCCCCCATTCCTCCCCTCCCCCTCCCCACTGAAAACCCTCCATGCAATGTCCATTTCTCTGATTCTGTTCCTGTTCTAGTTGTTTTCTTAGTTTTTGTTTTTCATTGTTTTTCTTTTATTTTTTTAGATTCATTTGTTAATAGTTGTGACTTTGTTGTCATTTTACTGTTCATATTTTTGATCTCCTTTTTCTTAGATAAGTACCTTTAACATTTCATATAATAATGGCTTGTTGATGATGAACTCTTTTAACTTAACCTTATCTGGGAAGCACTTTATCTGCCCTTCCATTCTAAATGATAGCCTTGCTGAATAGAGTATTCTTGGATGTAGGTCGTTGCCTTTCATGACTTCATATACTTCTTTCCAACCCATTCTTGCCTGTAAAGTTTTTTTTTTTTTGAGAAATCAGCTGATAGCCCTGTGGGCAATCCTTTGTATGTAACTCTTTCCTTTCCTCTTGCTGCTATTAAGAGCCTCTCTTTGTCTTTAATCTTCAGTAATTAATAATGATGTGCCTTGGTGTGTTCCTCTTTGGATCCAACTTCTTTGGGACTCTCTGGGATTCCTGGACTTCCTGAAAGTTTATTTCCTTCTCCAGATTGGGGAACTTTTCCTTCATTATTTGTTTCAACAAGTTTTCAATTTCTTGCTGTTGTTCTTCTCCTTCTGCCACCCCTATAATTCAGATATTGTAATGTTTCAGGTTGTCCCAGAGTTCCTCAGCCTCTCTTCATTTTGGGGGGTTCTTGTCTCTTCATTCTGTTCCAGTTGGTTGTTTATTTCTTCCTTTTGTTCCAAATCATTGCTTTGAGTCCTGGTTACCTTCTTGTGCCTGTTGGCTCCCTGAATATTTTGCTTTATTTCATTTTGGGTATCTTTCACTTGTTCTTTCATTTTTCAACCAAGCTCAATCAGTCCTCTGAGCATTTTGATTACCAAGGCTTTAAATTCTCCATCAGATAAGTTGGCTATATCATTCTTGCTTTGCTGTCTTTATGAGGTTTTGCTCTGTTCTTTCATTTTGGCCCTATTTCTTTGTTTGGGGCCTCTGTTAATTTGTAAGGGGGTGAGGCCTTAGGTATTCACCCTAGGCAGGACAAACCTTGCTGCACTGGGGCACTGCCTGTGGGGGAGGGGCCAGAGAGGGAACCATACTGCTCACCTGCTCATCTCTAGCACACTTTTCAATGAACTCTCATGTGAGACTGGGAGTTTCTCCCACTGCAGCAACCACCATAGTCCACAGCCACCTCTGAGTCTCAGTTTCTCTTTAAGTCAGCCCCTCCCATGTATCCTGCCACCTTGCCACAGCCTGCCGCATCCCCATAGTCCGCCACCTCACTGCAGTTTCACTCCATCTGCCACATTATCAGTCTGGTTGCTCTGTTTGACTGTTTCTTTAATTCCATGGTTGTCAGAGTTCCATGCAGTTTGATTTTCTGGCACTTCTGGTTGTTTATTGATTTTAGATTGGTTGTTATCCTCCTTTTGGTTGTGCAAGGAAGCAAAGTATTTCTCCCTATGCCTCCATCTTGGCCAGAACCCTCTGTGTAGATCTTTTATTCTGAGGTGGGTCTCTTGTAGATAGCATATGTGTGGGTCACTATTTCTTATTTATTCATCTATCCTATGTTTTTTGGTAGGAGCATTTAATCCACTACATTTAAGGTTGTTATTGATAGGTACTTATTCTTTGCCTTTTTTCTCCTTTGCAACTAACTGTGTTCCTCTCTCTCTCTCTCACTCTTTTCCTTCATCTTCTTAAAGCAGTCACTTTATATGTCTTGTAATGCTGGTTTGATGGAGGTGTATTCTTTTATCCTTCTTCTGGGAAACTCCTTATTTTGCCTTCTATTTCAAATGACAACCTTGTTGTGTAGAGTAGTCTTGGTTGCAGGCCTTTGGTTTTCATTACTTGGAATATATCTTGCCATTCCCTTCTGGCTTGTAGTGTTTCTGTTAAGAAATCAGCTGCTAGCCTTAGAAGAGCTCCCATGTATATTACTATCTGTTTCTCCCTCACTGTCTTTAAGGTTCTCTCTTTCTCATTAAAATTTGGCATTTTAATTATGACATGTCTTAGAGAAGGCCTGTTTGGGTTCATATTGTTTGGGACCCTCTGTGCTTCTTGAATTTGTGTGGCTTCTCCTCTCTTCCAGGTTAGGGAAGTTTTCTGTAATTATTTTTCAAACAGGTTTTCTATGCCTTGCTCCTTTTCTTCTCCTACTGGCATCACTATAATGCTAATGTTGTTATGTTTCATGTTGTCCTGAAGTTCCCTTAAACTATCCTCATCCTTTTTGAGTCTTTTTTTCATGCCATTGTTTTACCTGGGTACTTCTTTGTACCTTGTCTTCCAGCTCACTAACTCGGTCCTCTGCTTCAACCAGCCTACTTGTACTTCCTTCTATTGTGATTTTTATTTCAGATATTTTATTCTTCATTTCTTTTTGGTTCTTGTTTGTAGTTTCTATTTCCTTTTTAATGTTGTTATAGTTCCCACTCAGTTCCTTGTAGTTATCACTGCCTTTTTTCGGCATCTTTATAACCATTTCTTTTTTAATTCTGTGTCTGATAGATTGCTTTCCTCAATTTCATGTATCTCTTTTTCTGGGGATTCTCCTATTCCTTTCAATTTGTGGTTCTTTCTTTGTCTCCCTTTTTTAGGTGACTCTTTTTGTTTGTTTCTGCATCTCAGAATGCTCTGCTTTGCTTGCCTGTCTTCGTGGGGAGGACTTCTGTGGTAGGTATTCTGTGGGACTCAATGGTGCTGTCTCTTTGATCTCCTTGTCTGAGTGTTCTAGGGTTTTCCTTTCCTCCATTTGTATGGGCTCTCTCATTGTTCTTGGGCTTTACCTGTTGGTGGCTTCTTCATTGGTGAGTTATCCCCTCCCACTGGCTTATTTGTACTCACAATTTCCACCCTGTGTTGTATGCTTCTTTGTTAACCAACATTTGTTAGTGAAGTGTTGGTTAACAAAGAAGTACTACCAGACAACCAAATGTATGCCAGCAAAAAGAACCCCCTTACCACATCAGCAATATCAACTGCAATTGAGCAGATTAATAAAGGTGAAGAGAGATTAATAATATTATAAGATAGGACAAAGGGAGTATGAGATGACTTAAAGAGGGGAAAATGTGTTTTGGAAGAAGGAGGAGAGTTGATAAGGTTAGAGATAGAACCAAAGTGAAGAAATGGAAAAAACAAAATTTAAAAATGTAAGTAAAACATAGAAGGGCAATGGAAAAAATGGAGTAGAAAAAGGAAGTGTATGCTATAAAGTTTAAAGTAAAATTAGAAAGGTATTGGCCCAATGGGAGCAAAATTACAGAAAAATCACAGCAGGGTCAATAGCAATGACAGCTAAATGAAATTTAATAAAAGTGGAAATGGAATAAGAATATTGTAGAAGAGAGATAAGTGAATATGAGATGTCTACAGTGTAGAAAATAATTTTGAGAGGATGGGGAAGGCAAACTAATGAGTATAGATAATGCCTGGGCTAAGAGAGGGGAAAAATTGAAATAAAATTCCTCACTCAACTGGTTGAGGGTTGGAGGAAGGCAAAATGGAGTAATACAGGGGGAGAATATCCTATGGGATTTAAAGTACAAATAGTGAACAAATAGGAGTTCCATTGGAGAAGTACAGCAATAACCATGGTATTTTTCCCAACTAGCCACAATTTGTAAAGGTAAAAAGGAAATAAGACTAAATAAGACTCTTATGAGAGGGGGAAAAGAATGTGAGCTGACTTAAAAAAGAAGAATGCTGCCCTGGCTGGCATAGCTCAGTGGATTGAGCGTGGGCTGAGAACTGAAGTGTTACAGGTTCGATTCCCAGCCAGGGTACATTCCTGGGTTGCAGGCCATAACCCCCAGCAACCACACATTGATGTTTCTCTCTCTCTCTATCTCTGTATCTCTCTCTATCTCTATCTCTATCTGTCTCCCTCCCTTCTCTCTAAAAATAAACAAATAAAAACTTTTAAAAAATAGTTTAAAAAAGGAATGCTTATGCAAGGTTAGATGAAGAAGAAATAGTAAGAGTAAGGAATAGGAACATTATATAGTGTGAGAGAAAATATAGTTTGCAACAACAGTAAGGAAGGTCAGAAAAATGACAAAATGGGGTAAGGCCAGGGAAGGGTGCTGTGTGAGATTTGGAATAACAATAATATGGAAAAAATATATAATCTGAATAAAAAGAATAAAAAATAAAAGACCAAGAATAGTGAGTTAGTTGGAATATGAGTAAAATGGGGGAATAAATATTAAAATTCTATATGAAAGGAAGAAAAAAAGAAGAAAGAGAAAAAAACATGGAAATTCTGATTTAGAGCAAATGAAATTCATCTCAGCTCTTAGTGTTTACCTTCTGGCTTCTTTCTGGATTTGTCTCTGGTTTTCTATCATTCTAAGGTGCCAGGGTGGCTCATCCAACTTCCGTCAACACTACCTGTATCTCCTTCCCCTGCCTCTACAGGGAGCTTCTGTCGTGATCAAGAGGGTGAGGTCTCTGTGTCTCCCCTTGGAGGCACTGTTCAGTCTTCTGGGAAAATTGTGGGTACATTTCCCCTGCATCTACACCTTTCATCTTAGTCTGTCCCAGTTTATTTCCAATAATGTGTAGTTTCCGCTTAAATAGTTGTCTGTTTCATGGCAGAAGGGGTGTGGCAAGGGAGTGGGCAATTGGTATGAGTGTCAGCTCTCTCCTGCTTGGCGTAGTCTTCTGCTCTGTGCAAGCCAAGTGTGGGCAGCACCCTGAATCCCCTTTGTTGCACCCTTTTTTGAATTTCTGTTTTGATGGCCTGATGTGTGGGTCACCGGCCAGCAGTGATCATGGAACGCTGCGGATGGCTCATCAAAACTCGAGAAAAACAGACACAGAGACAACCAGGTCCTGTGGGGGAATAGGAACAGCAGGGCCACTCCTCACATGGCGAGAGCCTTGGCCACCCTCTCTCCTGGAGGGCACCATGGCCACTCCTCACATGGGGAGCGTGCTGCTTGGCCACCCTCCCTGGTGGGGAGAGCGCCCCATTCCCCCTCTGGAGAGGCTTTTTATTGGTTTTGTTTGCAAAAGAATTCAGGTAAAAGCTCATTACTCATTGCTAGGAAGTAAGGATCAAACAATAGATAACAAGGAAGTCTGAGGGCCTATTTTGAGTCAGGATCAAAGAGCTGTAAAACTTTGAGGAACAAACTATCTTCCTCCTTGGACCCTTCTCATTCAACTGAGAGCATTCTAAACAAAGGTTTCACAGGAATTTACATGTTCTTTCTTAGGCCTGATCACCCGGGGGATCCACCCTTTTTAGCACAGAGCTGTACCACCCTGCCATTGTTTCAGGCTTAGATGGAGCAAGGAAACTAAGGCAACCAAGAGATAAGGAGATTTTCTCCCAGACATTGAGGACTCAGGCTATGTCAAAGCCGAGGAGCAAGGGTCCATCACCCCCTTTTGCTGTAGCCCCCAAAGTCCTTCTTTTGGGGGCCTCCCACATGATCGTGCCTGTCTTAGGTTGTTCCCCCTTGGGGAGTCTTACCCGTCATTGGCTAACCGATCAACCTTGGGGTTCAGTTATGAATGAAGCAGCAGAAGCAGCACTCCTGCCAGGGAGATAAACTTTTGTCTCCTTGCTGGTTTACAATCCAAGGCCACTCCCTCAGCCTTAGCCTTGGCAGGGGTTACAGCTTCTGATACAAGGCAGGGCAGTTCCCAACAATGGCCTCAGTGAAATAGGGCCCTAGGACCCTGTGTACTTTGTCTCCCTGTGGGGAATTCTAAAAGCCTAAGACCTTTTAGGTCTTTTTAGCCTTGCTGTCTTACTCTTGCAGAAAAGCCCCCTGCAGGTTGTTAAGCCTGCCCAGCTGGATTTGTAGATCCTCCCCACTCCTGCCCAAGATGGAGGACTGAGTTCAATCTTCCTTTCCCAGAGGTTCCACCAAGGAAGAAGGTCTGGTCTGGCTCTAATCTCAGGTGCACAGTTCCCAGCCCACTGCCCTAAAGGCACCCTGTGGCCTGCATTCTCCACTCTGCACCACTGCGCCAGGCTGGGGCCAAGAAACCACCTCACTTTGCACCCCTTTGATCAAACTGCCCAGGTGTACTGATTGGCAGCAGATTGTGCCCACAGTCTTCATCTTTGTTGGCCAGGAAGCTGCTCATGCATGGGGTCTCTGCCCAGCATGCATCAGCTCCCCTTTTGAAAAGAGTCTGTCTGAGTGCTACTGCTGCAGCTCTAAGTCACTGCCTGACTTTCCACACACTAACTCTCTGGCAAGTCAAGAGTCCATCTCAGTCACTGCCAGTTGTCACGACTCTTCCCCCAGCTCTAAGTGTAGCCAGAATCCCCTCCACTCTCTGGCACTTTTCTGGCCAGCAACCACCACACCAGCTAGTATGTACTGCCAGCTGTGTGAGTGTGTACAGCCTATTTCTCCCTGGCAACTCTGTGCATTCAAGTTGCTCCTGGCACAGGTCTGTGGATTCCCCACCCTAGGATTGAAGGGAGCCACTAGGCTGCTATCCCTGACCAGGCTTTCCTCAGATGTTGTCCCCATGGCAGCCAGTTTCTGGTGCCAGCCCCAGAACTTTCCCCATCCTCCTATAAAACCTTGTTACTGCCTATTTTGAAGCATCCTCTGCACACTTTGGCTTCCAAACTTCATATCAGCTAAGATTCTGCTAACTGTTCACTTTGTTTTTCAGAAGCTCAGCTAAGTGTCCCAGTTGGGTGCATGAGCAAGTAGGCTCAGCTCCTACCTATTTCACTGCCATCTTATAAAAAAAGTTTTTAAAGCCATGGCTGGTATGACTCAGTGTATTGAGTGTCAGCCTGTAAACCAAAAGGTTGCTGGTTTGACTCCCAATCAGGGCACACACCTGGGTTGTGGGCCAGGTCCCCAGTGGGGGCAAGTGAGAGCAACTGATCAATCTATCTCTCTGTCTCCTATACATTGATATTTCTCTTCCTTTCTCTCTTCCCCTCTCTCTAAAAGTTAATAAATAAAATATTTTAAAATTATTTTTAAAAAGTCATAAGATGCATTACAAGCATTTTATCTTATTTAATTATACCAGCAAACCCTTATATGGACAGCTGCAGACTTAAGGCCTTTCAAGGGACTTGGTCATGGTCACACAGCCAGCCTTGCATCTCATACTCACCTGGGCTGGCACCTGCCTTTATTAATTATTACCTATGCATACACATCTTTTGGCTGTCTCCTAAGAAGGCCACATTTAGGATGTGACCATGCTGCTGAGGTTCTGATCAGTCATTGTTTGGCATTACCTGTGCCTCATCTACCTCCCGGATAAGGCTAAATTGGGGTTCTCAGCTCTGTTTAGTTAGCACTATTTGGCTGACTATGTGAACAATTCTGCTCCTTTTGACAGAAGGTAGAAAGAACATAGTGTACAAGGAAGAAACACTAGATTAGGAGTCAGAGAAACTGGTGTCTGGACATTGTTCAGACATCCCCCAGCTATGCAAATGCCTTTGGGCATGTTCATGGCTTCTTCTGGGCTTCAGTTTTCTGACCTGTAAATAAAACCATATGGTCTCTTCTTCAGTCAAGAATATAATGAAAACCCAGCACTGAGGCAGAGAAAGTAACTTTCTTTTGCTTCCAAGAATTTGGCTTCCCAGTTCTCTTACCACATCAGGGTTTAAGACCCAGATATCTATGTGGATATCAAAAGAAGAAATTTGTCTTCCCCTTGTCTCCTCCCTCCCTCCACTTTTCTGTGGAACAAAGAGGCTATAGATGGGTGGACCCAGCATATCAGAAAAACAGCAGGTTGGGTTTTTTGTTTGTTTGTTAGTTTGTTTAAAAGGTAGGGCCAGGAAGTAGACCAAAAGCCAACACATAAATTAACAAATATTCCAAGATCTGAATAAAAAGTAATAGTAATTCTGGAGTAAATAAGGAACAATAAGAGTTAAACAAAAATGAAAAAAAAAAAAGGAGATCTTGTGTTAATGGCCTTAAAACAGTGGTTCTAAACTGGGGACAATTTTCCTCCCCCAGGGGACATTTGGCAACACCTGGAGACATTTTTGATTACTACTGCTGCAGATGGAAATGAAGTCCAGGTTCTTGGTAGTTGCAAGCAAAGGATTGAATGGACTACACAAACCATTAAGCAAGTTAAGCAAAGCAAGCAAGATTTATTAAGAAAAGTATACATTCCAAGATACAGAAGCAGGCCACCTCTGACCTGCTTTATGCTGCCCCTTTATGCTGAAAGGGTGCAGGCTTTATAGGGTGTTGGTTTACTCTGAATTCTTTTGTTCCATTTGGCAGGCTTTTTACAGCACATGCACAAGTGCTTATATAACTTTTAAGCTTCTGCACATGCAATTTCTCACAGTCTTGCTTGATTACCAACTCAGGGACCAAACCACAATACTTATTTATTATAATAGCATGATAATGGAGCAGAGGTGAAACAATGGTCAACTATGGCTACAGTGTGTACACGTGGCTTCTTGCTAGGTGCTACAAGGTGTTTCTTGGTAACCAGGACACTGGACACTGGCTGATAACAGCATGGCACCTCAGGACTTCTTCATTTCTATTCTGTCTCCTGCCTCAACTTCCCCCTGAGAGACATGGTTCTCAAAAATTCTTTTTTGGGTTGCTGAGACAGGACAGTCAATCTTCTGTATCTACTTCCTGCAAGAAAGGGACAGCAGACACTGCCTGCTGAGAACTATGAAACTCTAACCCTATTTTATCTAGTGGTTGGAGAGGAATTCCTGAGACCATTGGACACTATCTGTTGGTCAGCTCTCAGGATTGGTTGGAAACCCTAGAGCATCATCTTCTTGATATGGAACTGTTCAAGTCTAGAAGATACAAATTTAAAAATTAATTAGGTAAAATACGCAAGGGCCACAGAGCAATAGGGTTAGGAGTATTGCTAAGGGACCTAATATGGGCAGTTGCTGAGATGTACTTGAAAGCCAGGAGGCCAGGGCATCTTGAATACTCAGGTTTTGTTTGTTATACTTATGTAGCCATTTTGCTTGTTCATAGATGTTCTTTATATTGGTATCAACTAGCCCGGAGTTATTTACATAGACACAGCAAGTCTTATTAATTGTGCAAACCCCACCTGTTCAGCCAGAAGGTAATCAAGGGCCAGATGATTGTCCATGAGTACATTTGCTAATGAACCATGTATTTTTGCTAGGGCATCAGCAGTGTTCCAGATGATATCATCCATAATCTGAGTGAGCTCTTGTAATGTATTTTCATGTTATACAAATTCTCCCCACAGAGTGGTAGCAGCTATGGCCAATGCTACCCTTGCTACCATTAAACCAAAGGCTTGGTTTTTCCTTGCTGTTTTCTGCCTTCCTGAGCTATGGGTAATATTTTTTTGGATCACAGGCTAGATAAATGTAAACCTTATTTTTAGAGAGAGGGGAAGGGAGAGAGAAAAAGAGGGAAAGAAACATCAATTGGTTGTCTCTTGCATGCCCCCAACTAGGGACCTGTCCCACACCACAGGCATGTGCCTTGGCTGGGAATTGAACCAGTGACTTTTTGGATCACAGGCCGGCACTCAATCCACTGAGACATACCAGCCAGAGCAGCTATGGGTAATATTTAAAATAGTAGGGCCATGAGGGACCACAGTACCAAGAGTATAGTCACCTCCATGGAGAGAATTATTAAAATGTGAGTGGACAATTGCCTCTAAGAGTTTTGAATGAGTAGTTAAAAGGTTATTAGGAGTCCCACATAGTCAGCCAAGGCCCGGAGGTACAACAATGGAGTTGTATTTCTTAAGGAGTATGGAGACAGAAAATGAAGTACAACCTTTAAAGGGGTATAATTTTAGGTCTTAAATATGTTGCCCTGTGGGGGGTTGTGAGAATTTAAATAGGACTCCTTGAAGTGGTTTTCCTAATTTCTAACTAGTGTATGGCTCCCTCTGCTTGGCTTGTTTGTGTGCAGAAAGAATCAGGCTGTGTACCAAGGCTGGCTTTTATTAGCCATAGGCCTAAGTGAGGGTCAGTTGAAGTCTCATTGAGCTCCCAGAGATCTACCTTAGTTGTTAAACTAATCAATGATGTAACCCAAATCTGTAATCAGCAGCCCAGCTTAAGCTCCACAGGGTAGGGCAGAGTAATTCCTATGGGAGACTGTTGCATCCCCTCAGACTGATGCCATGTGGAGAGGAGAGCTCTGCCTGAGAAAAATGGCTTCTGCTGTATAGGGAATGACTCAATACAGGTGTCCTGACAGCTGTTCCTTTAGTTCTCTCCCCTGAGCCACCAACAACCAGACTCTCCTCAAGCATTTATAGTCCACTCTGCCCACCCTCTGCCAGAGCCCATGGTAAGTGGCTACAAATGAAATTTTGTGCACTGGCCCTTTAAGAAGTTCTCTGACTCTCCAGCTATCTCTCCCTGGCAGACAGACACCCTACTGCTTTTCACAACTGGATGTTACTTAGGCTCTTTTATGGCTCTGGTACTGTATGCTGGGGAACCCAGCTTGGAGTTTAGACCCCATACTTCTCAGGGGGAGTCCCCAGCTGCTAAAATATCCCTCCAGAACTTCAGTGCCACTCATGGGAGCCAAGCGAGCACTCTCGAGCCTCCTCTGCACTCCCTATGAGTCCCATTGTGGTGAAGTGGTTTCTTCTGTCTGTCCATGGTTATAAGGCTTCTCTCCAGCTGGTGTTCAGTTGGTTATTCAGGATAATTTCTCTACAATTTAGTTGTAATTCCAGATTGGTCCTGAGGGGGAACATCTGTTAGTGTAGTTTCCACTTACTCCTCCACCATCTTGGATCTCAAATAATTCTGCTGAGTCTCATTTCAGGAGATGGAAAAACAGATGGGCTTCTACAGTGTGGCCTATACTGTGCTAAGAAGCATTCAGGTAAATAGGGTGATAGGCATACACTATTTAAAAAAGAAAGAACACAAACATTAATGAACATAGAAAATCATAAGTTTCTGAGTCTGCGAGCATGTCAGCTGAGAAGACACCCAAATGCAAGACTTTTGCTAGAATGAAATTAAGAAGTGACATTCTGATAGATTCTCTTTTTCTGCAGTTTAAATATCTCTGGTGATATAATCAGGCACTCAGGTACATTCCGTATGGCTGACACTTCATCAATAATTCTCAGTAATTTTAAGTCAGAGGATGAGAGAGGATGGCGTCGGAGTAGGAAGGAGCAGATTTGGCTTTCCTCTGCTCAGGGGAGAGAGTCCTGACCGATCTTTGGAGTGGAAAGGCAAGCAACCAACATATTTCAGCATTTTTGAGAACGGAGGACCAAGGATTGTGGCAGAACCGAAAGAACAAAGAACGGATCGCTGCATCAAGAAGAACCAGCCTCAACACAACCTGCCCTCACCAGCACAACAAAATATAGAAGGTGGTGGACAGAGTGACCCACATTTAACCAGCTGGCGGGAAGGAACCACCAAAGAAAGACTCAACAACAATCAGAACCCAAAGGCAAACACAAAGCCAACTTAAACAACAGCCCAAGAGCAGCGAGCTTGGGGGGTCAAGGAAACAGCACCACTGAAACTCATTGCTACTCTACTAAAGAAGTTCACATCATAAACCGAGGGAGCCAGAACAGATCAATATAAGAAGCTGAGGTGAACAAGAAGAGTCTCACAAACAATGGGAAGACAAAGAAAT
This sequence comes from Phyllostomus discolor, assembly GCF_004126475.2. NCBI lineage: Eukaryota > Metazoa > Chordata > Mammalia > Chiroptera > Phyllostomidae > Phyllostomus > Phyllostomus discolor. The sequence goes on from NC_040905.2 coordinate 125,267,493, forward strand.
ACTCCCCAAATGAAAGGAAAGGAGGAAGCCTCAAAAAGAATGCTAAATGAAACAGAGGCAATTCAACTATCAGATATTGAATTCAAAGCAGTGATTGTCAGGAAGCTCAATGAGCTCACAATGAGCTACGAGAAACTACAGGGAAGCTACAATGAACTCAATGAAAACTACATCAGCATAAAAAAGGAAATAGAAACTCTCAACAAGGGCCAAGAGGAAATGAAGAATACAATCTCTGAAATGAAGAACACAGTAGAAGGAATGAAAAGCAGGATCGATGAAGCAGAAGATCGGATCAGTGAGCTAGAGGACAAAATAGAAGAAAACACCCAGAAAGAGCAAGAAAGGGAAAAGAGGCTCAGAAAGAATGAAGAGGGATTAAGAGAAATGCAAGACAATATGAAACGTAATAATATCCGTATAATAGGGATACCAGAAGGAGAAGAAGAAGAACAAGGGATAGAAAACCTAGTTGAACAAGTGATGATGGAAAACTTCCCTAATTTGATGAGACAAAAAGTCACACAAATACAGGAAACACAGAGAGTCCCAATCAAGAGGAACCCAAGGAGGCCCACCTCAAGACACATCATAATTAAAATGGCAAAATTTCAAGGCAAAGAGAGAATCTTAAAGGCAGCAAGGGAGAAACAGGAAGTAACATACAAGGGGGCCCCAATAAGGCTAACAGCTGACTTCTCAATGGAAACACTCCAAGCCAGAAGAGAATGGCAAGAAATAATCCAAGTAATGAGAACCAGAGGCCTGCAACCACGACTACTTTACCCAGCAAGGCTCTCAATCAAGATAGAAGGCCAAATAAGAAGCTTCTCAGACAAAAGAAGTCTAGAAGAATACACCTCCACTAAACCAGCTCTGCAAGAGATGCTGAAGGGACTGCTTTAAGGAAAGAAAGGAAAAGAGAGAGTGAGAGAGGATCACACGTACATAAAAGGCAATGAATAAGTACCTATCAATAATAACCTTAAACGTAAATGGACTAAACGCTCCAATCAAAAGACATAGAATAGCTGATTGGATAAGAAAACATGACCCACACATATGCTGTCTACAAGAGACCCACCTCAGGATAAAAGATCTGCACAGGTTGAAAGTGAAGGGCTGGAAACAAATTTTCCAAGCAAATGGACAGGAGAAAAAAGCCGGGGTAGCAATACTCATATCTGACAAAATAGACTTCCAAAGAAGATCCATAAAGAGAGACCCAGAAGGTCATTTCATAATACTCAAGGGAAGAATTCACCAAGAAGACATAAACATAGTAAATATATATGCACCCAACATAGGAGCACCTAAATACATAAAGAAAATCTTAGAGGACTTCAAGAAAGATATGGACAGCAACACAATTATTGTGAGGGATTTTAACACCCCTCTATCAAAAATGGACAGATCTTCCAAACAAAACATCAACAAAGATATTGTGGCATTGAACAATACCCTAGACGAACTGGGCTTTACTGATATTTACAGAACCCTCCATCCCAAAGAAGCTAAATACACATTTTTTCAAATGTACATGGAACATTTTCAAAGATTGACCACATGATAGGACACAAAACAAGCCTCAACAATTTCAAAAAAAATTGAAATCATACCAAGCAATTTCTCGGATCACAAGGGACTGAAACTAGAAACCAACCACAAGGAAAAAAACCCAAAACACTCAAATTCATGGAGATTAAACAGCATGCTATTAAACAATGAATGGGTCAAGAATGATATTAGGGAAGAAATCAAACGGTTTTTGGAAACAAATGAAAACGAACTCACAACAACCCAAAACTTATGGGACACAGCCAAGGCAGTCCTGAGAGGGAAGATCATAGCGATACAGGCCCACCTAAAAAAGTTAGAAACATTTCAAACAAACAACCTAACCCTACGTCTACAAGAACTCGAGGAACAACAACAAAGACAGCCCAGAGCAAGCAGAAGGAAGGAAATAACCAAGATCAGAGCAGAATTAAATGACATAGAGACTAAAAGCACAATCCTAAAGATCAATGAATCCAAGAGTTGGTTCTTTGAAAAGATAAACAAAATCGAGAAGCCTTTAAGCAGACTCATCAAGAAAAAAAGAGAGAAAACCCAAATAAACACAATCAAAAATGAAAGAGGAGAGTACAACAGATACCACAGAAATACAAAGGATTGTAACAAATTACTACAAAGAGCTGTATGCCAAGAAATTTGAAAACCTAGATGAAATGGACAAATTTCTAGAAAAATATAACCTTCCAAAACTCAATAAAATGGAAGCAGAAAGCCTGAACAAACCAATAACAGCAAAAGAAATTGAAGCAGTAATCCAAAAACTCCCAACACACAAAAGCCCTGGACCAGATGGTTTCACAGGAGAATTCTACAAAGCATTTAAGGAAGAACTAACACCTATCCTTCACAGACTATTTCAAAAAATCCAAAAAGATGGAAGACTACCAAACTCTTTTTATGAGGCCAACATCATCTTAATCCCAAAACCAGATAAAGACACAACAAAGAAAGAAAACTACAGGCCAATATCGCTGATGAACATTGACGCTAAAATCCTCAACAAGATACTGGCAAACCGCATCCAACAGTACATTAAGAAGATCATACACCATGACCAAGTTGGATTCATTCCAGGTATGCAAGGAAGGTACAATATACGCAAATCAGTAAATGTAATACATCACATAAACAAAAGCAAAGACAAAAACCACATGATCATATCAATAGATGCAGAAAAAGCATTTGATAAGGTACAGCACCCATTTATGATAAAAACACTCAGTAAAGTGGGAATAGTGGGAGCATTCCTCAACATAATAAAGGCCATATATGAGAAACCTACAGCCAACATTATACTCAATGGGCAAAAATTAAAATCTTTTCCACTAAGAACAAGAACAAGACAAGGATGTCCACTTTCACCACTCTATTCAATATAGTACTGGAGGTTCTAGCCACAGCAATCAGACAAGAAAAAGAAATAAAAGGAATCCAAATCGGAAAGGAGGAAACAAAACTGTCACTGTTTGCAGATGACATGATAGTGTACATAGAAAATCCTATAGACTCCACCAAAAAACTGCTTGACCTAATAAATGAATTTGGTAAAACAGCGGGATACAAAGTCAATATCCAGAAATCCAAGGCATTTCTGTACACCAACAATGAAACAGCAGAAGCAGAAATCAAGAAAAAAATCCCATTTGAAATAGCAAAAAGGAAAATAAAATACCTAGGAATAAACCTAACCAAAGAGGTAAAAGACCTGTATTCAGAAAACTACATAACACTGAGGAGAGAAATCAAGGAAGACACAAACAAATGGAAACATATACTGTGTTCATGGATTGGAAGAATTAATATCATTAAAATGTCCATACTACCAAAAGCAATTTACACATTCAATGCAATACCTATTAAAGTACCAATGGCATATTTCACAGACACAGAACAAACACTTCAACAATTTATATGGGACCATAAACGACCCCAAATAGCTGCTGCAATTTTGAGAAAGAAGAGTAAAGTAGGAGGAATCACAATACCTGACACTAAACTATACTACAAGGCCACTGTAATCAAAACAGCCTGGTACTGGCATAAAAACAGGCACATGGACCAATGGAACAGAACAGAGAGCCCAGAAATAAACCCAAGCCTCTACGGTCAATTAATATTTGACAAAGAAAGCAGCAACATAAAATGGAATAAAAATAGCCTCTCCAACAAATGGTGTTGGGAGAACTGGACAGCTACATGTAAAAAAATGAAACTCGAGCACCAACTTACACCTTATACAAAAATAAATTCAAGGTGGATAAAAGACTTAAATATAAACTGTGACACCATTAAAGTCCTAGAAGAGAACGTAGGTAGGAAAATCTCAGATATTTCACGCAGAAACTTTTTTACTGACTTGTCTCCTAGAGCAAGGGACATAAAGGAAAGAATAAACAAATGGGACCTCATCAAAATTAAAAGCTTTTGCACAGCTAAGGAAAACAGTATCAAAATAAAAAGAGAACCAACTGTATGGGAAAACATATTTGCCACAGATACCTCAGACAAGGGTTTAATCTCCAAAATATATAAAGAACTTACACGACTCCACTCTAAGAAGACAAGTAACTCAATTAAAAAATGGGCAAAGGACTTGAACAGACACTTCTCCAAGGAGGACATACAGAAAATCCAAAGACACATGAAGCGATGTTCAATATCGCTAGCCATCAGAGAGATGCAGATTAAAACCACAATGAGATACCACTTCACACCAGTCAGAATGGCCATCATAAACAAAGCAACAAACAACAAGTGTTGGAGAGGATGTGGAGAAATGGGGTCCCTAGTGCACTGTTGGTGGGACTGCAGACTGGTACAACCATTATGGAAAGCAGTTTGGAACTTCCTCAGAAAACTAAAAATGGATCTGCCTTTTGACCCAGCAATTCCATTGCTGGGACTCTATCCTAAGAACACTAAAACACCAATACAAAAGAACCTTTGCACCCCAATGTTCATAGCAGCACAATTTACAATAGCTAGGTGCTGGAAGCAACCTAGATGCCCATCAGTAAATGAATGGATCAAAAAACTATGGTACATTTACACAATGGAATTCTATGCAGCAGAAAGAAAGAAGGAGCTCATACCCTTTGCAACAGCATGGATGGAGCTGGAAAGCATTATGCTAAGTGAAACAAGCCAGGCAGTGAAAGACAAATACCACATGATATCACCTTTAACAGGAATCTAAACAACAAAACAAAACAAAACAAAAAACTAGCAAAATATAACCAAAGACACTGAAATAGGGGATAGTCTCACAATGGCCAGAGGGGAGAGAAGAGGGAATTTCAGGGGGGAATGGGTAGGGATTACAGGAACAAATTTGGAGGACACATGGACAAAAACTAGGGGTGGGGGGTAATGGGGGGAAGGGGGGAGGGTTGGGTGGAGGGGCTGGAACGGGAGTAGGGGGGAGAAAACTGTACTTGAACAATGATTGAAATTAAAAAAAATCAAAAAAAAGGATGAGAGAGAAAAAATGAAACATTAGCTTGGAAGAAAACTAGCAAAATTAGGATTCAGTTCAGTTTGTGGGTGACAGTGGGGCACTATTATTTCCACTGAAACATAATTTCTCTTCCTAAAATTACCTTCATTTTTATCAAAGAGATTGCATTAAGTCCAGTTTCAATTTGGCCTGATAATTTGCATAGACACAACAAGAATTATAATTGATAATATAGGCTCTTTTAAATCTGCTTTGCTGGAATTTCAATAGGAACCTTCAGATTGGGTTTTAGCCAGCCTCATAGAACAAAGAAGCCAAGCTGCACAAGTGCCATATGGCTTTGCCTGAAATACCTATAAGTTTGGGTATTTCTCAAGTTCTTGAGATCCCCAAAATGTTTGAGGTTCCTTCCTTCACATCTTTCAGAATGCAGCCTTCATTCCTTACCTGGAAAGACTGTCACGAACCTCATGACCAACCAAGGTACCAGGCCATTTTTGTAGTGGGCTTCTATTAGCTTTGAAACTCAATCTTTAGTCCAGGCATAACTCTTTTGATCATGACATTCCAGATGAAGACTTGGTTAACAAATCACAATTGGAAACTGGTCCTATTATAAAGAGAAGAGATTCTTATTGGGCTTATGCAAACAAACATATTGTCATGAGAATAATATTCAGTTATTAAGAGCTGTCAAATTCTGGAGGGATTAGGTAGGAGAAAAATATAAATGTTTCAGTATTGCTTATAAGGGTATAATTTACAAAATTGCTCTAGGAAAAATAGTTTCCTTGCATTTGGAAAACAAAAAGAACAAAGCCGTAAGTATAATTATCTTTAGTTTATTTAGTCCTATATAACCAATTTTTGTTTGTTTTGATTATTTGCCAGTATTTCCATGAATCCAGTTATTCCTTAGAGTTCTATAAATTGTCATTTACTTCAAAGATATGACATGCTTAGGTACCTGTAATTTAGGGTAAGTCAGAGTTCTTTTCATGAACCTTTTCAAGGATACATTTGCAAATTCATTTAAGTAAAACAGTAACTTTATAAATGACAGAATTTAAAATGACAAGATTTGGTTACAATGCAATTGATAAAGAACTTTGCTTCTTTGTAAGATACAACATTCTATGGTAACAATTTCTTAGTAAGCAATAATTACTATGAAATGACATAAAAGAACACCACAAAGCCCATATTTTTAGATTTAACATACAATTTCAAAATAAATGAGACCAAACAGTATGTGAGGGTTTTCTTTTCAAGATTTATTTATTTATTTATTATATTTTAGAAAGAGGGGGAGGGAGAAAGAAAGAGAGGGAGAGAAACGTCAATGTGTGATTGCCTCTCATGTGCCCCTACTAGGGACCTGGCCCACAACTCAGGCATGTGCCCTGACTGGGAATTGAACTGATGAACCTTTGGTTCTCAGGTCAGTGCTCAGTCCACTAAGCCACACCAGCCAGTGTGGTTCAAACCAGTATGCATGGTTTTAAAACACTGTACATGACTTATTAGAAGTGTGCACTGAGCATTGGAAACAATTAGTCTATTCCCAATGTGTGGATTATAATCACTCAGAATGCCATTGCTCAGTGTCCCACAGGGAACCATCATTCTTGGCTTGTCTGGTGTCACTAACAGGACACCTACTACCCCTGAGAGTTTTCTGTTTGAGGTTGGCTCTAAATGTTTGTACATTTCTTCTTAGGGCAGGCTAAAATCTCTCAATTATCCATTCAAATTAAAATATATGTACACAAATAGAACATAGATATTATTATTATTCTGTTTGGCAAAACTTCCCATGTAACTTCAAGCATAGTAAATAGGCCTAATTAGCTCAAAAATTTTCTTTTTATAAAGAGAACAAACCCTTGAGGTATTCCAGGGGCTCCTTGAAATAACTCAAAGTAATTTCTTGGTTTTAAAATTTTAAACTTTGGGAAGTTTGTCAAACAAACATAACCAAAAGATTGTAACATAAGCTTTTTGTAAAACAACATATTTTTATGGTACTAACTCAAAAAATGAATCAAATTTAAAACTGGTTTTAATATCAAATAATTTGTCCAAACCACAGAATCCCATTCAATTTATTTTAGTATTTAATTTATTTAGGCCAATAAAATATTACATGCTAGTTATGCTATCCAAAGCAGAAAATGTACCATATGTAATACATAGACAAAGACTTACTACACAAAGACCATATACATGAAGACTGAACATATAAAGACAATATACATAGTTTTAATTACTACTTTTTATAGAGAAAACACAAGCTTTTTCTTATTTGCTTTTGACAACTTTTAAGACTGGGAAAGGGGATGGAAGGTCCTAAATACCAAGCAAGAAGTCCAGTTGAGATTCTTAATAAAAGCTTCAAGGACTGTTAGTGAGCAGTAGAATTAAAGAAAGTCTCCGCTCCAAGGAATCTAGCAGCAAGAAAGAGTCTGAGCAGAGCTACTTTGGTCCCGTCTTTTTCTTATGCTGGATATGTTTCTCCATTTTCCTCTGAATCATGTTTATTAAAAACTGAGAAGGCAATATCTATCAGTTAGGCCATAGAAGTGTGTGCACTCATTTGTAATTTCTAGAGCTTGCTGCAAATATCTGGAGCTAAGTTTTATCTCATTAATATTTGGCCTTCTGGAAAGGATAGATCTAGGTTAGTATAGTTCCTGAATACCTCAGCCAGCCTATTATGAAAGAGAGTAGGATTCTCTTCCTTTCCTTGTGTTATTTCTCTGACCTTGTCTTAATTTACAGGCTTCCTAATACATTGTTTCACCCCTGCTAGTAAACACTGAATCATGATGTTTCTGTTTCTGGTCCCTCCCTGAGTATTACAGTCCCAATCAGGCTCTTGATCAGGGACTGTTTGAGCTGCCAGTCCTACATCATTGGGATTTTGAGCATGTAACTGCATATTTGCGAGTTTACCCCCAAATCTGCTGTTTCTTTTCTGGAGAAAAACTAGAGGTTAAAATTATATAGAGGTCTCTCTAGGACATGTCAAAGGCAAGAGTTAGGGTTTTAAAATTACTAGTAAAGTGTGAGGGATCTTCAGAAAAGTTTCCTAGTCTATCTTTGCATTGCTACAGGTAAGTTATTGAGGACATACGTACCTGAAAAGGATCTTCTGTGCCTGCTATTTCCCTCATGGGTAGGAAGGGCAGGAGCTGCAGGGAGATATGAGCTCTGCTCCAAGTATGTCTCGCTGGGCTAGGTTTCTCTCCAGCTGACAATTTTGGGTATGTTGGAGAGTAGTTGTACATCATAGTTGTCTCAGGGGTTGAAGCCTCTGGACTCTGAGGCCTACTAGAATATCATTGTTAGCTCCCAAAAGAGTTGTCTTCTTTTGCTCAGAGCAAAGAGATAAATTTCAATATAATGCCACAAAGGCTTGAATGTAGGGGACCTCTGGCCACTTACCTAACCTCTGACAAAATAGGTCTAACCGGGGTGTGGTGTTGTAATTTTTGCTCCCATTTTCAGGCCATATATCCCCAGCTCCTAGCCTATACTGAGGCCAGGCTATATTGTAAAAGAAAATTAGCCTCTTCTTCTTAAGGTTTTCAGAGTCAAATTTATCTCAATTTCTAAGAATGCATCCCAATGGGATCCTGAAGGGATAGAGGGTATATTTTCCCATCTTGTCCATGGCAAACATAGAGAAAAGAGTGGAACTCCCCAGGTCCCTAGAGGCATCCACTTTCAGTTGCTCAAGGAGTCCCCTAGTGGGTTACAGAGCATCCCCCATTGTCCCACCATTCAAAGCTATCAGATATCTCTGGCGAATCTAAAAGCTTATGTATGCCGACTGCCGAATTAAAGTTAGATCTAGGGTAGCCATGGGTTACCTTTGCCTCAGTTTCCCATAGTTAAGGGTGGAATCTACTCAATGATTGGAATTCATCCTTTTGCTGCTATAGTTCAGGTTCCTTATCTGTTTCAGTTTAACAGACCCAGCTAAGATCCTGAATCAGGATTGCATTTTCCCTGGTTGATATGAGATGTTGAGCATGACTATCAGCTGATTCTTTAGCATAAGCCATAGCAACCCCTATCATGTGCCACTTTTTGTTTACAGTGCAGCAGTGGAAGAGAACAATCTGCAAATTACTCCTAGTTAGGTCGTAAGTCAGTGCTAAATGATTAAACCCTTTTGTGAACTTGCTAGGATTTTCTGATAACTGACCAAGTTTTTCTTTGCAAAGCATCAGGTTAGACACAGAGAAGGGAGCATGTACACAGATAATTCCTCCACCAATTCCCCACTTAATTAGTGGGTGACATGTTAGCTTTTGGGTGATAACAAGATTCATTCCTGGTAGTGGTGGGCACTGGCCTTTCTCTAGTGTAGGGATTAAACAGTGGCAGCTATTCCCTGGGAGGCAGCAAGGATAAAATGCTCAAGAAGAAAAGCAGCTTCAGCTTACAAGTGCCACTTTTTTCTCTCTGTGTTGAGAGTAGGTCCCATGCTGTTTCAACCACCTGCAATGAGTTTGAGTAGCAGCTTTAATTGCCCTGTTCTTCCCAGGAGTTAGCATTTGGGGGTTATTAGATTGCTGCTCAGTTTGAGAACAAACACAGTAATTACTCCATAGCAAGCAGAGTTGGGGGAGGGGAATTAGAAATGTAAATAAAGTAGCCAGAAAAGGAGGGATGAAGATTGTGAGCAAGGTAAATTTAAATGAAAATGCATAGTTAGAAGAAGGAGACCTGGAAAGGCTGGAAATTTCTGCTGAAGGTTAAATCTTTGCCTCCTACTCTCAAAAACTAAACCCAAGTAGGGGATGCGCCATAGGGATGGGACAATGTCTTCAAGTGGTGGGCACCTACTCAGCTCTTAACTGTCTGACCCATGCCTGTGGGGGTTTGGCTAGTTCTCCAGAGAGAGGGAGAGACAGCAAGATATTCACCTGGCAAAAACAACATTACCCTTCCCTGAAGCTCTTGCAAGGGGTATTCAGATGCAGATCAAGTTGAATGCTCTGCTCATGCCTGCACAAAAACAATAGACTCTCTTCAAGGGTCTGGGATGACCCAGGGCATCAGAAAACGAAACAGAATGGACAGACTGAGAAAATGAAAATATCCCTTAGCTGCTGGGGCAGTAAGGAATTTTGTTACTGCACTGGCACTCTTATAGATTTCATAGCTGGCTCACCAAATGCTGCAGATGGAGACAAGGTCCAGGTTCTTGGTGGTCACAAAGTATTGAACAGACTACACAGACAGAGTTAAGCAAAGCAAGCGAGATTTATTAGAAAAAGTACGGTTCCTGGGTTTCCAGTTAAGATGGCAGTGTGGGCAGACATGGCTTGCCTCTTCTTATAACAACAGTAAAAAATTACAACTAAAATATAGAACCACCATTACTCTGAACCATAAAAAATTGAGTTGAAGAGAAGTCTGACAACTACAGAATTAAAGAAACCACATCCATCCAGACTGGGAGGAGGAGTGCAGACATGGAATAGGCTGGTGTCTCACCCATATGTGGCACATAAAAATTTGGGAGGAATATTTCAGGAGTGAAAAGGCCTAGCCTCATGCCAGGCCCCCAAGCCCAGGTTTCCAGTGTCAGAAAGATAAGTCCCCACAACTTCTGGTTGCAAAAACCAGCAGGGATTGAGTTAGTGGTAGAAATTTCTGGAGCCCCAAGCAGTTCTTAAAGAACCCAGATATGGACTTACCTACTCAGACTCACTCTGAGCTCCTGTGCTGGGATGGCAGCTTAAAAGGCACCAGTGGCATACAGGAAGGAACTGAACAGCTGGTCTCGGTGAGCTCCAGGATGGACACGAGTAGAAGCCAGATTAGTTTCACAGCTCAGCTTTACCTGGGAATCTCCAAGTCCATCACTAGGAGCAGCCATCTCCAATTGCTTTATAGCTCAGTAAGGGTGACCCCTGGGGGCTAACCTTGGCCTGCACCACCTAGGAAACCCTAGGGCTAGTGCACCCAGTGGACAGCTACAGACCATGTCAGAGTACCATCACCCTGCCCCTGCACACTGATCCTCCACAGAGAGTGGAGGTTGGTGGTCAGTGCTCACAGCTAATCCTTGCAGCTGACTGGCCTGGGTAAATCCCTCCCATTGATCTGCCAACAGAAACCAAGTCTCAACTAAAAGAGCAGAATGTAATCAGCCCACACAAAGGGCACACCTCAAATACCCAGCTTGGGTAATGGGGGGGGGATGTGCCACTAGACTCTACAGGACACCTACTACATTAGGGCACACTACCAAGACACAGAGTCAAAGCAGCTCTACATAATACATAGGAAAAAAAACACAGGGAGACTGCCAAAACCAAGAGACAAAGAAACATGGCTCAAAAGAAAGAACAGATCAAAACTCCAGAAAGAGCTAAACAAAATGGAGATAAACAATCTATCAGATGCAGAGTTCAAAACACTGGTGATAAGGATGTTCAAGGAACTTAATGAGGACCTCAGCAGCATAAAAAAGATCCAGTCAGAAATGAAGTATTCACTAATTGGAATAAAGAACAATTTACAGGGAAACAACAGTAAAGTGGATGAAGCAGAGAATAAAATCAATGATTTGGAACATGAGGAAGCAAAACCAACCAATCAGAACAAGACAAAAAAGATTCCACAAAAATGAGGGTAGTGTAGGCAGCCCCTGGGACAACTTCAAGAGGTCCAACATTTGCATCATAGGGGTGCCAGAAGGAGAACAGAAAGAGCAAGAAATTGGAAATCTATGTGAAAAAAGAAAGAAAACTTCCCTAATTTGGTGAAGGAAATAGACATGCAAGTCCAGGAAGCACAGAGTCTTAATCAAGCTGGACCCAAAGAGGACCACACCAAGATACATCATAATTAAAATGCCAGAATTAAAGATAGAGAACCTTACAAGCAGCAAGAGAAAAACAGAGTTATCTGCAAAGGAGTTCTCATAAGACTGTCAGATTATTTCTCAAAAGAAACTTTGCAGACAAGAACAGGCTGGAAAGAAGTATTCAAAATCATGAAAAACAAGGACCTACAAACAAGATTTCTTTATCTAGCAAAGCTATCATTTAGAATGGAAGGACAGATAAAGTGCTTCCCAGACAAGGGAAAGCTAAAGGAATTCATCATCACCAATTATTATTACATGAAATGTTAAAGGGACTTATTTAAGAAAAAGATGAAGATCAAAACTATGAACATTAAAATGACAAAAAAAACTCATAACAACTTACACTAACAACTGAATCTAAAATATAAAAGCAAAAACTAAGCAAACAACTAGAACAGGAACAGAGTCATAAGTATGGGGATCATTCAGAAGGTTATCAGCTGGGAGGAGGAAGGAGAAGGGAGAGATGGTGCAGGGATCAAGAAGCATAATTGGAGATACAAAATAGAAAGGGGGATGTTAAGAATAGTATAGGAAATGGAGAAGACAAAAACTTTACATGCACAACCCATGGACATGAATAGAGGTGGGGGGGTGCAATTGCTGGAGGGAAAGGAGGCACCAGGTGGAGGGATGCAAAGGGAAAAGAAATTGGGACAACTGTAACAGTGTAATCAATAAAATATACTTTATTAAAAAAAGAAAATTACATTTCCCAAGATATAGGAGCAGGCCACCTCTGCCCAGAATATGGCCCCCTTCTACCTAAAAGGTACAAGGCTTTATAGGCGGTTGTTTTTTTCTGAATTCTTTTGTTTCATGTGGCTGTCTTTTTACGACACATGCACAAGTGGTTATGTAACTTTTAAGTTTCTGTGCATGTGATTTCCCATGATCTTCCTTGATTGCCCACTTGGGGATCAAAGCACAATGCTAATTTATTATAATAGCATGATGATGAAGCAGAGGTGAAACTAGTCAACTACAGCTACAGTGCATATGCATGGTCCCTTTCTAGGTACTACATGGCGTTTCTTAATAACCAGGATGCTGGATGCTGGCTGACATTAGGACTTCCTGTCATGGCACCTCAGGGCTTTTTCATTTTTGTTCTGTCTTCTGCCTCATCACAACTGGCTAGGGGTGGGAATGTGAAGAGTCTGCTACTGGCATCTAATAAACAGAGGCCAGAGATGCTGCTAGAACTGTTCAGGACAGCCCCAAAACACAGAATTATTGACCCTGTATTAGTTTTCTAGGGCTGCTGTAACAAATACCACAGACTGGATAGCTTAAAGAACAGAAATTTATTTTTTTACAATTCTAGAGGCCTGAAGTCCATGATAAAAGTGTTGGCAAGATTAGTGTCTCCTGAGGCCTTGCTCCTTGGCTCGCAGATGGCTGGCCACACACTTGTATCCTCACATATTGTGCCTCTGGGTATCTTTCCTCATCTCCTTTTCTTAGAAGGGTGCCAGTCATTTTGGATTAGGACCTACACTTAATGATGTCATTTTAACTTAACTACCTTGCTAAAGACTCTATGTCCAAGTAGAGTATCTCACATTCTGAGGTGCTGAAGGCTAGGATCTCAACACATGATTTTTAGAGGGGCATAATTCATCCAGTAACACAGACCAAAATGCCACTAGTGCTAAGGGTAAGAAACCTTGCAAAATACTGAAGATAGCTGGCACATATTAGATAATAAATACTTTAGTAAAATTCAGGGATTTTAAATTTCTCTTAAGGTTGATCTGAAATTCTTACTCTGCAGTGTTTTCACTGCCTCCCCCTATTGATGTTGCTGTCACTATGTTCTTTTTTTAGATTGGAGCCCATTGGAGCAGCTGCCAGTAAAGAATACTCTCTGGAGAAAAACTTGGAGAAAATGAAGTTAGACTGGGTCAACATGACATTCAACTTCATAAAGTACAGGGACACTGTGAGTCTCAGTTCAACTGTCCAGCCCCAAGAACAGCCCATTTATTTTATAGTATATAATAGAGGGATCCATTCAGAATTTCAACAGAACTCACAAAGGAAGGATCCCTAACATTTTTTTAAAAAAAAATTTATTGAGATATAATTGGCCTATATCATTATATAACTTGTATAGTGTGTGGATTAGATACATTTATCTATTGCAATATGACTATCACCCTAGTATCACCTAACACCTCTATCACGTCACATAATTATCATTTTCTTTTTGTGGTGGGAACAATTAAAATCTAGTCTCTTAGCAACTTTGAAGGTTTTAATACAGTGTTGTTGACTATAATCACTATGCTGTGTGTTAGATTATTTTCTGCAGGCTGCCTTCCTGGGCCAGTTCTTCCTCCAGGCACCACTGAAGGGATGCACTTTCTTTTCTTTCCTTTATAATTTCGTTATGCAAGGAGGGATGCACTTTCAAATGAGAAATGCCTTTTGATACAGAGCAACAAGCTTTCTCAGTGCAAAGGAACTGAGTAAGCCTCCTAAATTAGCCTCTCCTAGGGAAGGCTCCCCAGGTCCCTCAGAAGTATACCTGGGGTAAATAATACTTAGCACTTCTCAAAAAAAAAAAATCCCAATTGAATATTTCTGACTCCTCTACCCCCAAAATGCCTGAGCATCTGTATTTTTAATGCATCCCTGGTCTTTCAAGTGTGCAATGTAGATTGAGAAGTAAAACCCTAAAGGCCTTCCATACCTGCCCCAGTCCCCAAGCACATGTGATCTTTTTGTAACTTCTCTCTCCCTTCAGTTTCAATAGTACCAGTGCCTTGATTTCACCTGGATAAGAATTATGGATGAACCAATGGGAGGGGAGGAGAATGTGGGGCCTCTTCAGCAAACCCCACCCATGGGTCCCAGTAGATTGGTGCTGCACCATCTGATTGGATGAGATAGTCCTAGAGGCAGGGGCTGAGATGAGGTGTTAAGCTAGGGGACCTAGGAATAATAACTTAGTTACTCTCAGCCAATTTTCAGTTTTTAAGTGATGCAACTATAGAGAGAATCAACAGCAAAAGGAAATCAAGGTACCTCTATATTAAGAGCTAGACACATCTCCCAGTGTAGAGCTACTAGTAAAAATAGGTGGATAGATGAGAAACTATATCCTATATATAATATACAGACCTGCCACAGAGGGATAGACCCTAGTCAGCCTCCTTGCCACGATGGCCTAGGAGGAAAAGTGCCATGCTTAGAGGCTGATCTTTAAGTCACAGTAACCTTACCTACTAGTAAAATATGGCCTAGTAAATGTGGAGTAAGAGGTTTCCAAACTTTCTTTGTTCATGTAGCCTTTTGGATCTAGTATTTTTTCATTGTTCCCCTCCCTAGACCAACAGAAATAGCTTACAGCTATTTTTGAATTATGTTCAAACAATAAGTATTCATGTCCTGTCACCTTAACAACTGTTTGAAAAAATACATACAAGTTGAAATAAATACATTTGTATTTTATTTTTAGATAACCACTATTATTTACTCTGAGTTTGTTGCAGTGCCCTGGGCACCTCAGCACATAGTTTGAGAACCACCAGTCTAGGCTCAAGTGGTCAGCTTAGAGGTGTTCCTGCCTGAGGGAGAGAGGTGAGCAAGTGCACAGGAATTGGGAGCACAGGGCAGGTTGCAACTCTTTCCCCTACAACACATACAAGTTGCAGGTCTGGGCTTCAGCCATGTTTGATTTCTGCAAAGAAGGTAGAAAATATGTGTCTTTAAGAACATTTTCAAGGAAGAAAATAGATATTCCACCCCCTGTAAGACATAGACCCCTGTCCCACTGGAATGGAGATCTGAACTGTAAGGTTTTGGAGATCAGCAAACATAGTGAGAGTGTTGTGATTCTGACAGGGTGAGGTATGTTTATTTGCAGGATACAAGCATCTTGTGTGCAGTTGATGACATTCAGCTGCTACTTGATGATCATGTGATAAAGACCCAGACAATGTGTGGCTCTGCATTCATCAAACCAATAGAAGCAGAATGCCGGGTAAGAGGAAATGAGCCTGAGTGTTTCAAGACATTGGGTTAGCTCTTAGTTTCTCAGAGGAGGGAGAAGCCTTTTAAGTTAATTTAACAAACACACTCATTTTCTCCTGATTGGAAAAAAATAACACAAGGCTAAAAGAAAATAACCATTCAAGTCAGCATATTGCATGCTGAGCCTTTGCAAGTCTGCCAAAAAAAATATGAGAATATTTTAATATACCAAATAAAAATACATTTGGAAAGAATGTGAGTATCATCTGGGTTAGAGTAATCTAGAATGTAAACTACTTAAGGGTAGGGACTTGGCCTTATTTTGTCATTGTTTATAGAAGTGGCATAGGCTGAGGGCAAAAATTCTGAAACCAAACTGCCTGGGTTCAAAGTCTGACTCTGCCACTTATTAGGTAACTTTGAACAAGTTACTTAAACTGTTGTCTCTCAGTTTCTGCATTTGTGAAGTATGATGTGTAGCAATATTTTCACCTAAGTCTATTGATTAAAAATTTCACCTCCATAAAGCACTTAGCCCATCACTTGTTATAGTAATAATAATTATATATAATGATATATAATTAATTAATATCACTATAATGATATATAATTAATTAATATCACTATATATAATAGTGATATTAATTATATATCATTATATATAATGATACATACTGATATATAATAATTATTACTATTGTTATCATTCCACTGGAATGCAAGCTCCATAAGAGCAAGGACTCACTTGTTTCTTTCATTGCTGTATTCTCATTGCCTAAAACAGTGACCAGACCAAAGGGGACACTCAATAAGTATTTGCTAAACAAGAGAATGAGTATATAATAAATAAGTCCACCCATTTGAGCCTGTTAGGCAGAGTGGAAAGTTAATGATTCAGACATAAAATGCTAAATTTACAGAAGTGGGAAGAAAAGCTAGTCCGTGTGCAGGAAATTTTGGACACCTGGTTGAAATGCCAAGCCACCTGGCTGTACCTAGAACCAATCTTCAGTTCAGAAGACATCATAGCCCAGATGCCAGAAGAGGGGAAGAAATTTGCCATTGTTGATAGTTACTGGAAGTCACTCATGTCCCAAGCGGTAAGTTTGTACTTCCTAGCACATCTCACCAGAAGGAACATGGACTGCCATACAGATGTTCTTCATTGTGCATTATAGCCATGACTCTTAAAACTTGTAAGTTTTTGCAAATTTGATAGTTATATATTTATTTTTATATATATTTTAAGTATATTTGATTGATTATGCTTTACAGTTGTCCCGTTTTTTTCTTCCCCTTATCCCCCTCAGCCCTGTACCCCCTCACTCATCATTCCCCCCACCCTTAGTTCATGTCCATGGATCACACATGTAAGTTATCTGGCTTCTCCATTTCCTATACTATTCTTAACCTCCCCCATTTTGTGGCTACCAATTATTCTTCTTATTCCCTGAACCTTTTCCCCCCATTCTCCCTTCTCACTGATAACCCTCCATATGATGTCTGTTTCTATTATTCTGTTCCTGTTCTAGTTGTTTGCTTAGTTTCTTTCTCATTGTTTTTTTTTTTAGGTTCAGTTGTTGATAGTTGTGAGTTTCTTGTCATTTTAATGTTCATAGTTTTGATCTTCTTTTTCTTAGTTAAGTCCCTTTAACATTTCATACAATAAGGGCTTGGAGATGATGAACTTTAACTTGACCTTATCTGGGAAGCACTTTATCTGCCTTTCCATTCTAAATGATAGCTTTGCTGGATAGAGTAATCTAGGTTGTAGGTCCTTGCTTTTCATGATTTTGAATACTTCTTTCTAGCCCCTTCTTGCCTGTAAGGTTTCTTTTGAGAAATCAGCTGATAGTATTATGGAAACTCCTTTGTAGGTAATTCGCTCCTTTCCTCTTGCTGCTTTCAAGATTCTCTCCTTAACTTTAATCTTGGGTAACTTAATCATGACGTGTCTTGGTGTGTTCCTCCTTGGGTCCAACTTTTTGGGGACTCTCTGGGATTCCTGGACTTCCTAGAAGTCTATTTCCTTTGCCACACTGGGGAAGTTTGCCTTCATTATTTCTTCAAATAAATTTTCTATTTCTTTCTCTTCCTCTTCTCCTTCTGGCACACCTATGATTCAGATGTTGCAATGTTTAAAGTTGCCCCATAGGTTCCTAAGCCTCTCCTCATTTATTTGAATTCTTGTTTCTTCATTTTTTTTCCTATTGAATGTTTTTTTCTTCCTTCTGTTCCAAATATTTGATTTGAGTTCTAGTTTCCTTTCCTTCACTGTTGGTCCCTCATATATTTTTCTTTATTTCTCTTTATATAGCCTTCACTTCTTCCTCTATTTTGGATCATAACACAAATATTTCTGTGAGCATCCTGATTACCAGTGTTTTGAACTCTGCATCTGATATAGGTTGTCTACCTCCTCATAGCTTAGTTCTTTTTTCTGGAGTTTTGATCTGTTCTCTTATTTGGGCCATATTTCTTTCTCTTGGCACAGCTGTTACATTGTAAGGGGTGGAACCTTAGGTATTCTCCAGGGCGGGGCAACCCACATCACTGCCTTATAGCACTGTATGTGGAGGAGGGGTCAGAGAGGGAACAATGCAGCTTGCTTACCTCTTTGCCAGCTTTCAGTCACATCCCCTGCCACCCACAAGCAAATTGGGTCCTTCTGGTGTTGATTCCCAGGTGGGTGGGTTTGTGTACATTCTAGGACCATGCAGGTCTCTCCTGTGAGGCTGGGAGTTTCTCCTGCCACCACAACCCCCACAGATTTTTACTGCCAGAGGTTTTGAGGCTTTAGTTTCCCACATTGGAACCCTGGGTTACATGGTCTGTCTCATTCCCCAGTTGTTCCTCCTGGCTTATCCACAAGTAAATGTGGGACTGCCTAGTCTGCCAGCTGCCACCTCACCTGCCCAGTTCTCTGCCTTGCTGCAAGTCCTCTCCAGCCCAGCTGCCTGTCTCCATCCCTCCTACCAATGTGGATGAATGTTTCTTCTTTAGCTCCTTGGTTGTCGAACTTCCATACAGTTTGATTCTCTGGCACTTCTGGTTGTTTTTTGTTTTTAAATTTGTTGTTGTCCTTCTTTTGGTTGTGTAAAGAAGCAAAGTGTATCTACCTACTATTGTTATATATTTGTAATCTCAAAAGTTATTAAAATTCAAACATGGATATATTTAATGTAAAAAATTGAGGCCTTTGAAATCCCATCTCCCTAAGGGTAAGTACTAACTGTTAGTGTAATTAAGCTGCCATTCTAATGAGGTAAATTATTTATTATGGAGTAATGCAATAAAGCTTTTACAGATTGAGAATCCTTTCAGAATTTAAATGATTATCCATATTCAGTTACTCAGATATTTAGCAAGTGTTTATTCAGTACCTACAATGTCCCAGACATTGTACTATCAGTCAGAAAACACTTGCAGATGACCAGAAAATGATATTTGCCCTCACAGAACTCACTGTTTTATGAGAGACAGACTTAGACACATAAGAGCTATAATGGAAATATATGCAAGAGATTTTAGAACAGAGTAAAATGATTTAGTTGCCTGGGAATGTCAAAGAAGTCCTCCAAAGGGGGTGACATTGGAAATAGACCTCGAAGTATGAGTTCACTGGGTGTGAATAGATACTCCCAATACAAGGCATCCAGGAGTATCTATTAAGAGATGACATTTTTTTTCCTTTTTGAAGTCAAGTCTGCTCTAATTGGAGTGCATTTATAAAGAATTTGTTTCAAGGGAACTATCCACCCTGGTTGTTTGTAGAAATGAGATAAGAGGTCATTCCTATTGCTTGGCCATTATAGCCAGTTTGCATGATATCCTGCTCCCTCCACCCTCATATTAGTTAAGACTTTCAGTTGCAAGTAACAGAGACTCACTGGAGGTAGCTCAAACAAAAAGAACAAATGGTGTCACATGGAACTCCAGGGCAGAAAGCATATAAAGGATGGCTCTAGAACCCAGGACTCTCTCAGAAAATCACAGAATGCTCTTTCTATGCCTGCTCCCACCTGTATCACAGACTAGCTTGTCCTGCCACTTAGTCACATCACGGGAGATAATCTTCACACAGCAGCAAAGTCCCCTCCTTCAAAGGGGCCAGCCCAGACTAGTATGGGATGTTATGGGCTAAATTCCAAAATCCCAGCAGTTAAAATATAATTGGGTCAAATGGTTTCAGGTTCCCAACCCTGACCTAGTCAACCATGGCCAGAAGAACAGCATCATGTTATATGAACATTCACCCTTGTGGGACTATGAGACACTTAGCTGAGCAGGACATCATTAGTCGATTGGCTGGTTATATACTCATACAACCTGATCATTCTCAGAGTCTGGGAAGTCCCCATGATGATTCTTGCCTTTTTTGATGAAACCTAGGTGAAAGATGCCAGGGTTCTGGTGGCTGCAGACCAGCCACGGATGGCTGAGAAGCTTCAAGAAGCTAACATTCTGTTGGAGGACATCCAGAGGGGGCTAAATGATTACTTGGAAAAGAAGAGACTATTTTTCCCCAGGTATTTATTATTGTCCTTTTGTTTGGAATTGCCCATGTATAGGTAGAATTACACTTTTCATAGTGAGAGTTGGTTCCTATCAATCTATTCCATATCTTTTCCTAGTTTCCCCTCCCCCAAGAGACAGTTCTCAGAGGTAAAGAATGTCTTTGTGATTATTATTTAGAGTGAGGTTGAATGGACACCACTGGGGGCCAAATCCACACTGTGGCCAACCAACATTGTCAAATGCCCAATTAGAGGGATATAGCAGTCATGATTAAGAACCTGGGATTTGGAGTTAAACAGACCTTGGTTTGAGTCCCAGCTCTTTCACTTATTAATCTTGAGACCTTCAGCAAATCTATCCAAGCCTTAGGTTCTCTATAAATTAGAGATATAATAACAGTCCCTCCCTAGTATATTTGTTGTGCATGTCAAATGAGATAATGCATGTAAAATATTTAGCATCTAGAATATGTGTTTAAGAAATGTCAGCTAAGTTTCATTGTTTCTTTTTTTTTTGCTATCAAATTTTGTAGTTTCTGGTATGTATGTTTTTAAATATTTGACTCTTTTCCACAAGAACCGATTATTCTTCTGTGTAAAAATCAAGGTAGTTTTAGAGGGATAGTTTCAAGAAGGAGGGTCCTCACTCTTGATAATTTATCCATGTATAGTTAACAATGGATGTTCACTCCATGTATTTGATTCTAATTAAGATGTAGATTTAATTTCAATTTTCCTTTAAGGAAAATACATGTTAATGTTCCCCTATATAAAGACAAATTTAGTGTTCTGCTTTCCACCAAGAAAAACAAAAGTGGGTTGTTTGAAATTCAGAAATATCCTTGGTATCTATTTAGTGCAGTATATCCAGTAGTTTTCCCAATTACAGAAATGTTCTATATTTGTGCTATCCAGTACAGTAACCATGGGCTATATATGGCTATCCAGCACTTTAAATGTGTCTAGTGTAAATGAGAAAGCCAGTTTTCCATTTAATTAGTATTAGTTTTTAAATATAAACAACCACAGGTAGCTAATGCCTTCAGTATTAGACAACACAGACAGAGCACAAGTAGTGGAAGGAAACTCAATTTGGAAGCACAAAGCTTGGGAATAGGAAACTTCTAATATTTGGACTTCTAATTCTATGCCCACAGCTGTTGTTCCCAATAAAAATACAAATAACGGCCAAAACTAACACACCATTTATCATATGCCAGGACACTACTCTAAGTGCTTTACACATATTAACTTATTTAACCCTTACAATAATCCTATGAGGTTGGAAGCATTATTTTTATCTCCGTTTTATAAAGGGGGAAACAGCAACTTGCCAAAAACCACAATACTGGTAAATGGAGAAGCTAGAAATCAAATCCAGGTTGTCTGGATAAGAGCCTCTCTGAGCCTCATTTTAATTTTAAATTATACAAAGATATTAAGTGTTACTCTTACAACCATTGAGCATTATTCATTGTCACATATAATGAACCTATAAAGATCACCTGTTTGAATTTTATTAGGGAGTGGGAGAAATTGACATTTTCATTAGTTAGTCAGCCAACAACTAATTATTAAGCTCTTCCTATCTGTGCAAGACTACAGCTATGGTGATACTAGCTTGCTGTGCTGCATAGCAAACCACCCCAAAACACAAGCTTAAAACATCAATTATTTATTTAGCTCACAACTCTGTGGGTTGGCAAATTGGGCTGGGCTCAGCTAGATGGCTCTTTTGTTCTCATCATGGCCTACTCATGTGACTACAGTCAGCTGGTACTCAGTGGTTCCAATCATTTATATGGTGGTTGGCTTCCTGTTGTCTAGGGCAACAGAGGTAGTTGGGCCACATGTCTTTTAGCCTGCTGAAGGATAGCCTGGGTTTATTCATATGGTGGTGGCCACAGCATTCCCAAGACCAGCAATAATGGAAGCTTCAAAGCTTCTTGAAGTCCAGGCTTCAAACTTTGCACAAACTCATGTTTACCACAGTGGGACATAGAGCCAGCTCAGGTTCAAGAGATATGAAAGTAGACTCTGCCTCTTGATGAGATTAGGTGCAAATATTGTGGCAATTTTTGTAATCCATCATGTATAATGAAGACTATAATCATATAGTCCCTTCATTATGGAACTTTCAGCCTAGTGGTCACAGTAGAGGTTTGTTTCTTCAACATTTTCTGAAGGTTTGTTGTGCCTTGAGGCCCTGAGCAAGAGAAAGGAGCTACGTTATTAAGAGTAATTTAAAGCAAAATAAAGGCCCCTGCATATAAATAAGTTCATTATTAACATGTACTTATTACTTCACACCTGTCCTACTTTCTGCCATACCTGGAGATAAGGAAAGAAAAGAAAGTCTCTCTTTTCTTCTCCTGCCCAGTGATTATCAAATCTAACTGCACATTAGAATCACTTGGGATTTTTATTTTTATTTTTTAATTGAATTTATCGGGGTGTCATTGGTTGATAAAATTATATAGGTTTCAGGTATACAATTCTATAATACATCATCAGTATGTTACATTGTGTGTTCACTACCGAAAGTCAAGTCTCCTTTCACCACCATTTATCTTCCTTGTACCCTCTTCTACTTGCTCCCACCTGGGATTTTTAAAAATACAAATACCCAAGTCCATAACCAGATCAATTATATATGAATTTCTGGGCATTAGGCATTAATGCCAAGAAACTTGGCATTCAGATTTTTTAAATAAGTTCAGTAGGTGATTCTGAAGTGCAGCCAAGGTTGAGAACCACTGCTCTATCCGGTTGTCTTTCAAAAGATAACACCACCTCCCAACCATATTAAACTCAGACATACCAGCTTCCATTATTTCTCTTGCTCTCAGAGTCATAATCATCTTCACCTTACATGCATTAGATGGAAAATAGCGAAAGGAGTAGGACTTAGAGCAGACCCTACAACATAGCTGGTCTTCATCTGAGTGCCATTTACCTGTTGGGATTATAAACTTGTTGGAAAGAGTTTATCTCAGAAGAGATTTCAGTTGCCATCTTCCTTTGCTTTGAAATAGGTTCTTCTTCCTGTCAAATGATGAACTGCTGGAGATCTTGTCAGAAACCAAGGACCCCCTCCGAGTACAGCCACATTTAAAAAAGTGCTTTGAAGGAATTGCCAAGCTGGAGTTTACAGACAGTTTGGAGATTGTGGGCATGATCAGCTCAGAAAAAGAAACTGTTCCATTCAAACAGAAAATCTACCCAGCTCAAGCAAAAGTAACTTCCCTTACGCATTTTTGGTTCTTTTCTCCATAACAGAGCAAAACAGAAAGGCAGAGAACACATGGGTTAAGCATTTAGACTGTAGCTTCAGTCTGCCTCAAGATGGAATACATGTATTCTACAACTTAATTAATGACTGGGTGACTTTAGGAAGTGACTCCATCTTTTACAGTCTCAGTTTGTCCACCTCTAAAATGGGGAGAAGTCCTGCCTAGTGTGGCTCAGTGAGTTGGGCCTCATTCCACAAAGCAAAAGGTCGCTGGTTTGATTCCTGGTCAGAGCACATGCCTGGGTTGCAGGTTTGGGCTCTCATTGGAACACATACAAGAGGCGTATGATCAATGTTTTCCTCTTGCATCAATATTTCTTTTCTTCTCTTTCTTCTCTCTCTAAAAATAAATAAAATATGAAAAAAATAAAATGGGGAATATACTGCAGCTAATGTGACACACCAAATTTGTGGAAGGATTTCAACCAAACTTGATGTGGAGGCAGTAGCAGGAATCAGATCCAAACTGATGCTGCTCAGATTTCCATGAGCAGTTCAAAGTAATTCAATCAGAAAGCTTGCTGGGGCAGGTGTTTTCAAGGGTCAATAAAATGTGGAATCAATTCCATTTAACTTCAATTTTTATACATGTGTCCTTATATAATGAGCATAGTGTAAATTACTTCTACTCCTGCTGGACATGACAGCATGTTCATTGAAATGGGTAACCACCCAGCCTCACTTTGCTTACTGTTTTTGCCAACACACGCAAGTTGGAATCAGGTAACCCAGCCATACATCACCTCACTCATTTGTGCCTGAAATCAACAGCTACAGTGGCCAGAAATTCTGGAACTGAATAATTAGCTGCACATTTGAATCACCTGTAGAACTTTGAAATAAATCCAGATGCCCAGGTTACATCTCACACCAATTATGTCTGGAAGTGGGAATCAGGTCTCTGTATTTTTTCTAACAGATCTCCAAGCAATTCAAATGCACAGCAAATTTGGGAACCACTGGAATAATGTAAAAATTAAAACTGTTCATTAGAAATGAGCAGTTTTTGTCCTGGTAAGTGTAGCTCAGTTAGTTGGAGCATCATCCCATAACCAAAAAGTTGCAGGTTTGATTCCTGGTCAGGGCACATATCTAGTTTGCAGGTTGGATGCCCAGTCTAGGTGAGTACATCAAGGCATGTGTGGCAGGCAACTGATTGATGCTTCTCTCTCACATTGATGTTTCTCTCTTTCCCTTCTTCTCCCATCCTCTCTCTTTAAAAGCAATGAGGAAGGAAGGAAGGAAGGAAGGAAGGAAGGAAGGAAAGGTTATTTCATTAACTGAAATATAAATGTCACTTTTCCCCCAACAAATTGTCTGTTTCAGAAAATATGAAAGAAATGTATGTTAAAAATCCCTTATTGCACCTTTTACAAGACACACACTTCCTAGAATGCAGTAAATAAATGTAAAACAAGTAGTTAAAGATTTTTGTCTTGAAGGGATGTGTGAGGAAGAAAGAAACTTTTCTCTACCCTCAAGGTTCTTTTGGCTGGTCTAGTAATCAAATAAACATGAGCTAAGAACAGAAAATAACCAAATGTAATTACATACATATGTAAGGGAGCACATATATGAGAGTCAGAGACCCCGCATACATGAGAGGTTCAAAGACAGACAGGGAAACTAAGGTCTAGAAGAGCTTCTGAGCTAGGGATGAGATAATGCATCTTGGGGCTTCAGCAGGTCACTGCAGGGAGAGCACATATTCTGTAATTAGTAATTTGCCTCACCATATGGATCAATAAAAATTCATTGCTGGTGGTTCTTATCATAGACCAGGCCCCTAATTTATATTCTAGATAGTTAAGAATATCTTAATCTTAATTTTCCTTTTTAAATATCTTAACTTGGGGGGGGGTGGCAGAAGTTTCTCAAGCTCAAAGGGTCATTATTGCCTTTAGCTCAAAATAATTTGCATACCACTGAGACACATCTTGGGGTGGCTGGTTCTGAATTCCCAGGTGCACACCCTTGGCTTACCTCCAGCCCTGTCCAGAGAGAAAGCTGATTTTGCAGATGGTCTCGTCCTCCGGATTTGGCTAATGGTTGCTGTCTGTCTGTCTCACTTGCAGGGCATGGTGGAAAAGTGGCTCCAGCAGGTGGAGCAGGTGATGCTTGTCAGTATGAGGGAAGTTATTCGACTTGGGATTGAAGCATATGTCCAGGTAAACAAAAATGGGGTTCATATGCCAGGGTGTTGGTACAGCAACAAGAACTTTGGGGAGGTTAAATGAATTAGTTCTGACCACTCCTCTGTCTTCTATCAAAGCTCACATCAGTCCTGCTAGGTATATCTGACCCTTCTGTGCCTCTCCTTCTTGCAAATTTGTTTCTGGTGAAATGCTTGCAGTGGGCCAGTCCTTTCTGTGAAATTAAGTAGTGGCAAGAGCCCCTTCTAATCAAACATTCTCCGCATCCCTAGGCTCTTCATTCACGTGACACATGCCCCAACTGGCACAACTCATTCAGTCCCAAAGCTTTAGGAGAAACAAGTAGGACAAAGGCATAAGAAAAAAGAGCCATTTTCCTAGCAAAGAAAAGAATATTCAGTTAACACCTCACTCAAGTACAACACTGACTCTGCTGTTCCTTTCAGTGGTATTTTCATTGTAAATGAAATACCAATCCTTTGTCTTACGATATATTCTGAATCAAAAATTAAAGAAAAACCTGTGGGGAGTTATTTCATGCAATTGCATCTATAGCAAGAGTCAGCAAACTGTTTCTGTAAAGGGACAGTTAATAAATATTTTTAGTTCTGCAGGCCACTCACACTATTTCATCTTTGCCTTTGGAGATGATAGGTAAACAGTGGGCCTAGCTGTGTTGCATTACACCTTTATTTACAAAAATAGATTTGGCCCTCAGGCCAGTTTGCCTGATTTACAGTTAAAAAATAGGGGGGCATGACTAAGGAAACTGTGGGGTAGCACTGCAATATTATGTAGCCATTAAAAAGAGTAGTTGTGAATACTTTCTGAACACCACCTCAGTTATAACTAGTAAAGTCCCTGGGTAGGAGCCTGCAAAAAAAAGTTAAGAGTTGATGAGATTGTTGGTAATTTTTTTTTCATAAAATTCAAGGAGGAAGGCATAAATCAGTAAACCCAGAGATGTCAAGCCTTGTAGCTTGAGAGGAGGGAAGGATTTTTGTGTATGTGTTGTGAGGGGGTAAAATGGTAGGGGATGTTTTTAAGTCAGGTTAAATCGTGCAAGATGAACGGACCCTAGAAAATGCTCCACTGCACTATTCTAGGTCTCCCGTAATCAGTGGGTCTTGCAATGGCCTGGCCAGGTGGTTATCTGTGTGTCTTCCATCTTTTGGACCCAGGAAGTATCTCAAGCCCTAGTGGAAAAGACCCTACAGGTAAGTGAGCCTGTCATGAAGCTTGCAGAGGAGATTCCAGCTCAGTTAGGATTTGAATGACATATATCAATAGTTAGAGTAGCCATGTTTTCTAAATAAAAAATAATAATCAGACATCCAACCCATGGCATCACAGAAGCCAGGTTTTCATGGGGGCCTTTGGACAGAGAATTTGGAATTGGGGCTGTTCTTGAGTTCTCTAACAGCAACAACTCTCACAGTCCTTCTCAGGCAGAAATCCTAGGCTGCATAATTCTGAGATTTAGCAGGCTTTGCTTCCAGGGTCAATCTGGCATAATTTCCACCAACTGATTTTTTTTCCTTTTTAAAATTCATTCTTGTTTTTTAACTCATTATTTTAAAATAATGTCAGAAAATCTTGCAAAAATAATACAAAGAATTCCATATTTCCTTCATCCAGATTATACCAATATAAATACCTTACATAACCACAGTACAGTTGTCCAAAATAGGAAACCAACATTGATGCAAGACAATATATTATTATCTAATATGAATTTAGCCAGTTACCCCACTAGTGTCTTTTTGTCTGGTCCAGGATCCAATCTGGGATTACATGTTTATAGGCAAAATTTTCACATTTCCCATGTCTCCTTTAATCTCAAAATATTTCAAGGTTGTTTTGTTAATTCTGATTTTCTTTATACTTTACATACAGTAAAATTCACACTTTTTAGTGTACAGTTCAAAGTTTTAACAAACATACATTTTTATAATGCTCAAATTCCCTCATGCCCTTTATAGTCAACCACTTCCCCTATCCAAGTCTCTGGCAACTACCAATCTGTTTGTTGCCCCTGTTGTTTTGTCTTCTCCACAATATTGAAAATAAAGCCATACAGTATCTAGCCTTTCAAATTTAGCTTGTTTCAGTTAGCACAATGCATTTGAAACTCATGTAGAGGTTAATGACTGGTTAATGAAAGGAAGCTGGAGGGATGACACCCAGGAGTCTTGTGGAAGGTGACATTCCCCTAGAAGGGATTACCAGGGGAGAATCAAACTTAACCAGTTGTGCCACTCCTATGTTCCTGCCAGGATTTTCTGAAAAAGAGCAATGATCAGATTACACAGATTGTCCAACTGGTGCGAGGGAAGCTGAGGAGCGGGGCTCGCCTCACCCTGGAGGCCCTCACGGTCATCGATGTCCACGGTGAGCATGGAGGCTCCCCTGATATCCTTGTGCCAGAAGAGCAGCCAGGCTTGCCTGTCTCTCTCCTCTGGATGGAGGGACTCAGGGTCTCCTTTCCCTATGTAGAGAAGATTCTCCAACTAAGATTAAGGTGTGGGGGTAAGGAGAGAAGCCAATGGTTCTGAGCAGGGCTGTTACTAAGACTGTGATGGCTACTGCCATTCCTGAGATTTGCCACTGGGAGCCATTTCCTTGCCCTGACCAGAGCTAATATTTTTTTTAAGATTTTATTTATTTATTTTTAGGGAGGGAAGGGAGGGAGAGAGAGAGAGAGAGAGAGGGAGAGAGAGAGAGAGAGAGAGGGAGAGAAACATCAATGTATGGTTGCTGGGGGTTATGGCCTTCAACCCAGGAATGTACCCTGGCTGGGAATCAAACCTGGGACACTTTGGTTCCCAGCCCACGCTCAATCCACTGAGCTATGCCAGCCAGGGCTTCAGAGCTAATATTTTTGAATATTCACCAGTTAGCAAGTTGTGCTTAGTGCTTGACGTATATTATCTCATTTTTACATACTTCCCACAGATTAAGAACCCGAGGCTTAGAGAGGTATATAACTTGCTGAGTGGCACACAGCTAGTAAGTAGCAGAGACTCTGTAATTTGAATCTGTGATTAAAAACCCAGGAGACTGGAAATGTGCAGTGGTGCAGGGAAGGAGTGGGTGAGAGATGATGCCTTCCAGCTCTTCCTTTAAAAAGAAAAGGAGAAATTAGTGGGGTTTTTATGTAAAATAAACTACCTCCACATCCTCACTCCATCATCACCAAGGAAATAGGAGCTAGACCAGGCTGGTTGCCTAGGAACAGTGTCCCTCTTGCTCACATCCAGATTCCTGCTGGCATTTCATGACAGCTTCATCTCCTTAAGGCATTAGCCTGATATCCATTTGGGTAGACCAACATGAAATCAGGGAGAAGAAAGGGAGAATGTGATCCTCATCTGGCCACAAATCCAACTGGTAGAAGTAATATGTGCACGTGTGGTTACTGCCCAGGATGCCCCAGAGTGGTTGGGTTCACAACATATGCTCATACACACACACAGCATAATATAGGTATCCTCCACTCAGGCCTTTGATATTTACCTTCCTCTTGGGTCTCTGATGCTACCACTCTGCGTTTCCCTCAAGAACCTGGAAGGGAATTAAAGTCTTTGGGAAAAAAATTCCATACTGTTTTCCACAGTGGCTGCACCGGTCTGCATTCCCACCAACAGTGTACTAGAGTTCAATCTCACCTATAAGTGGAACCTAATCAACCAAAAAAACAAGCAAGCAAAATAGAACCAGAGCATGGGAATAAAGAACAAACTGACAGTGACCAGAGGGGAAGAGTGAACAGAATAATGGGGAAAAGAGGGGAAAGGATTGTTAAGAAACATGTATGAAGGACCCATGGGCAAAGAGAATGGGGTGAGGGGAGGATTGAATATGGGAGGTGAGGGTACGTAGGGAAGGGGAAAGTAGTGGGGGAAATGGTGACAACTATAATTGAACAATGAAAATAAATAAATACTCATTGATATAATATAATGCTACTGAAGTTTGAATGTATAACACTTGAGATACAAGAATAGACAGCCAAACTAAAACAAACTGTACAAGAAGAAAACTTAAATATATTTTAAAAAGATGAATAAATAAATAAATATGGTCAAGTTCATAAAAATATCTCATTGAGAAGGAAAGAAGAGCTTTTGGTGTAATCTTGTTCAAGGATTTTTTTCTGCAGGGGTTTGTATTTTATTGTAATCAAGATTTTCTTCATGGAGAGGCATCCCTTTGCAAAATTATATTTCTAAGATCCTAATCTTGAGCTGCTGTACTCATTCTGAGATCTCAGTAGCTCTTGCCCTGTGAATTACCAAAAAAATAATTAATGATTCCAATAAACCTTTTGTTCACTCTTCAACTTCAGGACACCCATCACTGTGAGAAAATTAGGCTCACAATCCTATGAAAGGAGAAAACCTAGAAATGTATCTCCCAGCTTGTTTCTTGGGCCCCCAGGTGAAAAGAATACATCTAACCATGGATTCATGGGTTCCCTTCCCTACTATGTCAGGCCAAGCTGACTGTATTCTTTAAGGATATCCTAGAGGCCTGGAGCAGAGCCCACAAGATCATATTAGGGATAAGACAGCATTTGGGGGTAACTACATATTGCAAAGTCCTCTGAGTCAGCCCCACAAGAGTTTAGGAATGATAACAATAGCTAATACTTGTGTAATGTTTTTATATGCCAGATGAAGTTCGTCTTTCTTTTTTCTTTTCCTTCTTTCCTTCTTTCCTTCCTTCCTTCCTTCCTTCCTTCCTTCCCATCTACCTATTATCTAGTATATGTGAACATATAGATATGTATATAGGTATATAAATATGTGTGTTTATATGCATAGCTATTCATTTAATCCTTATCATAACCCTATCAGGAGAGCATTGTTATCTGCACTTTACAGATTATGCAACTGAAGGAGAAAGAGGTTGAGTAACTTGCCCAAGGTCACATAGCTAATTAGAATTTGGACCCAGGCATATGAGAACAGACACATAGATCAATAGAACAGATTAGAGAGTCCAGAAATAAGCCCAAGTTTCTACAGTCAATTAATATTCAACAAAAGGAGCAGAAGCATAAAATGGAGTAAAATGGCCTCTTCAACAAATAGTGTTGGGAGAACTGGGCAGCTACATGCAAAAAAAAAAAAATGAAACTTGACCACCAACTTACACCATACACAAAAGTAAACTCAAGATGGATAAAAGACTTAAATATAAGTCATTTCACCATAAAAGTCCTAGAGGAGAACATAGACAGGAAAATCTCAGATATTCTACGCAGCAATATTTTTACTACTATGTCCCCTAGATCAAGGGACATAAAAGAAAAGATAAACACATAGGACTTCATAAAAATAAAAAGCTTCTGCATGGCTAAAGAAAGCAGCATTAAAATGAAAAGAGAACCAACTGTAAGGGAAAATATATTTGCCAATGGTAACTCAGACAAAGGTTTGATCTCCAGGATATATAAAGAACTCAGACAACTCCACTCCAGGAAGACAAACCACCCAATTAAAAAATGGGCAAAGGGCCTGAATGGACACTTCTCCAAGGAGGACATATAGAGGGCCCAGAGTCATATGAAAGGATGCTCACTAGCCATCAAAGAGATGCAAATTATCACCACAATGAGAGACCACAACAGTCAGAATGGCCATCATAACCAAATCAACAAATAACAAGTGCTAGCGAGGTTGTGGAGAAAAGGGAACCCTAGTGCACTGTCGGTGGGAATGAAGACTGGTGCAACCACAGTGGAAAACTGTATGGAATTTCCTCAGAAAACTAAAAGTGGAACTGCCTTTTGACTCAGCAATTCCACTGCTGGGATTATGCTTTAAGAATCCTGAAACACCAATCCAAAAGAACCTATGCACCCCAAAGTTCACAGCAGCACAATTTACAATAGCCAAATGCTGGAAGCAACCTAAGTGCCTAGTAGTAAATGATGGATTAAAAAGCTATGGTACATTTACACAACGGAATACCACACAGCAGAGAGAAAAAAGGTGTTCCTACCATTTGTGACAGCATAGATGGATCTGGGGAGCAGATGCTAAGTGAAATAAGCCAGTTGTGAAAGACAAATACCACATGATCTCACCTATAAGTAGAACCTAATCAACAAAACAAACAAGCAAGCAAAATATTACCAGAGACAATGAAATTAAGAACAAAGTGACAGTAACCCGAGGGGAGGTGGGAGGAGATAAAGGGGGGAAAGTGGGAGGGGTTTTCACAGACATGTATAAAGGACCCATGGACAAAGCTAAAGTGGGGTAGGATCTAGAATGGGAGGTTGGGATGGGTGGGGCTTGGGGGGGGGTGGTAGGGGGAAATGGAGACAAGTGTACTTGAACAACAAAAATAATAATAAATAAATAAGATATAGAAAATTAAAAAAAAATAAGTTTGGACCCAGGCAGTCTGATTTCAGAGTCTGTGCCTTTACTGCCTCTGCTGTACTATAGAGCAGACAGTGCAGCCAATTCTGTGCCTGGCACCTTGGGAGAAGCAAAGACTAGCATCTGAAAGACATTGCTGCCTGCAGGTTGAGGGTGGGCAAGAAAGGTACTTGACCCTAAAGTTTTCTGAAGAATGAGGAGTGGCCTGGATGACATTTACATACCTCCTCTGATACAGGTGGGAGGATGCTGATAGCTCTACATGTATGTGTTTCTATCTGTCCCAACAGCTCGAGATGTGGTAGCCAAGTTATCTGAGGACAGAGTCTGTGATCCAAACAATTTCCAGTGGATCTCCCAGCTGCGCTACTACTGGCAGGCAAAGGATGTGCAGGTGCAGATGATCACAACAGAGGCCCAGTATGGCTATGAATATCTGGGAAACTCCCCCCGGCTGGTGATCACACCCCTCACTGACCGTTGCTACAGGTGAGCTCTGGATGAATAGAGAACTCTCAAGGAAAATCTTCTAGGGGAGAAGGTTAGGGGCATCTTGAGTTTGTTACCTTTACCCTCTATATTTTAGCTTCTCAGGGTTTTGAATTTTGCCCTTAGACACCAGGGTCTCATAGATGGGTATGGAAATTAGATCTGGGGCCAGAAAGAAGAACCCAACAGGAGTCCTAATGAAAATTAATGCGGTCAAACTAACAAGCAGATGCCTGTCCTTGAAGCTTCCAAATGGCAGAATCAAGATGGTGGCTAGAGATCCTGGGCTACGAGATAACCAAAGGCCAGATGAAGGACCCGGGCCCAGAGTCTTCAAGCTCTGCCAGCCTGATGAAGAGGTGTGCCAGCCTGAGTTCAGCACAGAAAGTGCTTTGCCACTTTCCTTGGAATTCATAACATTAGAAATCTGGACATTATGAACCTGTCCTATGATGTTTAGATTATCTTCGATTTTGTATATTCTTGACAGTGGAATTTTTAAAATTTTAACAATAATACTTGAGCACTTTCTCCTTTCAAAGTCCTCAATCAGTTGTTTTCTACACTCTTCATTCATTTTTTAGCCTAATAAACATATATTTTAATGTTTTACATTTGTTCCAATTATTTTCCCTTTCCCCCCCTCCACCCAGCCTGCCCTCCCCTTCCATAGTGATTCCCTATCTCATTGTCCATGTCTTCATATATGTTCTTTGACTAATCCCTTCACCTTCTTTCAAATAGTCTCCCATCCCACCTCCCCTCTTGCTACAGTCAATCTATTCTGTGATTCTATGCCTCTGGTTCTGTTTTGCTGGTTAGTTTATTTTGTTCATTAGATTTCTCTTATAAGTGAGATCATATGGTATTTGCTTTTCACCACCTGGCTTATTTCATTTAGCATAATGCTCTCCAGCTCCATCCATGCTGTTGCAAAGGGTAGGAGCTCCTTCTTTCTTTCTTCTGCATAGTATTCCATTGTGTAAATGTACCATAGTTTTTCAATCCACTCATTTACTGATGGGTGCTTAGGTTGCTTCCAGCATTTGGATATTGTAAAGTGTAACAATAATATGAACCTTGGGGTGCATAGATTCTTTGAATTGGTGTTTCAGAATTCTTAGAGTATAATCCCAGAAATGAAATTGCCAGGTAAAGAGGTAAAGAGGTGGTTCCACTTTTAGTTTTCTGAGGAAATTCCATACTATTTTCCACAGTGGTTGCACCAGTCTTCATTCCCACCAACAGTGCACTAGGGTTCCCTTTTCAACCTCTCCAACACTTGTTGTTTGTTGCTTTGTTTATGGTGGTCATTCTGACTGATGCGAATTGGTATCTCATTGTGGTTATAATTTGCATCTCTCTAATGGCTAGAGATGTTGAGCATTTTTTCATGTGTCTTTGGGCCCTGTGTATGTTCTCCTTGGAGAAGTGTCTGTTCAGGTCCTTTGCCCATTTTTTAATTGGGTTGTTTGTCTTCCTGGTATTGAGTCATATGAGTTCTTTTTATATGTTGGAGATTAAACCCTTTGCCCACTGTATCATTGGCAAATACATTTTCCCTTACAGTTGGTTTTGTTTAGATTTTGATGATGTTTTCTTTAGCCATGCAGAAGCTTTTTAATTTGATGCAGTCCCATTTGTTTATTTATTCCTTTATTTCCCTTGCCCTAGGAGATATATCAGCAAAAAATATTGCTACATGAGATATCTGAAATTTTACTTCCTATGTTTTCCGCTAGGATTTTGTGGTATCAGGACTTATATCTAAGTCCTTCATCCTATTTAAGTTTATTCTGGTGTATGGTGTGAATTGGTGGTCTAGTTCCCTTCTTTTCTTTCTTTCTTTCTTTCCTGCTTTCTTTCTTTCTTTCTTTCTTTCTTTCTTTCTTTGTTTCTTTCTTTCTTTCTTTCTTTCTTTCTTTCTTTCTTTCTTTCTTTCTTTCTTTCTTTCTTTCTTTCTTTCTTTCTTTCTTTCTTTCTTTCACGTGACTAGTATAGCTCTCCCAACAACACCATTTATTGAGATTATTTTTACTCCATTTTATGCTTATGCCCCTTTATCAAATACTAATTGACCAGACATGGATTTATTTCTGGATCTCTATTCTGTTCCATTGATCTATGGTCTGTTTTTATGCTAGTACCTGACTGTTTGTATTATAGTGGACTTGTAGTATAGTTTGATATCAGGTATTACAATCCCTCCAACTTGTTCTTCTATCTCAAGATTGCTGAGGCTCTTTGGGATTTTTTTGTTTTGTTTTGTTTTTTGGTTTTGGTTCCATATACATTTTTGAAGTATGTTTTCTAATCTGTGAAATACGCCATTGGTATTTTAATAGGAACTGTGTTGAATCTACAGATTGCTTTGGGTAATATGGATATTTTAATGATGTTAATTCTTCCAATCCATAAACATGGCATATGCTTCCAATTTTTGTGTAGTCCTCAATTTCTTTCTTCAGTATTCTATAATTTTCTCAGTGCAAGTCTTTTACCTCTTTGGTTAAATTTATTCCTAGAATATTTATTTTTTGTTATTATGGTAAATGGGATTTTTTCTTAGTTTCTTTTTCTGATAGTTCATTGTTAGTGTACAAAAATGCCATCAATTTCTGAATATTGACTTTGTATCCTGCTACTTTGCTGAATACACTAAAATTAGGTCAAGAAGATTTTTGGTGAATCTGTAGGGTTTTCCATTTACACTATCATATCATCTGCAAATAATGACAGTTTTCCTTTCTTCTTTCCAATTGGATGCTTTTTATTTCTTTTTCTTGTCTGATCACTGTGGCTAGAACTTCTAGTACTATGTTGAATAAGGGTGGTGAAAAGTGGACACCCTTGTCTTGTTCCTGACTTAATGGGAAATACCTGTAGTTTTTGCCATTGAGTATGATGTTGACAATAGGTTTTTCACATTTGACCTTTTTTATGTTAATGTATGCTCCCTCTGTTCCCTCTTTGCTAAGTGTTTTTATCATAAAGGGTGCTACATATTATCAAATGCTTTTTCAGCATCTGTTGATATGATCATGTGATTTTTTTGTCCTTCATTTTGCTTATACAATGTACTGCATTCATTGATTTGCAAATATTGTACCATGCTTGGAATAAATCCTTGGAATAAACCTCACTTGATCATGGCATATGATCTTTTTAATGTATTGCTGGATCCAGTTAACCAATGTTTTGTTGAGGATTTAGCGTCTATGTTCATCAGACATATTCGCTTGTAACTTCTTTGTTGTGTCTTTACCTGACTTTGGAATTAGGATAATACTGGCCTCTGAGAAAAAGTTTGGGAGTCTTTCCTCTTATGATTTTTTTTAATACTTTGAGCAGAATAAGTGTTAGTTCTTTGAATGTTGGTATAATTTGCCTGTAAACCATCTGGTTCAGGGCTTTGTGTATTGGGAGATTTTTTATTACTGCCTTACATACTGGTTTTTATAAGTCTATTAGGTTTTCCACTTCTTCTTGATTAAGTTTTAGAAGTTTGTATGTTTTTAGGAAATTGTCCATTTTACCCACGTTGTCCAATTTCTTGGCCTATAGTTGTTCATAATAATCTCTTGCAACCCTTTGTGTTCTGTTGGTATCAGTTGTTACTTCTCTTTAAGTTCTGATTTTATTTATTTGCATACTCTTTTTTTCATGATGAGTCTGGTTAACAGTTTTTCAGCTTTGTTTATCTTTTCAAAGAATCAGCTCCTGGATTCTTTGAGTTTTACTTTTTATTTATTTATGTATTTATTTATTTTAGTCTCTGTGTCACTTAATTCTGTTCTGATCTTGATTATTTCTTTCCTTCTACTTGGTCTGGGCCTTTTTTTGTTATTATTTTTCTCGTTCTTTCAGATTTAGGGTTAAGTTGTATATTTGACTTTTTCTATCATTTTTTAGATAGGCCTTTATTGCTATGACTTCCCTCTCAGGACTGCCTTCACTGTGTCCCATAGGTTTTGGGTTGTTGTGTGCTCATTTTCAATGGTTTCCAGGTACTTTTTGTTTCTTCCTTGATCTCACTGCTAACCCATTCATTATTTAATAACATATTTTTCAGCCTCCATGTATTTGAAGTTTTTGAGTCTTTTTCTTGAAGTTTGTTGTAGTTTCAAGCCATTGTGATCGGAGAAGATGCTTGATATGATTTCAATTTTCTTAAATTTGTTAAGGCTTGTTTTGTATCCTATCGTGTAGTGTATCTTTGAAAAGGATCTACATGCATTTGAAAAGAATATATATTTGCTTCTTTGGGATGAAATATTCTGTATATATCAATTAGTTCAAATTGATCTAGAACTTTGTTAAATGGGGCAATATCCTTGTTGATTTCATGTTTGGAAGATCTGTCCATTGTTAACAACAGGATGTTAAAATCTCCTAAAATGACACCAGCCATCAGAGAGATGCAAATTAAAACTACAATAAGATATCACTTCACGCTAGTGAAAATGGCCACCATAAACAAATCCACAAACAACAAGCATTGGAGAGGTTGTGGAGAAAAGGGGACCCTAGTGCACTGTTGGTGAGAATGAAGACTGGTGCAACCACTGTGGAAAATAGTATGGAATTTTCTCAGAAAACTGAAAATGGAACTGCCTTTCGACCCCCGCAATTCCACTGCTGGGATATTATACTCTAAGAACCCTGAAACACCCAATCCACAAGAACCTATGCACCCCCATGTCATAGCAGCTCAATTTCCAATAGCCAAGTGGTGGAAGCAACCTAAGTGCCCATCAGTAAATAAATGGATCAAGACTCTATGGTATGTTTACACAATGGAATACTACACAGCAGAAATAAAGAAGGTGCTCCTTCCCTTTGCAACAGTATGGATGAACTGAAGAGCATTATGCTAAGTGAAATAAGCCAGGTGGTGAGAGACAACTACAATATGATCTCACGTTTAAGTGGAACCTAATCAACAAAACAAACAAGCAAGGTAAAATATAACCAGAGACATTGAAATTAAAACAATCTGACAGTAACCAGAGGGAGGTGGGAGGAGATAATGAGGGAATGGGGGAAAGGATTTTCAGGAACAACTATAACGTACACATGGATGAAACCAAGGCAGGTGTGAAAGCCAGGGGAAGGAGGTGGGGATGGCTGGGGTGGGGGTGGGGTGTTGGGGGTAAATGCAGACAACTGTACTGAACAACAATAAATAATTTTTAAATCCTTTAAAATGATTGTATTGCTATCAATCTCTTTCTTAAAGTCCTCCAGGATTTTTCTTTGTATTATTTTGGCTCTCCTATATTGGGTGCATAAATGTTACAATGGTTATATCTTCTTGTTGGACTATCTCTTTAAGTATCATGTAGTGACCTTCTGTGTCTCTTGTTATGACCTTTGTTTTGAAGTCTGTTTTGTCTAATATAAGAACTGCTACCCCAGCTTTTTTTCATGTCCATTTGCACAGAATATATTTTTTCTACCCCGTCACTTTTAGCCTATGTGAATCTTTTGTTCTGAAATGGGTCTCTTCTAGACAGCATATGTGCATATCATATTTTCTTATCCATTCAGCTACCCTATGTCTTTCTATTGGGGCATCTAATACATCTGCATTAAAGGTTATTATTGATAGGCATTTGTTCATTACAATTTTTCACCCTTTTTACCTGTGTCCTCCCTCCCTCTCTCTCTCTCTCCCCCCCTTTCTTCTCCCCCCTCCTCCTCCTCCTTCTTCTTCTTCTTCTTATTATTATTATTCTTCTCTTCTTCCTCTCCTCCTTCTCCTCCTCCTCCTTCTCCTTCTTCTTCTTCTTCTTCATCTTCGTCTTCATCTTCTTCTGAAAACAGTCCCTTTAACATCTCTTGAAATGCTGATTTAGTGGAACTGTATTCTTTTAGCCTTTTTTTAGTCTTGAAAGCTCTTTATTTTTCCTTCTATTTTCAATGAGAGCCTTGCTGGATAGAATAGTCTTGGTTACATGTCCTTACTTTTCATCACTTGGATTATTTCATGTCAGTCTCTCTGGC
Source organism: Phyllostomus discolor (assembly GCF_004126475.2). Lineage (NCBI taxonomy): Eukaryota > Metazoa > Chordata > Mammalia > Chiroptera > Phyllostomidae > Phyllostomus > Phyllostomus discolor. Next base: position 125,306,253 of record NC_040905.2, read on the forward strand.
TTGTCATATTTCTGTTGATAAATCAGCTGACAGCCTTATCATAGCTACCTTATGTGTTATTAGCTGTTTCTTCCTTGCTGCCTTTAAGATTCTTTCTTTGTCTTTAAATTTTGCCATTTTTATTGTGATATGTTCTGGAGGGGACTTCTTCTTTTGGTTCATCTTGATTAGCATCCTCAGTGCTTCTTGACCTTTCATGATGTTTTCCTCATACCAAGTCAGGGAAGTTTTCTGTCATTATTTTTTTTCAAAAAGGTTTTCTCTCCCTTGCTTTTTTTCTTTTTCTTCTGGTATTACTATGGTGTGAATATTGTTATGTTTCATGTTGTCCCAAAGTCCCCTTAAACTGTGTTCATTCTTTTTGAGTCTTTTTTTGTTTCGTTGCTCTGACTGGGTGCTTTTTTCTACCTTGTTCCAACTTCCCTGATTCAATTATCTGCTTCATCTAGCCTGCTTTTGATTCCTTCTAGTGTGTTCTTCATTTTAGATATTGTATTCTTCATTTACACCTGGCTGTTATTCATAGTTTCTATGTCCTTTTTCATTCTGATGTAGTTCTCACTAAGTTCCTTGTAGTTCTAAGTTCTTTGAGCATCTTTATAACCATTACTTCGAATTCTATGTCTGATAAATTGTTTGCCTCAATTAATGTAGCTCTTTTTCTGGGGATTCATCCTTTCCTTTTGAGTGGGTTTTTTTCTTTGTCTCCCCAATTTAGGTATATCTTTTTGTTCATTTCTATGTATTAGATTGATCTGCTTTGACGTCTGTCCTCATGGGGTGGCATTCTGTGGTAGGAGTCCTGCAGGACTCAGTGATGCAGTCTCCTTGATCTCCTATGCTGTTGTACCAGTGCCAACAGAGCAAAATAAATTACGATAGAGGAAACAAAACCTATACCAGCAAAAATACCCCTCATAACAACAGCAATATCAGTGACAAATGAGCAGAGATTAATGAAGGTGGAAAGAGAATATGATTATTATAAGAAAGATAAAAATAATATGAGATGACTAAAGGAATAGAAAATGATTTTGAGAGGACAGAGGGAGAAGAAATGATAAGAGTAAGAAACAGGAGTGAGGTGAAGAAAGGGAAAATAATAAATTTTAAAACAGAAATGAAACATAAGAAAGGCATGAAAAAAGGCAGAATTGGATAAGAAAAGGGAAAATAAAATATGGGATCTAAAATTTAAAAAATGTAGTGAACTAATTGTAACAACATTGAAGATAAAGAAAAAATGTTTAAAAAGTTATGGGAAGAGAAAACCAAGCAAACAATGAAAATGAGGTGAAATTAATCTCAGCAGAGTTCAGTGCTTGGCTGCAGGCCTCTCCTTCTAGATTAAACTCTGTCAGTGTCAGACATCTTCCCCATCTACCTCTAGGCAGCCTGTTTGAGAGTAGAAGCAATCTACAGCCTGTGGCTGTCTCTTTCAGGCTTGGCTGCATCTGGGATGGTCCTCCTGCTCTGCCCTGCTGGTTTTTCATCAGCACAAGGCCCAGTGGTAGGTCATCCAATATCTGAAAGTACTTCAGGTTCCACCTCCACCTGCCTCTATCTGGGCTCCTGCTATTAGTCCTGGCCTCACTACTGACCTGTCTGTGTCTAAGAGGGCTTCTGGTGGGATCAGGAGGATTGGGCTCCTGGATCTTCCCCTTGGAGGCAGTGTTCAGACTTCAGGGAAGATAGTGGGTATGTTCTCCTGCCCCTGTGCCACACATCTTCATCTGCCCAAGATTATTTCTAATAATGTATAGTTTCTGATGAGTTAGCTGTCTGTTTCATGTGAGGAGCCAAACTGTGTAAAAGGGTCATCTCTTTCCTACCTGGTGCTGATGTCAGCTCTGTATAAGAGCCAAAGCTGGGGAGGGTCCTGAATTACCCTTGCTATGCCAATGTCATTCTCTACCCAGCTGATTTCAGTGGAATAGGACCCTGGGAACCAGCATCTTGTTGAGGCTGATAAAAGTTCACAAAGTCCCCCCTTGGCATCTCCCTTTATTTCCCCTCAGGGTATGTACCCAGCAGGGGGCAGCTGAGCCTGCCCACACTGTTCTACAGGAAGGGATGGATGTGCCTTTCCCTTCCTAGATGTTTTTACTTTGTGGGGGATGGAGAGGAGGGGTCTGCCTGGCTGCAAAGAATCTCTGGTGTTCAAATCTTACCCATCTTAACTCCCAGCCCACTGCCTTTGTAGGACATGCAGTCCAGAAACTCTGTGTTCTGCAAAGCCCTTTGCCTGCTAGCCAAGCCAGGCAGAGCCCAGCAAACCCTTGTGCAACTCTCTGACTCCAGCCCAGCTTGATTCAGTGAGAATGAACTGCACTTTCAATCTGGTCTCTTTGCTGAATGAGTAGCTATGTGACAGGGTCTTGCCTAGTCCCTTTTCAGCTCCTTTTTTAAAAGACCCTATGTGTTACCCATACTGCAGTACTGAGTCACCCTCTGGTTCTCTCCACATACCTCCTCCAAAAAAGCAAAATGTCTCACTGTCATGGCTGGTTATAGCCTTCTGGTGCCTCTGACAGACTCAGGTACAGCAATCTGATTGTTTTAGGAGATTGAGTCCCTATTTGGAATTCTCCAGGCACTGGAGAATTGGCACTGCCATTATGGACATGCTGCTTGCTGTGTGTGTGTAGCCTGAGTCTTTACATATCCTCCCAAGTCTCTCCCAATTAGAGATGGGGATCCCTGTGCAGGTCTAGAGCCCCCTGCTCTGAGATAGCAGGGAGCTCCTACCCTGCAATTTCTGTCTGGTCTTTCTGCTGCTGCACGTGCCACACACAGGATATTTCCCTTCAACTTATAACATCTCCTTACTGAATGGATGGTATGAAGTATTTTCTGTGCTCTTTGGCTTCAGAACTACATATTAGCTAAGAATCTGTTGATTGTTAGGGTTAATTGTCGGAAAATCAGCTAAAGACCCGAGTTGGGGGCAAGAACAAGTGGACTCAGCTTCCACCTACTTGGCTGCCATCTTCAACCTTCTCATTTATTCCATTCATTATTCAACAGCCATTTCTTGAGCCTTCCTGTGCACTGTGCATGACCTCCAGGAATCCTCAACCTAATGGAGTGGGGAGATACTCAGATGATTACAAGACAGTGTATTAACTGAAATTATAGAAGCTTGTGCAGGGGGCTGTGGAACCACAGTTAACACAGCATTTATTTCTAACATTTACCTTGTCCCTATACCATGTGCCAGGAACTGTCAGTTTGATGAGGGTATAGAACTAAATTAAATTTAATTCCTGAACTCAGAGTTCATAATCTAGTGTGAGAAATATATTTACTTTCACCATTCCATTAGCAGTGTTGGTATTTGGAATATGGAGTTTATGAGAATTTTTTATTTGATTCATTTATATCTGTATGTGTTCATTTATTCATGCAATCGTTCAAACAAATGCTTATGGGTGTCACTCATGCATGGAGCATTCTACTTGGCTCTGAGGTTGCATTGCTGAGTGAAACAGAGTTCTTCACAATGGTGGTCATATAATCAGGGAAAATATTTAAACTATTTGTATGAGTCAAACAAAATAAACTAAAAACCAGTTTGCCTCCTGTGTCTTAAGACTCAGACTCAGACACTGAATTCTTGTTTTCTTCCCCTTAGGACACTGATGGGGGCTTTGAAGCTGAATCTGGGGGGAGCTCCAGAAGGTCCAGCTGGGACAGGCAAGACAGAAACCACCAAAGATCTGGCCAAAGCTCTGGCTAAGCAGGTAGGGAAATGCTGTCCATCTTTACCCTTTCCTCCTATTCTAGACCCCTGTCCCTCTCTAGATCCCTGTCCAGGGAAGCTGGCATGAAGTTCAAGATGGGTTAGTATAATAAGCAGAGTGGATCCCTGCTCCTCATGGAATAGGAAGCAAGGACCCCACACCTGTTTCATGGTGCAGAATAAGTCAAATGTGTGGAACCTATCCTGAATGGTGCCCACATTATCCCTCTCTCTAGTGTGTAGTCTTCAACTGCTCAGATGGTCTGGATTACAAAGCCATGGGGAAGTTCTTCAAAGGCCTGGCACAGGCTGGAGCATGGGCCTGCTTTGATGAGTTCAACAGGATTGAGGTAACACTGCTACTGGAATACAGAGGGATTGGATATACAGGGGCTTTTTTCTGGGTTCTCAGCTCCTCAATGGCAGGGTCATATGTATCTTCTATAGTCTCTTGTATAGAGTAGGTATTCAATGAACGAAACAAAAGCATCCCCAACAATATTAAATGCCTGTTTTATATACATATGCACCCTCATTATAGTTAATATTTCACTAGCTAACTCAAAAATTTATTGAGCAGCTAGTGTATCAGATATGTTGCATGTGTTTATGATACAAAGGTAAAAAAATGTTTTTCCCTCTAGGCTCTTACAATCTAGTGAAGGGAAATAAAAATTAAATGAAACAAATAGAATATGATAGATATCTACATCAGTGGCACAAAATAGGCCTCACAGAAGAGGGATGATTAATTCCATTTGGGTGCAGAATTGAGATCAGGACATATAAACCTGCAACTGAACAAAAAAAATGCCGTTCAAATATGTACTATGGGTGAAGCATTATGCTAGGTGCTGGGAGAAAGATGGCAATACTATGGAAACCACACACACACACACACACACACACACACACTTTTCTTTATCAAAACTCCAGTCATGCTCCTAATTTTTAATGTAAAGGTCTGGTTTTTGAGTGACTAGGTTCTATTTCTCCTAAGTGAAGGGGACTCAGGCAGAGTTGGGTAGGTTCCCATCAGAAGCAGGAGCTTGCATCAACCAGCCATTCTCACCCTAGGTAGAAGTGCTATCTGTGGTGGCTCAGCAGATTCTTAGCATTCAACAAGCTATTATCCGGAAGCTAAAGACATTCATCTTTGAAGGCACTGAGCTGTTGCTGAACCCAACCTGTGCTGTCTTCATCACCATGAATCCTGGCTATGCTGGCAGGGCTGAGCTGCCAGATAACCTCAAGGTAAACATCAGTATGAATGAATGCTGGGCATACTTATGGTGTAGAAACCTCTGGGAGTACTGAGGGTCTCAGAGAAGCCAGATAATGGGACCAGGTGACATTCAGCTGTGGTAATAGTGGAGTGTTGATGGAGGTAAGATAGTAGTTGCCCCTAGAACAAAGCCTCTTCCTCTCTCATGGGAGGTAGGGTGGGGGAAAGGAAGAAGTGAGGAGAGATATACATAATAACCAATGGCAAATAGGAAATAATGTGCATTAGAACAAGGGTCACTATTTCTATTGCCTTCAGGGGTCAGACACATAATACAAATGAAGGAAGCCATTTGGACACAGTGGGAACTCTGATGAATGCCCCATCTAGAGGCAGAAGCCCATATTTAGCCCAGCCCAGCAGAAATTGTCAAATCATCTCATTTTTTAGGAAAAAAACAGAAATTTTGGTTTTTACATAAAATCTGATTTTTAGATACTGGGTCAATCTAAGAAGATAATCACTGTAAGCCAAACAAAATATATCTACTTATAAGAGAGCATCGAAGTTGGATACAGAGAACTCTAGTAAACCTAAGCTGGAGCTCCCCTTTGTTACCAAACTAGTTAATGGACATTCCATTCTAAGCAGTGTCCATACCAAAGCAGCCTGTCTCAACCAGCTAGAGAGATGGCAAGAGAACATGCTTGTCCCCTATACCTGCTGATGAGCTGGCCCAAGCTACAGCCATGGCGATAACCATTGACCCTGCTGCTAGTGGGATAAGGAAATGCCTCTGAAGGAGAAGAAAGAGCCAACCAGGCCATCTTGAAGTGAATAGATTCTGGATGACCTTAGCATGCCTCTCTCATGGAAGGAAAAAAATCCAAAGCATAAAATGGCTGGGTCTCCTCCTGTGGGAAGAGCACCTAACACTCTAGCTGCAAGAAAAGAGTGACTAGAGGGCAACTTCTAGGTCTGCTTTTTTATTGATTTTGTCCTAAGTTATTGTTTCATCTCCTTGAGTAGAAGACACAAGAGAGACCCAGACAAAGCCACACTTACTGACCTTAGCACAGTAAGTTCTCATTTAATGTCATTGATAGATTCTGTGACTTTAAATGAAATGACATAACAAAACCAACTTTACCATAGGCTAATTGATGTAAATAATTTAATTTCCTCTAGCATCTTTTCAATGCTATCATGAAATAACACATTGAACAAAACAATGTTATTTGAGGACTTGCTGTACGTGATACTCTACCTGCTAGAAATGCATTCTGATTAGTGCCCTAGAATCTTGTTCAGACCCACCATCCTTCCTCTTCCCTGGAATGGAGATGAGTCAAAAGCGGTTCTTAAGTGGCTTCTTCCCTCTAGGTGAACATAGGCCAGTAAGAACCAAGGTAGAGTTTGGACTCATATTTCTCATTTTTTCCATCCAGTTGTAACTGCCCCCCTGTACCCTTCTCAGCCAACAACCATGTTATATCTGCACAAGAAGCTTCCATGAGGTGGAGTAATACAGTAGAAAGCACAAGGGGTTGGTATCAGGAAGGCAGGGTTTCAGTCATGGCTCTATCCCTAACTACATGAGTCAAACAAGTCATTTATCTTATAAGATCTAAGGTAATAATAACAACAGCTGATGTTTATTGAGCACTCTCTATGTGCTACATACTTTTCTAAGTAACCCACTTATGTGGCATCATTTGTTCTAATGATAACTATGAAGAGGGCACAATTGTTAGCCCATTTAGAGACAAAAGAATTTATGTCTAACAGAGTTATATAACCTGTAACAGAACAAAGACTCAAATCAAGGCCTCTCTGACTTCAGGAGTCTTCTGATACATACAGGTCCTGCATTCCTAAATGACTCCTGCTGTAGATCTCCAAAAGTCAAATGGTGCTTTTTTGGCTTAGGAGAATGAGATGTTGTTAGGACACCAGCACCTAAGGCCTCTGCACACTGTGGAGGGCCCCAATGTGACATCATGCACCTAGACAGGGCCCATGGAGAGGTCACTGGAGCAGGGAACCTGTTCAGCAAAGACAGTTCCTCTGCATTGGCTTGTCCTCCTCCCACCTTTCCTTGTTTATCAACAGCATGGCCTCAATGATCGTGCTACTTCTCTTCACCTCTGCAGATGTGCCTCACCATTGCTTACTGTATGCTTTCAGGTTCTCAATGGCTGTTTCTTTTCCAGGCCTTGTTCCGGACAGTGGCCATGATGGTACCAGACTATGCCCTCATTGGAGAAATCTCTCTCTACTCTATGGGGTTTATGGACTCCAGGAGGTCTGTATATTGGTTTTCCAGGGGGTCCTAAAGGTCCCCAAAGGGTGGCTTTTGTGTGGTAGATTAAAGGTGGGTTGCCCACTGGAAAAGAGAAATTGAGAAAAAGCTTCTGCTTACATGTTGATGTAAAAGCAGCTAGCCCTGGCCTTGGTCCTGACCTCACCCCTGACTAGAAAATGATCCAGATTCCCAAGAAAAAGCCACCACTTTCATTATGTACACCTACTATGGGCTTCTGTTAAAGAAAGCAGCCACTCATCTGTTCCCTATTCCTCCCTGCAACATTCCTAAATGGCTTAAGGCAACACTGAAAAACATGAAATTATTCAAAGATTTAAGGGGAATTTTTAATATAATTAGAAATAACATTGTTATCAATATAACATTTATTTACTTTAACCAACTGGGAATCTCTCATTTCAGTATTACCCAGTTTTCCAAGACACACATGCACATACACACATCAGTGCCTTTATCACATGCACCTAGAATTATTAATATCATTATGAAATGACTTTAATGACCTACTTCAAATTTTACATTTATCTTTTTTTACATTATCTTGGCCATAATCAATCAATGTTTTGCTACCACAGAGGTCTCCAAAGGCCCAGTGTCTTTGTGACCTTGCTATTCTCATTTTCAGTCCAAGGGGCTATATGCAGACATTCTGAGCAGCATGTGCTCCCTTTCTAAGCCAAGACACTTCTTCAGTCACATGAAGTTTGATTTATTTTTGCTGTAAGAAATCTGGATTACATTTCTTTGCCCATTCAATTCATTTATTTTATTCAATTATCAAACTTTTGTTGAACCACCTGCCTTATATCCAGCCCTGTGCAGCGCAAAGTCTTTGCGTTTAAAGTAAATTGGTATTGTAGAGGGGATTCATCACAAAGAAGATGTACATAAGCATATTACTTAGGGTAACCCTGCCCTCCAAATCCCATTGACTTACCACAGAAAAGTTTATTTTTCACTCTGGAAAATCCAAATGGGTGTTTGTGATCAGGGATAGTCCTTGCCCAAGAGAAGATACCCAGTTCCTTATATGTGACTGCTACAACACACAAGTGTGAAGGATCTCACAGAGGGAGTTTCTATGGACCAGCCCTGGAAGTGGCATACTCCCCTCTCATTCACATGCCACTAGCTAGGACTCAGTGATGTGACCACCCCAACTGCATGGGAGGCTAGGATCTGTGATCCAGCAGTGTGCCCAGAAGAATAAGAAATGGTAGTACATGTGAATATACATGTGTTGGGTGCTGACTATATTAAAGTTTGAATTGGTTCTTAAATTTAAAAAGTAAAACATGGACATAGAAAAAATTGTAATGTTACAGAAGTTTAAAAAAGTGAGTATCACATCAGCAACCCTTAGTCTCACTCTGCAGGAATTAACAATAACATTATTAATAGTTTGATGCATTCTTTCCAAATGTGTGTATGTGTCTCTCTCTGTGTGTATACAGATACATTCATATGAACATGTAAAAGTATATACACATATAATTTCTCATACCGTATATTACACATCTTTGTGTGCGCTTCCTTTTTGTCACCCTAACTTTGAGGGTTACAATGCTTCCTCACTCATGGCAACTCTATTAGAAGGCCTTCAAATGATAGAGCTTCTTCATGAAGTCCATGGGCAAGCCTGGTTTTTGAAGGGGCAAGACACAAGGATGTTGGGAATATGTGATGAGAAGGACATGGTCCTCTCTGGGGATATGCAAATATGTGTAATTACCTCCCAGTCTCGCCCAGAAGATTGTGGCAACTTACCGCCTGTGCTCTGAGCAGCTCTCCTCTCAGCATCACTATGACTACGGCATGCGGGCTGTCAAGTCTGTGCTCACTGCCGCTGGCAACCTCAAGCTCAAGTACCCAGAAGAGAATGAGAGTGTCCTGCTGCTGCGGGCCTTGCTTGATATCAACCTGGCCAAGTTCTTGGCTCAAGATGTCCCTCTTTTTCAGGTGTGCAATGGGACTGGCTCTGGGACTCACCTTCTGAAAGTGAAATGTTTCCTTCCTTGGTACCCCCTCCCACCCTGTCCATCTCCTGACAGCCAGTATCCCTGTTATGAGATACCCTGACCCAAATGCTAAATAATAATGGTGATGGAAATTTTTCTGTCTAGTTCCCATTTTAACAAAGATGGTTTCACTGATAAAATAATATTCACTATTAGGCATGGGTAATTGTTTTTATCAAATTTAATTAGTTTCATTTTATAATTATTTTAATACCTATCTACCAGGTTGTAAGTACCATAAAGACAGAAATCATGACTTTCTTGTTCATTCCTAATACAATGAGTGGAAAACAGCACAGGCTCATTCAATATTTACTGACTTTTAAAATTATTTGGGAGGGAAATCATGTTGGACAGATAGTGTCAGAATTTCTACTTGTGGATGAGTTTTGGTGCAGGAAAAATGAGGTTTGGAATTTTTCAAAGATTTTTGCATATCTCATTTTAAGACAATTTAGAGGTCACACAGCTTAATTCATCCTTTCTACCTTCTCTCAAATTTTGGTTATCAGGGAATTATATCTGATCTGTTCCCTGGAGTTGTTCTTCCAAAGTCAGATTATGAAGTTTTTATGGAAGTGCTGAATGAGAACATCAGGAAGATGAAACTCCAGCCAGTACCTTGGTTTATAGGGAAAATTATCCAGGTTGGTTCATTGGGCTTACATGGGCAGATACTTCACTAAACTTGGGAATTAAAAAGAATTGTGGCATATGGGTATCATGACAGCAATCAGAGGTGCCTGAAGGGAGGTCAAGGGAGAGATGAAATCACCTTAAATTTTTTATGCCTCATTTCATTTCCAAGTTGAAGTTTAAAATCCAATATTTTTCCTATAATCATCTTCCTTGGGGTTTCTTTTTTTTTAAAATGGGGTCTTCCCTTTTGGGCACTGGACTTCAAATTAGTCAGAAATGTCTCAGAACCCAGTGATAGAAACCTGACTCAAACTGCTTAATCAACAAAAAGGAATTTATTCACTTATCTAGCCTGTATAGAATAGAAGTATGTTGGCCTCAGACACAGCAGGATCCAGATTTTTACATAACACCATCTGGAATCTGTCATCTTTTCTGGGCTCCCTCTGCTTTAAAACTTCATTCTTCATTAGGCCTCCAGCAGCCTCAGGCTGAGATTGTAACAGGTTAAAGCCCAGGGGAAAAACCATCACTCTCCAGGGGGCTTCGCATAAATCTCTGGATTAGCTGTGAAAGGTGCTAATAGTCATATGACCATCTCTGAACCAATGACAGAGAAGGTCTCTTATATTTTAAAGTGGGGCCTGGCTCAGAAAATACATTTCATCTTCTGAGAGTTCCAATCAAGTCGGAACAGCATTTAGGCTTCAACACAGGATATTTCCAATGGAAATGTAATTTGTTAAAATTATCACTGTTTCCTTTTCTTACAGAGAACAGACTGATGGTTTCCAGAGGGGAGGAGGGAGTGGAGGACTGGGTAAAAAAGGTGAAGGGGCTGAAAAGTACAAACTGGCAATTACAAAATAGTCATGGGAATGTAAAGTACAGCAAAGGAAATAGTTAATAATATTGTGATAACAATATATGGTGTCAGGTGGTACTGGAAATATCAGGGGGAACACTTTGTAAAGTGTTTGATTGTCTAACCACTATGCTGTGCACCTGAAATTAACACAAAATGATCTTGCATGTAAACTATAATTGAAAAAATAATATAAAAGTAAAAAATATAAAATATAAAATGAATCAGTTAAAAAATAAACAAAAAAGCAAATGGAAATGGTGTTATATAAAGATTATGGGCACTGCAGTCAGAGAATCTTCATATTCAAATCCTGGCTCTGCCACTGATGAGCTCAGGCAAGTGACTTAACAAGCTCTCCTAAGCTTGTTATTTCCACCATTAGAAGGTGATTAATGACACCTGAATGGATTAAATTACGTAAGTTAGGTAAGTCACTTGATGCACTTGATGCTTAGCACATAGGCAGGTGCAGAGTAAATAGCAGTTCCAATCTCTTAAACAATATGAGACACACACACATATATTTATTCATCCAAAAGGTATTTAAAACAGCATATCATAGAAAGGACTGTGGCTCAGCAGAGTCTGTGACTGTGGGAATCCCATTTGACCCCTTATTATTCATTGATTTCTGACTAATTTGTAATTCTGGGAGGTTTATAATGATTGACTTCTTATATGATGTCTCCTCTCAGATCTATGAGATGATGCTGGTAAGACATGGCTTCATGATTGTTGGAGATCCCATGGGTGGCAAGACCTGTGCTTATAAAGTATTGGCTGCAGCTCTGGGTGATTTAAACAAAGGTAAAACTCACAGCCCCAGCTTCCAGGGAGACTGGGACTCCTCAGTCAATTGGCTAACTCCATGGTGATAACACCAGGCTGGGTTTTGTTGTTGTTTGTCTTTATTTTTGATTTGCAAACCCTGGATTGTAATGTCAGAGCCAGAAACAGACCCTGGCATACAGAAGTCTACAGGCAAAAAATAAAGGGGTGGCGGGAGCTTCCAATGGGATTTTATGTACACATCATTAAGGCTGGAGGAACTTTCTCAATTGGTGAAGAGTTGACTTCTCCAGAGGTTTCCTGGTGAGAGAAATTCTGCCACTGCCCTAAACAAAATTATTCTAAAAGCAAATCATTGCATGGTTTCTTTTCTTCCTTTTTTCTCCCAACCTTATCTTCCTTTTAACATAGAAGATAAGACCTCAGACTTTAGAATCAGACCCAGACCTTGGACAAATGACTAAACCTCTTTTAGCCTATTTTTTAGCTGTAAATGGGATTACTGAGAGAATTATGTGACATTATGCAGGTAACTAACCTAGCATGGTTTGTATTCAACAATGGAAACTATGTTTATTGCCAAAGAAAGTTTTTTTTGGGGGGTCGTTTGTTTTTAAAACAAACTTGTGGTTTTGAAAGCAGTGCTTGCTGGCTATCCTTACACAATGCCTTCCAGTACTTTAATAGTTTTTTTTTTTTCTAATAACATAGGGTAATCAAATTGCTGTTCGATTTTTGAGTTTTTGTTTTGGGGAACTGACTTGGCGTTCGTAAGTAATTTGGTCATTTCAAACTTCAGTGGTTTTAAGATTTGAATATAGTTTAGGAAACTAAATGAAGGGAAAGAAGGCGACCTCATCTCTGTTTTGGGATTCTACAGAAATGGTGCTTAGACATGCCAACTCTTCCTTACTTTGAAGGATCATGTAAAAGGATGGTTATTTTCTGTGAATAAATACATACCACTGTGTCATCCATTAGGCTGGACATTCCAGTTGGGTCCTGGTACTACCACAGTATGCATTTCTCAGGGGACATCAACTGAGCAACTAATGAAGAGGTTTCAGGGCCAAAGAAATGTGGCATCATCTTCCAGAATCTTTTACCCATCAGCTGTTTCTTCATCTCAAGTCAAGCCAAGGTTCTCAGGGTAGCTGTGAGAGCCAGGTATATTAGGAGGCCTGATAATATGGCACCTCTGTCCTTTCCTGCCAAAGCTGTTTTAGACCCAGGCAGGTTTCTTCAGATCTGACTGGCACATTTGCCCTGTTTGAAATGAGCCTCAGAAGAACACATGGCAAGAAACTAATGGTTGTGATAACCTAACAATCTAAGGAATTGCCTACCCAGATATCCCAATCTTTAAAAAACTGAGCACAAATTTTATAAGCTTGTCCTTGGATGGCATAGCCATAATGGTTGGTTGGTCATTAAGATGACATTATGTCCTATCTAATGTTCTGGTCTCACCAGAGCCTTTGTAACTTGCCCAGCCAACCAAATGGAGGAGTATGCCGTGGTGTTCAAGATCATCAACCCCAAGGCCATAACCATGGGGCAACTGTATGGGTGCTTTGACCAAATCAGCCATGAATGGACAGATGGTGTCCTCGCCAATGCTTTCCGGGAACAAGCGTCTTCAATGTCTGATGATCGCAAGTGGATTATATTTGATGGTCCAGTGGATGCTGTTTGGATTGAAAACATGAACACTGTTCTGGATGACAATAAAAAGGTAGCTCCTGAGTCTGATATCATTTTTACATGGGCACAATATTGCACTAAGAAAAAATGCCCCCAAAACAAGTAACAATTGTCAATTCATGAATGATGCTTCTGTTTATATTAATAGTGGGTAAGCTATGTGTGTTTAAAGACAGGGCTGTCTAATGGTTAAAAGCCTTGATGCTGGCATCAGATTGACCTCTAGCTTTACAACTGAAATGTGTTGTTTTGGGCAAGTTACATAACTTCTCTGGACCACAGTTTCCTCATTTGTTAATTGGTAGGCATAAAATAGATGGGGGGAGGTTAAGAATAGTATAGGAAATAGATAAGCCTTATATGTGCAACCCACAGACATGAACTAAAGAGGGGGATACTGGAGGGTGAGGGGGGGATAAAGGGGAGAAAAAAATTGGGACAACTATAATAGCATAATCAGTAAAACATACTTAAAAATAAAAAAGTAATAAAATAGGGATATTGGTAATTAAATAATATAGTACATAGTACTGATATATGGGATATGCTTTGGTTATTCATTGCTATACAACAAACTACCTTAATACTCAGTGGCTTAAAACAGCCATTTTCTTTGCTCAAGATATTGTGGATTACAAATTTTTAAAGGGCTCAGCTGGGCTTAGCTAATCATTGTGGTGTTAGCTGGGGCAGCTATGGCTGGAGGATTCATATCATAGGTCACTTCTTCACTCAATATCTGGGACTCATTTCTCCTTAGCAGCACTCTCTCTCTCTTTCTCCTTCCCTCTCTCCCTCCCTCCCTATCCAAATAACACTTCATCCTCCGGGCCTCTGCATATGGCTTGGGCTTCTCACTTGGTGGTCTCAGGGTTATGGTACTTATTATGTATTGACTAATTTCCAAGAGGCAGTAAGTGGAAGTTTCCAGGAAATTAAGAGCTATGATTGGAATGGTCACAGCTTCACTTCCTTTGAATTATATTGATCAAAGAAGGCACAAGGCCTGCCCAGGTTCAAGAAGGTGGAGAAACAGACTCTCCTTAGTGGAGGTGGGTAAGGACCCATTGCAAAAGTGCAAGTGGGGCAGGAGACGCTGTTGGAACAGTCTTTGGAAATACATTCTGTTACATGAAATGTAGCGGCTGGGGAGCTTGGACTCTGGAGCCAGACTGTGTGGGTTCAGGTCTTGCCCTGCCACTTACCAGTTGCATAACCTCAGACAAGCCGACTAGTCTCTGTGCCTCAGTTTTATCATATGTAAAGTGGGAATACCAGTATCTACCTCACATTATTGTTAGGAAGACTAGATAAATTCACACTTGCAAACTGCTTATAATAGTGCCTGACATATAGCAAGTGCTATATGACTGTTAAAGTGAGATAAAATTTATCACCATTTCAAGGAAGATTTCCAATACTGAATACATGTCAGTGTCAAATCAATTTTCCTACTGTGTTTAAGTTTCACAAGATGAAGGGTGAGTCATGCTCACCATGGAAGACCTAGTTATCCAAATATACACATGTACTAATTATATCATTTATGTAACTATTATTATATAACAAATAAAACAGAAAGAAATTTTATTACATGATATGGACTATGTTATTAGTTTAAAAACTGTGTAAATATATCAGTTGGCTTAAGATTAGAAGTATAGAGTCATAATCAATGAAGTTCCTGATGACTATTCTTTGGGTATAAATTATATTGCCACAAGTATGGGTATATTTTACTTTTCTTGATATTCAGGGATGACACTGCTGGTAATGTCAGGCCCATATAGCTGAGACCTTCCTAGAGACATACATAGTGATCTCTTTCTAGGAGTGTTTGATGAGGGCCATGTCATATGCAGGGAAATTTTTAGCCACAACTTATGATGGGCAGCAGGAAGCAGTGAGGTTTCCTCTTTTCCCTGATAAGCCAAGGTCACAATCTTATGGATTTTACATCTCACTGGAACCCCTGTTGACAAATGAGGAGCAGCACCACTATCTTAGTCTCTAGCTAGAGTCTGTGCCGTGTATCTGCACTACTTTCTACAGGAATGTGCCTGCTGAACACAAGGACTTCCCATAGTCTCTCTTTCTACTCCAGAAGGATTGATGGTGATAGTCTTCCACTCTAGCCCTTGACCAGTTCATGGGGGTTCCAAAAGAAGTCTTTTATGAGAGACTTGGGCAAATAAAACAGATGAGGGTATGCAGTTAAGTTCTGTAGTAAACACTGAGTAAGGAACAGTAAAATCTGGTGTGGTGATAACTTCTTGACTCTTCATCTAAGGCTGCAGTTCTCTGACTCTCTAACTTCTATGTAAAATTACAGCTCACCCAACCCTGACTGAGCATTCTGTGGCCCCATCTCCTACTTTATTTTTCTCCAAAGCACTTTTACTGTTTTATATACCCTATATTTTGCTTATCATCTGTCTTCTCTTAACACAATGTAAACCTCTAGACAGGGCTTTTTGTCTGTTAAGTCTATGTACCTGGCACTCGTAGGAGCTCAAGACACCTTTGTTGAATAGAGTCTAATCATTTCTGCATCCACTGAGGCCTCTTTACTTGCAAACAGAGTTCTACCTCTCTGTTTTGCCTTTCAGCTATGCTTAATGAGTGGAGAGATTATCCAGATGAACTCCAAGATGAGTCTGATCTTCGAGCCAGCCGATCTGGAGCAGGCCTCTCCTGCCACTGTGAGCAGGTCAGTCCTCCTGCAGTAGCACCTGAGAGAGACTTGGTGTCACTAACCCTAAGCAGGGGAAAAGCTCTAAAACCCCTTAAGTGTGATTAAGCCCTAGCAGATTATACACATTATTGTCACATAGATTTGTTATAAAATCAGTCCTCAATCTGCATGAGTGGTAAGAATCTCAAATATGGAAAGCACTTTGGAAAAGAGTTTGACATTATCTCGTAAGATTAAATGTTCATATGCCTCCTGACTCAGCAAGTCTGGTCCTAAGTGTAATGCCCCCCAAAACCTTTGCCCATGTATAAGAATTTCCATGGTAGTATGGTTCATAGTAAGAAACACTTGGAAACAACCCAAATGCCCATTAACAGCAGTGAACTAATATATAATAAAGGCACACATTATAATATTTATATAACACTCAAGATAAATGAATTATACTGACATGCAACTCTATGGATAAATCTAAGTTAAATATATTAAGGATAAAATCTTAGCAATATTATGTATAAGCATAAGCCCACAATATTACATACAGTATAAGTGTCCCTTTTAAATTTTAAAAAACATATATATATATATAAGATGCTATAAAATTGTATAAACCCTGGCTGGTGTGACTCAGTGGACTGAGTGCTGGCCTGGGAACCAAAAGGTCATTGGTTCCATTCCCAGTCTAGGATACATACCTGGGTTACTGGCCAGGTCCCTAGTACATAGGAGGTGCACAAGAGGCAACCACACATTGATGTTTCTCTCCCTCTTTTCCTCCCTCCTTTCCCCTCTCTAAAAATAAATAAAATCTTTTAAAAATGTATAAGAAAGAAAGGAATCAAGGAACAGGTGAACATAGGTGTTAATGTGTTGTGTTACCTCAGGCAAGGAAAACCATATGGGTAGAAGATTATTGTCAAGATCATAGCTTCTGTCTGGGTGGTAGGTTCATGGGTACTTACTACATTGTTGGAAACAATTAACTAAGAAATTTCATGTATGGGCTAATGATGTGTGTGCCAGGTATAATAATTAATCCAATCCTTATCATTAAAGTCCATAAAAATAAAATAAAATAAAATCAGCCCACATTCCCAAAGACAATGTGAGGGAGTAGAAACAACACATGGCAAGTTAGACCAACTTGGACTCCCAACCTGGTCATGCAATTTGCTAGCTGTGTGAACTCTTCCAAGTCACTTAGCTTCTCTGAGCCATGGTTCCCTCATGTCTAAAACTTAGACCATAAGGAGAAATATTTAGAGAGGAAGGCATTATTAGTACCTAACATAGTGCCTGGCATGCAACAGGAGATCCAAAAATAATAGCTGGTGTTAATAACAAACAAGAGAGCACCTGGATGTAACAGACAGAAAAAGAACATGTGCTGCATGAACTGCTGTATGTCAGTCAATGGTGATATACTGACATTATGGTAATGATAATGATGCGGACACCAGCCCGCAGTGTCCATGGCATTATGGATGAGATGAGACATTCACACAGACTACCATGTCCTTTGGAGGAAAAGGGATGGCACAACCAATCTCTCAAGAGGAGAGCACACTGACCCATGCCTTCACAAGCTTTTAGTGGCTTTCTAATAGCATATGTCAAAGAAGGTTTTCATTCATTATACTTAAGTTTGCTTTAGGTAATTACTTTTTATAGATAGCAAGGAAGGGATGTTACTGATTACTTCTTACATATTAACAAGAAAAAAACATTGCAAATGCAAAGGAACCATAAGAGTAACAGGTCTGGTTACATTTCAGTCATTGGGAGAATTAGGACAGACTTCACGAAGTTACTTTAAAGATATGTAGCAAGCACTTGCTGCCTGAACTCAGGGTGAGAGAGTTTTAGCAAGAGCAAGTCACAAAGCAGCTTGGGTATAATGCAGGCCTGATTTCCCATGGAAGAACTACTTCACAGGTGTGGTCCTGTGTTCCAACTCACTCCCCACTGGTTTTCCATGTGGGTGCTGAGCTACATTTCCACGTCCTGTGAAGTGGTCCCCTACAGATAATAGTTTCCATTGATTAAGAGTGTTCTATATGCTGGGCGTGGTGCCAAATTCTTTACTGGCATTTTATTTAATCAGTACAGCAGCATTATGAACTGCATTTTTAAAATATCCCTCAATTTTTAGACAAAGATATAGAAGTTCAGAGATAGTTAAGAAACCTTACCAAGGTCACTTAATTAGTAGGATCTGTGGCTGGGATTCAAACCCAAGTCTCTTTGGCTCCCATGAGCCACTATTATCACTGGTCTCTACCCTTTCCTGATAAAAATCTGTGCGCCTTCCCTGTGGCCTGGAGCTGGTGAGGGTCTGTGACCTGATCCAAGGTCAGCCCCTTACTTCATCATGACCACGGCATTTACTTCCCCCCATGTGCTTGGGAGACCAGGTGAGTCTCTGTCTGTGCTTTCCAGGTGTGGAATGATCTACATGGAGCCCCACCAGCTTGGCTGGAAGCCCCTAAAGGATTCCTACATGGACACCCTGCCCTCCAGCCTCACTGAGGAGCACAAGGAATTGGTGAGACACCCAGGTCTTTTCCCTCCCTCTCTGACTCCCTACTCTTCATCCCAAAGGCCTTCTAGGAGAATCTTCACCATCATAATTCCAGGAGGCAAGAAAGAGCAGGGAATTACCCACCTGTGCCCAGTTATCTTATTTCCTGGCTATCATGTCTCTCATTTTCTTCTCCATGCAGTGAGGAGGTTAATTTCTTTCTTCTCTTCTACCCTCTCTATCACTCTTCATCCTCCAGTGGAGAATTCTGATGCCTGAGATATGTTCTGTATGAAGTCAGAAATGTCACCCTTCCCATTGCTCCACCAGCAGAAATGTCTCTAGAAGTTGCTCTGGAGGTGGATGGAGTTAGGAAGAGCTGTGTTCCTCTCTGTACTGCCACTCCTCATGCCAGTAACCAAGACTCCACACCTCCCTCCTGTAGGGAGCTGGAACAAGTTTGAAATGCTTTGATTGCAGCAGTTCCCATTCCCTTCTTCCCCTACTAAAAGAGGTGTAATTGTTCAGGTTAGGTGGGTACCAGAGCACACTCTCAGACTGGAGAAATGGGAAAGGAGAACCTTTGCTGGTGGTGCCTCTTGTCTTTCCCTGCATCTACAGAGCTCACTACGAAAGTTTCCCACTGACGAAGCCAAGGAAGATTTTTCCACAATGGATCTGCTCTAGGGACTTTGTAGGACAACCCCATTCCTGTCACATGTACATACATGTCCAATATATATAAGCATATACATTTATATAGACACATGCCCATGTGCACACTCAGAGGCCATCCCACACACAGGCATGGGAAGCCTTCAGGGATTCTCCAATGTCTTTAGCACAAAGTCTAACTCCTTATCAGGGCCTCTGAGAGTGATCTGACCCTGCCCACCTCTCCAAACTCATCACCTACCCTCTTTCTTAGACTCAGTTCATTATCCTCCAGCCTCATGTGTTGTTTCTACTCCTAGAAAACCCCAGGTTTCACCACCTCAAGTCTTTTGTACTTTTTGTTCCTCTCCTAGAAATCTTGCCTCATTTCATCTCATAAGGCAGGATTCACCTTTGTCCTCCAGGGCTCAGCCATGAGGGCCTCCTCCTTTAAGAAGCCTTCCCTACAACAAATCAGTAGAGAACATGACTCTTACTCCCTTAGTCACTATGAGTAGTGATTTTTCCCCTATATCACCTATCCCATGAAAGCTATCAGGGAACCAGGTCTCTGAGCATCAGCTCACCTGTGACTCTGGGCGTGGAGCCATTTTCTTAATTAATAAACCCTTACTTTCTTGGCTGCCAAAAAAAAAAAAAAAGAAGAAGAAGAAGAAGAAGACTTCTCTGAATGTCCTATTAAACCCTCCTGTAATTTCCCATTGTTATACCTTTATTTGTTTACTGGTAGTAGTTTCCATGATTTATAAATATTTTATTGAGTTTTTACATGTTTAGTTCTTTACTGTTTGTCTTCCCTGCCCCTTAGTAAGCTCCACAAAGATGGGGACCTTATCTACCTTGTCCATCTTTTATCTTCAGTACCTACTACATGGCAATTACTCAATGAATATTTGTTGATTGAATGAATATAGCACCTATCCATGTATGCATGCACATATATTCATATAATGCATCTATATATTCATACATACCCACATCTATATGCACCTATGAAAATATTTGTTAAGTGATGACCTGCCTACCTCTGAAAAAATTACTCAAGATAATTTTCAGTGACAGTCACAAATAAATTATAAGAAAAATGAAGAAAACTAAAATAGGAGGAGAAAGTAAGTCAAGTAGTTTTTTAAATGAGTAAATGGGGTAGGGAGCAGAAACAAGAGACTATAATTATTATACCCACAAATAGGTATGTATATTCATATAGGGAATTACTGAAAATGAGCCTTGAACTTAGCTCTGCACTTCCTTAAGTCCACTTGATACAGGAGTCCTGCCAAACAGTCATTTGCAAAACAATTAAACAATTTAGAATTTCTAACATTTTATAAAAAACAAAGTCAGCCATTAAGTTCAGGTTCTAAAACTGTTTCACGTGCTCTGGGTAGTAGAATGGGAGGAGTGGGGATGGCCTATGGACTGTGCAGTTCAAGCAGGAAGTTGGGAGTAAGGGCCTTGATGCCTGTTGTTCTTCCCTAATAAAGACCCTTAAAGCAATCAGCAGCCTTGCCAGGATCTCCAGCCTCACTTGAGGTATACCAAGCTCTTGGCCTTCAACTCATCTTTTGATAACATCTCTAAATTTCACTTTTTACTCTGAGGTCAATGACATGTTCATGTGGCTTGTCCAGCCCTGCCTGGAGTTTATTCGCCTTCAGTGTAAATTTGTGGTTCAAACATCTCCCATCCACCTTGCCTTCTCAATGATGAGACTGTACTCCTCTCTGCTTGGTAAGTGCTACCTCCTATTCTTAAGCCAGATGGGGGTGGGTTGTGCCTTTGCTGTTTCTTCTGTTTATACCCCAGTTCCTTCCTTCTACCATGATTACAGTGAGATCAGCATTTTGATTTAGAACAAGCAAGCCTTTGGAGTGTACATAGTAGAGCTTGCTTGTAGATAGTAGAGCTGTAGATAGATGGAAGGAGTCCACATATTTTGGCTTTAGCCTTGATCTTAGATTGATTTTCTGGTGTTCTTGTGCAAATTACCCTATCCTTTCCCAGTTTTAAGTTCCTCACCTGCACAATGGGAGTTATAATTGCTATGGTAACATTGGTTTAGACATCCTGAAGAAGTTCTCTGTAACTGTTTCACATAAGTCAAATTACATTGAATTCTACTGGAAATGACAAAAATATGTCCATTTGAAAAACAACTTTTATTCTACATTTTAAAAATTTTAATGTTCAATTACAGTTTTCCCAATTTTCCCCCCATTGCTCTCCCCTGCCCTGCCCACCCCCTACTCTTACAATCAATCCTCAACTTGTTGTTCATGTCCATGGGTCCTTTATACATGTTCCTTGACTAAACCCTCCCCCATTTTTCCCCATTGTCTCCCTCCCTTTTCCCCTCTGGTCACTGTCAGTTTGTTCTTTAGTTCTATGTCTCTGGTTCTATTTTGCTCGCTTGTTTGTTTTGTTGATTAGATTCCACTTATAGGTAAGATTATATGGTATTTGTTTTTCACTGCCTGGCTTAATTCACTTAGCATAATACTCTCCAGTTCCATCCATGCTCTCACAAAGGGTAGGAGCTCCTTTCTTTCTGCTGTATAGTGTTCCATTATATAACTGTACCAGTTTTTTGATCCACTCATTTACTGATGGGCACTTAGACTGTTTCCAGCACTTGGCTGCTATAAATAATGTTGCTATTGTTGCTATAATAATGTAATGAACATTGGGGTGCATAGGTTCTTTTGAAATGGTGTTGCAGGAATCTTAGGGTATAATCCCAGCAGTGTGATCACTGGATTAAAAGGCAGTTCCATTTTCAGTTTTCTGAGGAACTTCCATACTGTTTTCCACAGTGGCTATACCAGTCTGCATTCCCACCAACAGTGCACTAGGGTTCCGTTTTCTCCACAACCTCGCCAGCACTTGTTGTTTGTTGAGTTGGTTATGATGGCCATTCCGACTGGTATGAAGTGGTATCTCATTGTGACTTTAATTTGCATCTCTCTGATGGGTAGTGATAGTGTGTACATTTTCATATGTCTATAGGCCTCTGGAGGCAATTGGAGGCAATTTCTTTCTCAAAATCACATGTAATTCAAACTCAGAATGAATCTTCTTATAACTTATACTACATGAACATATTTTCTTAACCCACTTCTTCCAAAGGCATTATAGGTGTAGACAAAAATATAACATGGTGAACAGTTGAGTGGAAACTTTCTTTGGCTAAATATCAATTTGATTTGCTAAGATTAGAATCCAATTCAAGATGTTACATTATATTTAATTATTGTATCTTCTTGGTCTCCTCTAATCTGTGACAGCTTCTCTGTCTTTCCTTGTCTTTTATAACCTTGTCTCTTGATAAATACTGCCCAGTTATTTTATAGAACGTCTCTCAATTTGTTCATCTCATGTTTTCTCATATTTAAATGAGGTAATGCCTGTTTAATATGAATACTCCAGAAGTGATGATGTGTCTTCAGTGCATCATCAGGGATAAACAGTAAAGACTCTGGTCAAAGTTTACTTTGGTTAGAACCATCTTTCTCCATAGTAAAGTTACTATTTTTTTCTTTGTGTTTAATACGTATCTTGGGGAACATAATTTGACACTATGCAAATATCCTATTTCTCCTCAAATTTTCACTCACTAATTTTAACATCATTGGTTAATTTTGTCAACATAAATAGAGTTGTCAAATTTATAGAGACATAAAAAATTGAATGGTGGTTGCCAGAAGGTGGGAGAGAAGATAATGACAAGTTAGTGTTTTATGGGGACATAGTTTCAGTTTTGAAAGATTAAAGAGTTCTGGAAATGGATGATGGTGATGGCTGAAAAATATGAATGTACCTAGTACCACTAATGCAGACACTTAAAAATGATTAATGGTAAATTTTATGTTATGGGTATTTTACCACAATAAAAAATAGAAAAAGAAATCTATGTGGGTAAAGGATCTGGCACATGAAGGCCACTCAGCCAACATCCATTCTTTCCCCTAGGCACCTTGCAGACAAAACCACCAGTTCACATTGTTTGCATCTGTTCTACAGGTTTCTACTTTAGCTCAGATTTCCTTTTCTGGGTTTTAGATGAAATAAGGGAAATAAAAGAAGATGAAAGTGAATTATCTGAAGGTCTGACAAGCCAACAGATCTTCCTCTGGCTGCAAGGTCTGTTCCTCTTTGCGTTGGTGTGGACGGTGGCTGGCACCATCAACACAAACAGCAGAAAGAAATTTGATTTGTTTTTCCGCAACCTAATCATGGGCATGGATGATAATAACCCAAGACCCAGAAGTGTCAAACTCACCAGAAACAACATCTTTCCAGAAAAAGGTAATTCAGTACTTGTTTTTTGTCTTACTATAATTGTTTGGATCCTATGTTCCAAACTCAACAAAAATGTTTGGACCAAGTCAGGCCTTTACAAAAGCCAGGAAAGATTTGTAGCTTGCCTGGGTGGGTTTGCTTCTTCAAGTTGGCCCATGTATGCAGAGATGGGTGGCCCTCAGGCAGGGTCCTATGGGATATTTTAAGTACTTCTTTAATTTGGAAAAAGTTGTCATAACATATTATTTTTTTGCAAAATTACTTATAATCTCCTTAGTCAAATAGGCCACAGAAAACAAAATGAGAACTATTGTCACATTTGTTTTTCTTACTCCCTTCTAGTCCTGTTCTGTGTTTTCATGGATCATATCATGATAATTATGGTATGACTATTCCTTTAAATTTTATCCCTGAAATCTAATACAATATTGAAATGTTTGCAATTTTGCTATATACAAGGTCTGTCTAGAAAGTATCCATCCACATACTATGAAAAATAGAGACATTTATTGAAGACTATACAACATACAAGAAACAGTGTACATAGGACAATGATGCCTCAGTCCCTTTCAAAGTAAGCACCTTGGGACCTCATTCATTTCTCCCAGCATCTCTTCCCCTGTTCAAACACTGCAAAATCCTTTGTAGGGATCTCTGTCAGCTGTCCCATTATATTTTCCTGAATTTCATCCACAGTCTGAAATCTCTTCCCTTTCAAAGGTGATTTTAGTTTTGGAAAAAGCCAGAAGTCACAGAACACCAAGTCTGAGCTATAGCAGAGCTGAGTCATCTGAGTAATTTAATATTTTGCCAAAGAAACTCTGCACAAGATGTGATTCATGAGCAGATGCATTGTCATAATGAAACTGCCAATCACCAGTTGCCCATAGCTGCAGCCATTTTTGTCATATTGCATCTCTCAACAGAGAACATTGAGGTAGTACTCCTTATTAATTGTTAGGCTGGAAGGGCATACTCATGATGAACAACACTTTCCCATTAAAAACCAGTTAACATGGTCTTGATCGTGCAACTTTGTGGCACCTTCTTCGGCCATGGAGAATCAGACGACTTCCATTGGGAGGACTGGGCCTTCTTTACAGATCACAGCCATAGACCCACCATTCATTCTGGTTATTAGCTTCTTTAGGACATTCTGGTTCACTGGTAGTGGTTTGAATCAAGTCATTAGCAACTGCAGTATGGCACTTCTACTGCTTTGGCAGCAGAAGTCATGAAACAGATTTTGCCACATGTTTCATGCCAAGATCCTGTGTCAAAATCTCAGACAGAGTAGTTTTTGGAATCCCAGATCAGCTTCTAGTTCTTGCACTGTCAGTCACTGATCTTTGCTGATTGCAGCCTGAACACAGTCAACCTTCTCAGATGTTTTGCTTGTTGCAGGCCTTCCAAAATGTGGATCACTGTCAATGGATTTTCAACCTCTTTAAAGCATTTGTGCCACACTTTTATTTGTGCTGCACTCATTGCATCATTCCCCAAAGCCTTCTGAATCATCTGAATAGTTTCCACAGAGGAATGTTCAAGCTTAATGCAAAATTTGATGCAGATTTGTTGCTCTACTCACTCAGTCATTTTGAATGTGACAGACACACAGTACACATGCTCACTCAGTGGTGTCTACCACCCTCACTGACTAGTCCAGTGAAGCTGTCATTGTTCATGTATTCACATTCTAATCCATGCTCCTTGGCTGCCACATTACATTGGTATTGTGCAAACAGTTCTCGTATTAACAATGGCTGGACTTTTTCTGGACAGACCCCATATATCATCTTCAAAATGATCACTTGAATGATCTATTAATATTTTCTTATATGTGTGACATCATTTATTATTGAAAGAGGTTTCCTTTTAAGTATCTTTTATTGTTTGTTTCTTACCACCAACCTAATACAATATATAAAATTTAGAAAATCCAGAGAAGGGAATAGAAGAAAACAAAGATCAATGGTAATCCCATTCTCTGGAAATAATCCCTTTTTATTTTATTTTTTTTTTGTTTTTTTTCTGTATTTCTATTACAAAAAGAGGGTCATAATATAAATCTTCCAAATAGTTTTACTTCTTGTGATTATAAAGTACATGAAAGGGCCATGAGGGCACTTCCTGGGGTGATGATAATGTTACACATACTAAAATAGATTTGGGTTACACAGATATGTGCATTTGCCAAAACTCAGTGGATATATACTCTTTCCCTAACACACCTGGCACAGTTCATATGATACACGGTCATCTGTCAGAGGAAATGCATGGAGGTCTTGGACCAATCTATTAGTTAGTAATATGTTCATTCTTTTTTCCCCTTTCTTGAGATGGAGGGAAATTTTATTTTTCTTTCTTTTTTTATTGTGGTAAAAATACATATCATAAAACTTACCATTTTAACCATTTTTAGTTGTACAATTTGGTGGTATTAAACACATTGACATTGTTGTGCAAGCATCACCACCATCTATTTGCATAACCATTTTTACCTTCCCATACTGAAATTCTACTCTATTTTTTTAACTTCTAAGTATATTTGATCAATTATGTTATTACAGTTGTCCCATTTTTTCTCCTCTTTATCCCCCTCTACCCTGCACCCATCCCACTTTCCAACATTCCCCCTGCCCTTAACCCATGTCCATGATTCATGCATATAAATTCTTTGGCTTCTCCATTTCTTACACTGTTCCTAACCTCCCCCTGTCCATTCTGTACCTACCAACTTGTACTTTTCAATTCCTGCATCTTTTCCTCCACTATCCCCTTCCCCCTCCAAATGATCTCCATATCTGTGATTCTTTTTCTGTTTTTCGTGTTTGCTTATTTGATATTTAGATTCAATTGTTGATAGTTGTGAATTTATTGCCATTTTAATGTTCATAATTTTGACCCTCATCTTTTTCTTAAATAAGTCCCTTTAACATTTCATGTAATAATGGCTTGGTAATGATGAACTCCTTTAGTTTTACCTTGTCTGAGAAGCACTTTATCTGCCCTTCCATTCTAAATTATACCTTTACTGTATAGAGTAATCTAGGTTGTAGGTCCTTGCTTTTCATTACTTTGAATACTTCTTGCCAGTCCCTTCTAGCCTGCAAAGTTTATTTTGAGAAATCAGCTAGCAGTCTAATGGGAACTCCTTTGTAGGTAACTCTCTGCTTTTCTCTTGCTGCTTGTAAGATTCTCTCTTTATCTTTAACCTTTGGAAGTTTAATAATGATGTGTCTTTGGGTTCATCTTGTTTTGGACTTTCTGTGCTTCCAGGATGTGTGTGTCTATTTCCTTCACCACATTAGGGAAGTTTTCTTTCATGATTTTTTCAAATAAGTTTTCAATTGCTTGCTCTTTCTGTTCTCCTTCTGGCATCCCTATGATTCAGATGTTGGTACATTTGAAGTTGCCCCAAAGGTTCCTTAGCCTTTCCTTATTTTTTTGAATTCTTGTTTTTTCATTCTGTTCTGGTTGGATGTTTATTTTTACCTTTTGTTCCAAATCATTGATTTGAGTCCTGGTTTCTTAGCTTCACTGTTGATTTCCTGTAAATTTCTCTTTATTTCATTTAGTGTAGCTTTCATTTCTGGCTGGACCTTTATTATGTTGTTGAAATACCCAATGAGTTCCTCGAGCATCCTATTAACCAGTGTATTGAACTTTGTATCTGATAGATCACTTATTTCTATTTTGTTTAGTTCTTTTTCTGAAGTTTTGTTCAGTTCCTTCATTTGGGCCATATTTCTTTGTCTCCTCATTTTGGCACCCTTCCTGTGTTTGTTTCTATGTATTAGGTAGAGCTGCTTTGATTCCCTGTCTTAGTAGCATGGCCTATTTTTTTAAAAAAAGGGCAGCCATAAATTGAATGGGCAAAGCCTTAGGTAATCGCTAAGGTCAGGCAACTCATGTGAACCAATTTGATGGAGTCTCAGATATGCTGTTTCTATTCTGTGGCTCTGTGTGGGGAAGGGCCCAGAAAAGGGACAATGGCTGCTGCCCAGTATCTGTGGTTTTGTCTGGGAAGAAACTGTCCCCCAGCACTTGCCCTGATTCCAGACACCAGTTTCTTCTGTACCACTGGTAAGCCTCCAACTACTGCCCCAGTGCTGGAGCCCAGAGCGGGTGTCTATATAAGTCCTAAGTCTGTTTCAGGCCCCTTAAGAGGAGATGCCAGAGACTCCTGAGGTTTCTTCCATCACCCCAACCCCCA
Source organism: Phyllostomus discolor (assembly GCF_004126475.2). Taxonomy (NCBI): domain Eukaryota; kingdom Metazoa; phylum Chordata; class Mammalia; order Chiroptera; family Phyllostomidae; genus Phyllostomus; species Phyllostomus discolor. The sequence continues at coordinate 125,333,973 of NC_040905.2, forward strand.
CTGTTTTTTTTTCAGCCAGAAGGTATGGGGACTTATCTTCCTGGCACTGAAAGCCTGATCTAGTGGTCTGACGTGGGGCTAGGATCCCTCACTCCTGAGGTATCTCTTCTGATTTTTATCTACCACATGTAGTTGTGGGGCCACCTCTTCCACATCTCTGCATCTCTGTGTCTCTACCCTTCCCAACTATCTGGATCAATGTGACTTCTTTAATTCCTTGGTTGCTGGACTTCTATATAGCCCTATTTTCTGACAATTATCTCCTTCAATTTTAAATGATAGCCTTGCTGGATAAAGTTGTCTTGGTTGTAGTCCTTGCTTTACATCACCTTGAATATTTCATGCTAATCCTTATTGGCCTGAAATGTTTCTGTTGAGAAATCAGATGACAGTCTAATTGGAGTTCCTTTATAGGTAACTACCTGCTTTTCTCTTGAGGCTTTTAAGATTCTTTCCTTGTCTTTAAGCTTTGCCATTTTAATTATGATGTGTCTTGGCATGGGTCTCTTTGGGTTCATCTTGCTTGGGACTCCCTGTGCTCCCTCAACTTGTGTATCTTTTTTCTTCCCCAGATTAGGGAAGTTTTGGTCATTATTTCTTTAAATAGGTTCTCTAGTCCTTGCTCACTCTCTTTTCCTTCTGGTATTCCCATTATGTGGATGTCGTTAAGTTTCATGTTGTCACAAAGGTTTCCTAAACTCTCCTAAGTTTTTTAAATTATTTTTTTCTTTTTTGCTGCTTTGCTTGGGTGCTTTTTTTCTACTTTATCTTCCAAATTTCTTCTGGCTCATACTGTGATCCCTTGTAACCTCAGGTTTTTAATTTGATCACTTTCAAATTTGAAAGATCCAAGTAGAAATATTTTTACTATGCTGTAATAATTCTACAGAATACCTGAATTCATAACACTGTTATGTTTCAGTATAAGTAGTGGCTTTTTCTTTTTTTTAATATATTTTATTGATTATGCTATTACAGTTGTCCCATTACCCCCCTTCATTCTCCTCTGCCCTGCACACCCTCTCCCACCCACATTCTCCCCCTTTAGTTCATGTCCATGTGTCGTAAGTTCTTTAGCTTCTGCAGTTCCCATACTATTCTTGCTCTTCCCCTATCTATTTTCTACCTATCACCTATGCTACTTATTCTCCATACCTTTTCCCCTCTCTCCTCCTCCCACTCCCCTGTTGATAACCCTTCACGTGATCTCCATTTCTGTGGTTCTGTTCCTGTTCTAGTTGTTTGCTTAGTTTTCTTTTGTTTTTGTTTTTGTTTTTAGGTGTGGTTGTTAATAATTGTGAGTTTGCTGTGATTTTACTATACATGTTTTTTTATCTTCTTTTTCTTAGATAAGTCCCTTTAACATCTCATAAAATAAGGGCCTGGTGATGATAAACTCCTCTAACTGAACCTTATCTGAGAAGCACTTTATCTGCCCTTCCATTCTAAATGAAAGCTTTGCTGGATAGAGCAATCTGGGATGTAGGTCCTTGCCTTTCATGACTTGGAATTCTTCTTTCCAACCCCTCCTTGCCTATAAGGTCTCCTTTGAGGAATCAGCTGACAGTCTGATGGGAACTCCTTTGTAGGTAACTGCCTACTTTTCTCTTGCTGTTCCTAGGATTCTCTCCTTCATTTTTACCTTGGCTAATGTAATTATGATGTACCTTGGTGTGTTCCTCCTTGGATCCAACTTCTTTGGGACTCTGAGCTATCTGAACTTCCTGGAAGTCTATTTCCTTGGCCAGAATGGGGAATTTCTCCTTTATTATTTGTTCAAATAAGTTTTCCATTTGTTGCTCTTACTCTTCTCCTTCTGGTACCCCTATAATTTGGATGTTAGAATGTCTAAAGATGTCCTGGACGTTCCTAAGCCTCTCCTCATTTTTGGGGGGGGGAATTCTTATTCTTCACTCTTTTCTGATTGTATGCTTTTTTATTCCTTCTGGTCCACTCCATTGATGTGAGATCGAGGTTTCATTCCATTACTATTGGTTCCCTGTGCGTTTTTCTTCATTTCACTTATTGTAGCCTTCATTCTTTCATCTAATTTGTGACCAAAATCAACCAATTATGTGAGCATCCTGATCACCATTGCTTTGAACTGTACATCTGATAGGTTGGCTATCTCTCAGTTGCTTAAAAGTACTGGCTCTGGGGATTTCATTTGTTCCTCTGTTGAGCCATCTTTTTTTTTCCCCCTTTGGTCTTGTCATACCTGTTACATGTGAGGGGCGGAGCCTTAGGTGTTCACCAGGGCGGGGCACCCCAGTCTCTGGGTTGTAATGCTGTATGTGGGGGCGGGGTCTGAGAGGGGACAATGGCACTTGCTCCAGTCTCTGACAGACCTCAGTCCCTTCCGCCACTTCCCCTGAGCAAACTGGGCCCCTCTGGTGCCAGTTCCAGTGTGAGTGGGCTTGTGCACCCCATGGGGCTTTCCAACAACCTCTCCTGTGAGTCTCTCCCTGTGCCTCAACCCTCACAGGTGTTTTCAATCAGTGCCCCAAGGTTCTATTTCCCAGCACTGTGATCCTGGGTTGCACGTAGTGCCTTGCTTCACAATTGCCGCCTCACTGGGTCTGCCAGTTGCCACCCCTCAGTGCGTGTCTTCCAGCTTTGGTGTTGCGCACCCAGGTTGCCTTACACACCCAGTCCCAAGGCTCTTTGCTCTCTGCTCTCTGCACTATGACCGGCGCCCAGCTGCCTGACTCCGCCCCTCCTACTGATCTGGATGAACATCTCCTTGGTTGTCCAACTTCATTCAGTTCAATTTTCTATCAGTTCTGGTTGTTATTCTGTTTCTAAATTATTGTTGTCCCTATCTTGGTTGTGCGAGGAGGCACAGTGTGTCTACCTATGCCTCCATTTTGGCGGGAAGTCAGTAGTGACTTTTTCTTATCCTGTCTTTGGTCTGGTTTTGTTCCTATAATACAGTGACTCAATTTTGTGAAATTTTTCCCTTAATAACAGAAAGCAAAAGATAATAATAATAAACCCAAATTACTGATTTGATCTTCTGCTTCATCTAACCTACTGTTTATTCCTTCTGATGTATTATTTATTTCAGATATTGCATTCTTTATTTCTGTCTGGTCCTCTTTCTGGTTTCTCTGTCTTCTTTCATGCTGCTGAGTATCTTTATACTCATTATTCTAAACTCTATATTGGATAAATTGCTTGTCTCCATCATTTAGTTCTTCTGGAGAATGCTTTTGTTCTTTCATTGGGGCCTGTTTCTTCGATTTCCCATTTTGGCTGCCTCTTTCTGTTTGTTTCTATGTAGTTGATAGACCTGCAAAGACTCTGGTGCAACCCTCTGTCAGACACTGCCTGTGACTGGCCCTGGGCAACTTCTTTGGAACTATGAGTGATCCACAGCTTTTGGCTCCCACTGCTGGGCCTGAGTGTGTGTAGAAAGAAGTAGACTACTATGCACCAAGCCCAGATTTTACCATCACTGGTCCCTAGGGAGTGTCAGCTAAAGTCTCAGAGCTCCCATAGAGCCTCTTTTACTTGTAGGCTTTCTGTTCATCTTAAACACTGAAATATCCTCCAGCTGTACTTTTCTACAGCCCAGTTTAAGCTCCACTGGGTGGAGCAAGAGGGATTCCTATGGGTGGGGCTATTGCTTCTCACCAGGCTGATGCCTTATGGAAGGGAGTGCTCTGCCTGAGTAAGATGGTTCTGCTCTATGGGGAATGACTCAGCACAGGAAATCTGGAGGCTGACCCTTCAAATCTCTCCCCAGAGGCACCATCTCAGGCTCTCCTCATATGGCTGTAGTCCACTCTGCCCTCCCTCCACTGAAGCCAAAGGTAAGTGGTTGCAAACAAAAATTCGTGTAGTTGCCCTTTTAAAAGGTCTCTGCATCTCTAGCCATTTCTTCCTGGCAGACAGAAACTCCACTGCTTTTCACAGCTGAATGTTATTGGGGTTCCTTTTCTGGTTCTGGTGCTCTGTGCTAGGGAGATGAGCTTGGGGTTCAGACCCCACACTTCTCAGAGGGAATGTCCCAGTCACTGAAGTATCCAACCAGAACTTCAGCTGCTGCCCACGGGAGCCCAGCCAGCCATCTCATGCTGCCATGCTTCCCACCATTCTTGTTGTGGTGATGTGGTTTCTTCTGTATGTCCTTGGTTATAAGGCTTCTCTCAAGCTAGTGTTCAGTTGTTTATTCAGAATGATTTTTCTATAATTTAGTTGTAATTCCAGTTTGGTTCTGGGAGATTAGTGTAGCTTTGCCACCATCTTGGATCTCTAAATTATTATTTTAGAACCTGCTCTTTAGGAACTAGGTTGGAAATGATTTATCTGAAGTTCAGTAGGTCCTTCATTTTCATGTTAACTCCTTCTGCTAGATTTGGATAAAACTAAACATCTTTATTTTAAAATAGAGCATATCAGGTGATCCCATTCTTATAAAATCCTTCCTTTCATCTATCTGTCCTTCTACCTCCAATGTGTTTGTGTACTTAGAGAGAAGGCTAGAAGGGTTTTCATCAAAAGTTATTTTTGGCCCTGGCCAGGTAGCTCAGTTAGTTAGAGCATCACCCCAATACACCAAGGTTTCAGGTTTGATCCCTTGTCAGGGCACATATAAGAATCCAGCAATGAATGCATAAACAAGTGAAACAAAAAATCAGTGTTTCTCTTCTCGTTCTCTCCCTTATTCTCTCTGTTTCTAAAAAAAAGTTTTTTCTGGATGTAAGGTTTAGAGTGACTCATTGCTTTCTTTTTTGTTGTTCTTTTCAATGTCCCCTGTTTACACTATTAAAAATAATGCATTTGTATACATGGCAACTAATATTTTTATACAAATAATGAAGCCATTACTCTTTAAAAGATGTTGTTCCAGTTTATTCAGCTACTAACAGTGTATAAGTTTCACCACAACTGTGCCAGTACTGGTAGTTATACATTTCAGATACTTCTAGCTGGAGTAGTTCAATACCTCAGCTGTGAAATATAAACCTGTTTGTGCTAATGATTTGTTCTGTTTCTCTGCATCCAGGAAGCATCTATGACTTTTATTTCCTCAAACAAGGTGGTGGATATTGGTACACATGGACAGAGTATATCACCAAAGAAGAGGAAAATATCCCAATTAATGCAAAGGTAAAAGAGAGAGGCCATGGAACTTTGATTTCCAAAATGACCTGAATCCTCCAAGGTAAAAGAATTAATACCAGTTCTGTGTTAGCATTTTAAAGAACTTTCTTTATAAAAAGTTCACACAGAGGCTGAGTCTTCAAAAGCATGGGCTTTAGAATCAGAGAGACCCAGATTTCTTACTCAGCCTTCACCCCTGCCTCAGTTTACTCCACTACAAAATAACAGGAAAAAAAAGGAGACTTGACTTGAGGTAGTGAACACACTACAGTGTACAGGTGATGTGTTGTAGAATTTTGCATTTGAAACCTGTATAATTTTGTTAATCAGTGTCGCCCCAATAAATTAAATAAAAAGGGAGAAAAAAAAGAAAAATGTTTAAATGATGGTTGCAAGAATTGAAGATAATATACATGAATACATGGCACATACTGTGTGCTACATCAATAGTTGTTGCTGTTCTGATTAGTATCATTACCAATAATGTCAAGTGGTCATTATTCTACCTCTCAGATATCTCAGCCAGAAGGATCTTGCCTTTTTTAAAAATCCCCAGAGAAAGATTTCCTTGATCAGAATTCTCAGCAAAACAGGTTCTGATTAATAGGTTTTCTGGTCAGATGATGATTCACTGACAGTTCTTATTCATTTCCTCATGGAATATTTTTCTGGGCATCCACTTTTAAGGCTTTGTGTAGTATCTGGTCGATACAATTTATCTTTCTGGGTGATGGCTGATTGTTCAGGTCCTGGGAGGAATATAGGTAGTGGATGGGAAAGTGGGACTATTGACAGCCAAGTCAAATAGCAGGCAGAATGTAGCTGCTGGTGTTGAGTTCAGGGCATATCCTGGGGGGCTGAGTGTTATGAAGAACACCCCACCCCCCAGCACTGAGATCCTAAACTTTAATTCTCATTAAAGAGCTTAGTCACCTGAAATCCAGGGGTTACAAATCTTGCTGAATTCATGCTAATAAAAGAGCTTAATGCAGAAAATGTTTTCAGTTCTGCTGCAGATTTTTCCCTTGTCAAACAATTGTCTTAGTCCCTGACAATAAAAATCTATGAAACCCAAATTGCTTTAAATTCCCAGTCTTAGTAGCAAAATGGGCTTCTGGCACCTGGTTCTGCATTCGGGATCACTTACTGGCTATGTAGCTTTAGACAAGTTAGAAGCAATCCCCCAGCATCAGTTTTTTTTCCATCTGAAAAACTGAGCTAATAACAACATACCTGCCTCAGAAGGTTACTGGGAAGGCTACAAGGGATAATATAGGCAAAACACCCTTAGCTCAACACCTGTTAATTCTTTTCCTCTCCACTGCAATTCCCTTGCCCTGTCTGACCTTTTTTCCTTTGATCAAGTTACCTACCAAAGAAGCTGAGCCTTTGTATACAAGCACACAACAAGCCACCATGTTGCACACATCAATCTCTCACCATGTGCATAAACCACAGTGTGATGGTGCTTCCTGTAGCGGTGCAGCAGAGTGGCTCTATGTTCCCTAGCCTCTTCCAGCCTAGACATATACAAAGACTTCAACATAAAATATACATCTTCCTGTCCTTTCCTCTGCCCCCATGGAGAGAACAAATGGGACCAAATGACTGATGAAAGGGTTTGGGTTCAGAGAAGGCAAGCTAAGGTAAGATGTTCTACCCAAAGTAATAGGGATGCCAGGAGCCCAATACCAAGCCTTTAGAGTACAATTGGGGTCTGAATCCCAGGAAGAATGTTACAATCCCCATATTGGAAAAGGGGTTACGAGGGGGTAGATCTTAGAACAAAAAATTTGGATGTTGAGAAAGGTCGATCAGGAACAAGCACAGGGAATGGGGACTGGGGGTCACACCTAACCCTTCTCAGTCAAGAACATGAAGGCAGACAGGATGGTTCATAGCAATGGTCTTATAGGGCAGCAGCTATAGACCCATTCTTATTGTAACTGGTGTTTATAATATAACAGTTGAGTAGTTAAGAATATAGACTTTGGAATCAGACAAGTTGAGATTCAAATCCTTGCATTTGCATTTACTTGCTGTGTTACTTGGTCAAATTGCAGAAGAGGTTTTGGCTTCAGTTTCCTCATCTACAACGCAGGGACAATAATGCCTGTCTTTAGATGCATGATCTCATTTAATCCTTAAACCAGCACAATGAGCTAGGTGCCATTATTATCCCATTTCATAGATTAATAAACTGAGGCCCCTGGAGCAATTTTACTCAAGGTAAAAAAGATAAGAGATGAAACTGAATAGAAAGTAAGTATTGAGCTGAATCTTGTGAATGCCAGGACCAAGACCCAGCCTCCTGGGCCCAGTACCAAAGCTCTTCCATGTCTTTGTGGCACAGGTCTCAGAACTCATCATCCCCACAGTGGAGACAGCCCGGCAGTCATTCTTCTTGAAAACCTATCTGGACCATGAAATTCCAATGCTATTTGTGGGACCCACAGGCACCGGCAAATCAGTCATCACCAACAACTTCCTTCTTCGCCTTCCCAAAAATACCTACTTGCCCAACTTTATCAATTTTTCTGCCAGAACTTCAGCCAATCAGACCCAGGATATCATCATGTCCAAGCTGGATCGAAGGCGGAAGGGCCTCTTTGGGCCTCCCATAGGGAAGAAGGCAGTGGTATTTGTGGGTAAGGCATTGGCCTGAATCTGAACTCAACCAGATCCTTCCACTCTAGACTACAGCAAACCAGAACCTCCCTTTGTGGGGCCACTCTACAGTCCTTTACCTCTCTCTGAGAGATAAAATATTTCTAGTTAACATAATTTAGTAGTTTTTCCTTCCCTTCCTCTTTTCCTTCCTCTCTATTTGCCTCCTTCCCTCCTTTTCTCCCTTCTTTAATTTTGCCTTTTCTTTTGTCTCATTTTTTTCATTACCAAGTATTTTTTGACCAAGAACTACATGCCATATTTTAAAAGTAAGACAGTAACCAGAAGGGAGGTGGGAGTGGATATTGCAGGGGGGGGGGGGGGGGGGGGGGGAGGGTTGTCAAGGAACAGGTATAAAAGACATGTGGACAAAGCCAAACGGATAGGATTGAGGGTGGGAGGTGGGGATAGCTGGGGTGGGGGGAAAATGGAGACCACTGTACTTGAACAACAATTAAAAAATAAAATAAAAATAAAGGTAAGACCTGGTCCAGGCCTTTGTGCCTGAGCTGGGTTTCCAGTGTCTCCTGAGGTAAAGCTGAGCCCTTGGGTCAGGCAAGTTTACCTCACAGTGAGATGTAGTTCCAGAAGAGGATTGTGGTATTTGCCCTCTTACATCTTCAAAAGCAACATACACTCTGATGAGATCCTTATTCCATTTTTTGTCAGATAAATATGTTATCAGTAAATAAAGAAATGCAATAGCTGCCAAATAAATATTTGTGAAATAAGCATATTGATGCTTCCCAGGATTTTACCTGTTTGCAAAGCACTTCCTCATTTATCTCAGTTGAGCCTCACAACCCTGTGAGGTTATTACCATCATTATCATTTTACTAGTCAATTACTTGAGGCTCCAGAATGTTATATTCCCTATTCAGAGTCAAACATCTGGAAAATTCTGGAGCTGTAAGCCAAACCCAGGTTTCTTGGTGCCACATACATTTTCCACAAGAGTGCTCATTTAGGTATAGTAGTGTCCAACTCTTATGAGTTATTTCATTGTCTTTCGAATTCACATATTGATAATGAATATTATATGAATTTATATCCTTGCCAGCTAAAACCAGCTTTTTAAAGCCAAGGATCATGTTTTATCTTATTTTCCATTTCTCTTTCTTCCTTTCTTCTTTCTTCCAACCTGTTTTTTTTTCTTCCCATTTTAGTGGTATATCCAAAAGCAGTTTGGGTAGTGAACATGCAGTACAATATACAGATGATGTATTATAGAATTGTGCACCTGAAGCCTAAATAACTTTATTAAACAATGTCACCCCAATAAATTCAATTAAAAAATTTTTTTAAATAGTTTAAACTTTGCAGCCAAACAGATCTAGGTTCAAATCTTACTTTCTAACCCTATGTATATTGTGACTTAACTCCCATGACCCTCAGTTCCTCACTTCTAACATAAAGATAATACTGTCTTCCTTACAAGTCATTATTTGGATTAGATGAGATAATATATGTTGAACTCCTAAAATGTTACCTGACACAAGCTGGGCATTCAATTAGTATTTTGTTAGAGAAAAATTAATAGAGTTTCCACTTTAATGAATGCCTTCTTTGTGCACAGACTCATGCTCTTGGAGAAAGTCGGTTCCTGCCCTCAGGAAAATCACAATCTATTCTTGCCATTTTGGTTTTGCTCCACAATAGCCCTAGTCCAAAGCCTTGCTCCACAAACACTGGAATTGAACTAATACTTGCTGGTTGGATTAAATACCCTATCGGCTAGAAGTATGACTGTCTTCCTTACATATCCCCAGAAATTAACAAAATATCTAATACACAGAAGACAATCAATATATTTTGTTTGAGGGAATGGGAAAAAATTAAATACCTGTTAATGCCAATCCATGCAACCTTAGAGTCATAATGGGCAAAACTCAAGAAAACCTCTTTTTATAGGGTGAGAATATCCACTAGCTGAGCCCTGCCTGAATTGGGGGTGGGACAACTGGGTATACACTCTCCCATGGAGGGAATAGTAATCTATGGGGTCCTCTGCTCTCACCTGTGAGAGCAGAGGACCCCATAAACTAACCATGTGTGGCCCTGTCTTCTTCCCCAGATGACCTCAACATGCCAGCCAAAGAGGTGTATGGGGCCCAGCCCCCCATTGAGCTCCTGAGACAATGGATTGACCACGGTTATTGGTTTGATAAGAAAGATACAACCAAGCTAGACATCGTGGATGTGCTGCTTATGACAGCCATGGGACCCCCTGGGGGAGGAAGGAATGACATCACTGGTATGTGAAAGAGAAGTTCATTCCTCCTCAGCCCCCAGCAGAGCTGGACCACCTTAATGGATGGAGGGTTGGTGCAGGTACTCTGTCCTGATGGAGGGTGGAGAAAAGTATATTTAGGCTATAGCCACAGTGATTTGGGCTAGCTCCTGGAGTGGTATAAGAAGACTTCATGTTGGAAGTTGTGGAAATAGGATGAAAAGAGAAACAGAGTCTCAGATGAAAAAGAGAAAAAAGGAGAGTTCAAATGGCCAACATGTGTTCCAGGAGGGAGGCTAAATCAGGTGTTCTTAACTAAGGGTGCATGACAGATTTACCTGTTGCATTTTTAATAATTCTTTTTTTTTCATTTTTTCAATATATTTTATTGATTATGCTATTACAGTTGTCCCATTTCCCCTCTTCATACCCCTCCACCCTGCACACCCTCTCCCACCCACATTTCCCCCCTTTAGTTCATGTCCATGTGTCATAAGTTCTTTGGCTTCTACATTTCTCATACTGTTCTTGCCTTCCCCTTGTCTATTTTCTTTTTTTTTAATATATTTTATTGATTATGCTATTACATTTGTCCCATTTCCCCCCTTCTCTCCCCTCCACCCTGTACCCCCCTCCCACCCACATTTCCCCCTGTAGTTCATGTCCATGTGTCATACCTATGAGTTCTTTAGCTTCTACATTTCCCATACTATTCTTACCCTCCCTCTATCTATTTTCAACCTACATTCTATGCTACTTATTCTCTATACCTTTTCCCCCTCTCTCCTCCTCCCACCCCCCTGCTGCTAACCCTCCATGTGCCCTCCATTTCTGTCGTTCTGTTCCTGTTCTAATTGTTTACTTCGTTTCTTTTGGTTTTGCTTTAGGTGTGGTTGTTAATATTTGTGAGTTTGCTGTCCTTTTACTATACATGTCTTTTCTTTATCTTCTTTTCTTAGATAAGTCCCTTTAGCATTTCATAAAATAAGGGCTTGGTGATGATGAACTCCTTTAACTTGACCTTATCTGAGAAGCACTTTGTCTGCCCTTCCATTCTAAATGAGAGCTTTGCTGGATAGAGCAATCTGGGATGTAGGTCCTTGTCTTTCATGACTTGGAAGATTTCTTTCCAGCCCCTTCTTGCCTGTAAGGTCTCTTTGGAGAAATCAGCTGACAGTCTGATGGGAACTCCTTTGTAGGTGACTGTCCCCTTACCTCTTGCTGCTTCTAGGATTCTCTCCTTCGTTTTTACCCTGGCTAATGTAGTTATGATGTGCCTTGGTGTGTTTCTTCTTGGGTCCAACTTCTTTGGGGCTCTCTGAGCTTCTTGGATTTCTTGGAAGACTGTTCCCTTTGCCAGATTGGGGAAGTTCTCCTTTATTATTTGTTCAAATACGTGCTCAATCTGTTGCTTTTCCCCTTCCGATTCTGGTACCCCTATAATTCGGATATTGGAACGTTTAAGGTGTCTTGGATGCTCTTAATCTTTTCCTCAATTTTTTGTATTCTTATTTCATCATGCTTTCCTGCTTGGTTGATTCTATCTTCCTTCTGGTCCACTGTATTGTTTTGAGACTCAGATTCCTTCCTTTCACTATTGGCTCTCCTCCGCGTGTCTTCCTGCATCTGTTTTATGGTAATCTGCATTCTTTCATCTAAATTTCATCCAAAATCCACCAGTTCCGTGAGCTTTCTGATCACCAGTGTTTTGAACTGCGCATCTGATAGATTGGCTAATTCTTGGTCACTCAAAAGGATGAGTCCTGGGGGACTGATCTGCTCTGTTGAAAACATGGGTTTTTTTCCCCCTGTCTCTCCTTTTTTTTTTTCGGTCTGGTTGCTCTTGTTACGGTGGGGGGCGGAGCCTTAGGTGCTCACGGGGGCTGGGCACCCCAGTCGCTAGATTGTGACGTTATAAGTGGGGGCGGGGCGGGAGCAGGAGTGGGGAGGGAGAAAACAATGGCAGTAGTTCCGTTCCCCTGGACTCAGACCCTTGTCTGGGCTTCTGGGCCGCGAGTTCTGCCCTGGTCCACAATCGCTACCCCTCTGGGTCTGCCAGCCACAGCTTGCGTACTCAGGGATCAGCGCTGCCTTCTTGTGCGCTGGATGGCTTTCGTGCCAAACCCTCCCCCGACCTCCGCGCGCCGCCTACCCGAGCCAGCCCCACACCCGCCGGCTCGTCTTCTCCTACCAGTCCGGATGAACGCGTCTACTTCAACTTCTTGGCTGCCCGACTTCCTTTCAGATAAATCCTCTGCCGGATCTGGGTGTTATTCTGATAGTAAATTATTGTTGTATATTATTGGTTTTCTAATCTTGGTTGTACGAGGAGGTACGGTGCGTCCACCTATTCCTCCATCTTGCCGGAAGTCTTAATAATTCTTCATATGGCCAAAGAGAGAACAATTAACCCAAAGTAGCCTAATGATGATGATGATGATAATAATAATAATAATAATAATAATAATAATTAAGATCCCCTCCCACATCATTCATCATCTAATAGTTCAGGAATATATGGTATTTTGCTTCAGGTACAACCTAATCCATCTAAGATCTGCATTTTTATTCTGAAATGCATCAAACATGTCCTTACATAGGAATCTTAGTACCATTTCCAGACTCAAGATTTTGTGACCTTGTTGTCCCCTCTGGAATTTGGCCTTCTCATCTGTAAAAGAAGAAAATGGGCAGGGTGATCTTATTTGGTACATTGTATTCCTAAGAATACAGACTCAAAAATGATCACTCTGAAGATATATAATAGTAAAATACTGAATATTAAAGAAAAAGAAAAAAATCTTTTGGCATTTAAGCAAAAAGAGGACATGATTTATAAGAGAAATAAATTAGTTTATCTTAAGACTTTTCAACTGTAATACTTTATTCCATAAGAAAGTAGAATAACATTTAAAATACTCAAGGGAATAAAATAGGAGTCAAGAATTTTATAGCCACCAAAGCTAAACTTTAAGTATAAAAAGAAAACTGTTATCAGCATGCAAGAACTCAGAGACTTTTTTCCATAAGCCCTTTCTCAGGAATCTACTAGAATATGGGTTTCAGATTATCTAAATGATTATGAATTATATCTCAATAAGGCTAATATATAGATATAGATGATAGATATAGAGATAGATATAGATATAGATAGATATAGATATAGATATAAGTAGGGGTTAGTCGAAACCCCCTACTTAGGGGTTTGTTTGTTTTTCCATAACATGGTTCTAGTAGCACTTAGGTGTGTTTAACTTCATTCCAAACAATTTTGTTATATTGTATTGTGACAGCTGTCATATCTGTGTACATTTTTAAAAACTTATCAGAATTGGAGACTTCAGTCAAGATGGAGGAGTAGGTAGACACACTGTACCTCCTCACACAACCAAAAGAAGGACAACAACAAATTTAAAAGCCAAAAACAACCAGAACTGACAGAAAATAGAACTGTATGGAAGTCTGACGACCAAGAAATTAAAGAAGAAACATTCATCCAGACCAGTAGGAGGGGCAGAGACAGGCAGCTAGGCATAGAGGACTCACAGAAATATGGCAGCTGGAGGATCGGGGAGGTCAAGGCAGTGACTGGTGGAGTGGGTGGTCCCATATTTGCATGTGGATAAACTGGGAGGAACAACTGGGGAATGAGACAGACCACTCAACCCAGGGTTTCAGGGGAAATAAAGCCTCAAAACCTATGAATGAAAAAACCTGTGAGGGTTGAGGTGGCAGAAAAAGCTCACAGGAAGGGTCACTGGAGAAACCCACAGGGTCCTAGAAACCCACAGGTTCCACTCATCTGGGAAGCAGCAGCAGAAGGGCCCAATTTGCTTGGGGGGAGCCATGGAAGTGACTGAAAGCTGGCAGAAGGCTGAGCAAGTAGCATTTTTCCCTCTCAGACCCCTCCCCCACATACAGCATCACAACTCAGTGATAAGGGTTGCCCTGCCCTGGCAAATACCTAAGACACACCAAAACAAAAAAATATGGCCCAAATGAAAGAGAAGATCAAAGCTTCAGAAAAAATACAACTAAGCAATGAAGAGATAGCCAATCTCAGATACACCGTTCAAAACACTTATAATCAGGATGCTCACAGAATTAGTTTAGTATGGTCACAAAATAGAGGGAAAAATGAAGACTATGAAAAGTGAAATAAAGGAAAATGTACAGGGAACCAACAGTGACAGCAAAGAGACCAGAGGGGAATAAAGAGGGGGAAACGGGACAACTGTAATAGCATAATCAATAAAATATAAAAATAAAATAAAAATAAAGTAAATCACATATATATAAAAACTTATCAAAATTGGTGAATTGTTGTATAGCCATTTTAGTATTGAAGATGGAAGAAAATACACAACATTTTTGGCATATTATGCTTTATTATTTCAAGGCAGGTGAAAACACAACTGAAATGCAAAACATATTTGTGCAGTTTATGGAGAAGATGCTGTGACAGATCAAATCTGTCAAAAGTGGTTTGAGAAGTTTTGTGCTAGAGATTTCTTGCTAGACAATGTTCCATGATTGGGTAGAGCAGCTGAAGTTGATAATAATCAAATTGAGACATTAATTGAGAATAATCAACATTATACCCCATGGGAGATAGCTGACCTACTGAGAACAATTCAAATCAATCAAATCATTGGTGAAATGAAAAATGTGACTTTTATTTTACAGAAAAAAACTAAATGAACTTTTTGGCCAACCCAATATATAACTAACATTAGATAAATGTAGATATGTAAAGGTATCAAATTAGTAGCAGTTAATTTTGGGGGGAAGAATGGATTTGGTATGTAGGAGGTAAGTGAAAGGCTATGCTCACTTTCTGTAGAAGCTTTTCTGAATTTTTATGATTTTACAATGATCAGATATTGCCTTTATTTTTAAAAAACAAACCTGAGCGCTACACTAGTACTGTTACCAAAACTTCTACAATTATGGGGGATGTTCTATGTCTGTACTACGCAGTACAGTAGCAACTTGCCACATGTTACTCTTGAGCACTTGAAATGTGACTAGTGAGACTGAGAAAATCAGTTTTTAATGCTATTCATTATTAATTAATTTAAGTTGAAATAGCTACATGTGACTAGAGGCTGCCATATTGGACAGCAGAGCTCTAGAACATTAAGGCAGAGGGAAATCTAATTTCTGTGCCTCAGACCCACTAGACCCAGGAAGTAAAAGTGTGTGTGTGTGTGTGTGTGCGCACATTTTTTTCCAGGACGATTCACTCGCCACCTAAATATCATTTCCATCAACGCCTTTGAGGATGACGTTTTAACAAAGATTTTTAGTTCAATTGCTGACTGGCACTTTAAGAAAGGGTTTGACGTGATGTTCTTAAGGTAAGAGGTTACTGTGTCTTCCAGAGTATTGATTTGGGGTCCTCAGTGCTGGCCCCTCCTTGCCTGGTCTACTTACTTCTTCCAGGTATGGAAAGATGCTGGTACAGGCTACTATGACAATTTATAAAGCTGCAGTGGAGAATTTCTTGCCAACTCCCTCCAAGTCACATTATGTCTTTAATCTGCGGGACTTCTCACGGGTGATCCAAGGGGTGCTGCTTTGCCCTCACACCCACCTACAGGTCAGCCACTGTCCTTGCCATTGCTATCATTTAGCATTATACTAACAGTAATAGCTAACTTTTATTAAACATTGACTCTGTACTAGGAATTGTGCTTAACATTTTATAAGCATTATCTTGTTACATTCTCACATCAACCACAGGATTAGAAACTATTTGAGAATTACCACCTCAAGCACACTCTTACAATCATTCAAGTAATCAACTCTGAATTTTCAGGACATAGAAAAACTTATCCGGCTTTGGATCCATGAGATTTATCGGGTCTTCTATGACCGTCTGATTGATGATGAGGACAGACAGGTCTTCTTCAACATGACGAAGGAAACCACCTCTAATTGCTTCAAACAGACCATGGAGAAGGTTAGCCAGACCCTGTGATTCATTTGGCCTCATAAATGGTCCCAAATATTTGGCCATGTTAGTCTCAGAGTTCAGGTTCCTTTCCTGATCAGACTGAACTCTGTTCTCTGAATCTCAAGTAACAATATTGAGTCAATGAGTCACTTGATTTGGTGATATACTAGGCCCAATATTGCTTCACTTTCCTGGTAACGTAAATTTTGAACAGTTCAAGGTAATTTGCTATATGATGTTATTGTTTATACATTTTCAGTGTCAAATTAATTTGTGAATTGAGAAATGGTCCATGAATTTTCATGGCTTGACTGAAGCCCTGAAAAAGACCAAGTGAAAGATTGTCATGGTTTTTCATTCATAAATATTTTCTCTTTCTCATTTGACATAAGAAAAGTTGTTTTAAGAATTATGTGATTTTACCTCTATTTTTAAGAAGCTGCAATTTCTCCATAGAAATACTGCAAAAGTGTTTCACATTGCAGCCAGAGACCAAGTGCGGAAGCACTATTGGGTTATAACAACAGGAGGAGGAAGCATCAAAAACATTCCTACTCTAGGCACAGAGTGGGGGCCAGGACTACCACCTGTACCTCTATTTGGTAAAGGAGCAAGTACTTTAAAAATGACACCATCCTTTGACCATCTCCTCTGGGGAATCTTACAGTCTAACCACCTATGTTTTAACTATTTAAGAAGCAGAATGACTCTCACTTTTATACTCCTTTCTCAACTGTCCTTTCATCATAGTCTTTACAACCATTAGATCCACATATCATGGTTTGTTTTGTCTTTTAAATTGTTAATGAACCATGACTTTGAAGAAAGTGCTCAGAGGAAACAAGCCCACTTCCTGTTCTCTTCCTCTGCACCTCCCACTGCCATCCTAGTTGGACCATGGCTGAATGCCTGGCTAAGTCTTACCTTTCCCACAGGTCCTCATCCACCTATCACCCACTGGAAAGATTACTGATGATAATATCCATAGCCTCTTTTTTGGAGATTACTTCAAACCAGAAAGTGAACAAAAAATCTATGATGAGATCACTGATCTGAAACAGCTCATGGTGATCATGGAGTACTACCTAGAAGAGTTCAACAACATCAGCAAGGCCCCCATGTCCTTGGTCATGTTCAGGTTTGCCATTGAGCACATCTCCAGGATCTGCAGGGTCCTGAAGCAAGACAAAGGCCATTTGCTCCTGGTAGGCATTGGGGGCAGTGGGCGGCAGAGTGCCAGCAAACTGTCCACATTCATGAATGTATATGAGCTGTACCAGATCGAGATCACTAAGAACTACTCAAGCAACGACTGGCGGGAGGATCTGAAGAAGATCATGTTGCAGGTCGGTGTGGCCACCAAGAGTACCGTATTCCTTTTTGCTGATAACCAAATCAAGGATGAGTCATTTGTTGAGGACATCAACATGCTGCTGAACACAGGCGATGTGCCCAACATCTTCCCTGCTGATGAGAAGGCTGACCTTGTGGAAAAGATGCAAATAGCAGCCAGAACAGCAGGAGAGAAGATTGAAGTCACTCCACTTTCTATGTATAACTTCTTTATTGAGAGAGTGAAAAAGAACCTTCACATTGTCCTTGGTAAGAAAGAAGCAAACCCAGTTTCTCTTTTTCCTCTGGGTCTTTCAGAGTCTCCTAAGTGCCCTAAGCCCAATCCTCTTACAGTGGTCTAAGGATTGATCCAACCAAAGTCTAGGCCCAAGAATCACTACCTAGAATTTCTATGGAAACTTTCACTCTTCTAAACAACTATTTTAAACCTGTTCTCCTAATTCTCTGAATTCTCCTTTGAACCCTCTCCTTTCTTTCATTACATTACTCTTGTAGCCTCACAAAACATCTGGAGATCCCCCTGTGAATGTCATTTCCAATCTATCCAGAAACCTAGGGGGTGTGTTTAACACTTCTCTCTCTTGGTAGCATATCATGTGAATTTCTGCCTCCTTTCTCTGTCATATTTACCCACTTATCTCCATCCCTACCACCTTCACATTGGCTAAGCCACTGTTACCAGACCTTGCTTCTGCAACCTTCTAATTATTCTTTCTATGACCACTCTTGGCCATTCCAGACCTTTCTGTTCCACTGAGCCAGGAAGGGTTTTTCCTCATATATTGCAAATATGATCATTGTGGATATACAAACACATACACATATTCATGTACACACATTAAAACATTTAAATTGCTTCCTATTAGAATGAAGACCCCAATTTCTTATGTTTTTAAAAGGTTACTTGCCAGACTGTCCTCATATCCACTCCACACTCATCTCAAACCAGGCTTCTCCCTTCTCTCTTTTTTAACCACACTGACCTTCTCACACATCTGCCTGTGCATCACGCTTTCCATACCACATTGAGTCTAAATAAAAATGAATGACATTTGGGGTAAAGCCCACAAAATTTGTGGTCGGAGAGGGTCAGAAACAAGCTGATGCCCCTCATACTTCTATAAATAGCTATACATAACGTATCCATTGCTCCCTTATGTCTGAGTGAGCACAAATAGAACAAGTGGATCAAAGGGCTCACACCACTCTGACATAGTGACTCAAATGATCTGGTAGCAGTAATAATGGATATGGGAGATCAATCACTGAATTCTCATCACAGAACTTCATAAAAATATCCCATGACTCCACCTGCTTCCCAGGTACTCATCATCACTATTCCCAGTTATATCCCTGGGGTACCAACAAGAAACATGAGCATCCCACCTCACCAGAATCTTTGGTAAGACTGCCTGCTGCCTTGGTCCTCCTTGAAAAAATGGAACTAACAAGGTCTGTTTCTTATTAGCCATGAGTCCAATTGGGGATGCCTTTCGGAACCGCCTGAGGATGTTCCCTTCACTTATCAATTGCTGTACAATTGATTGGTTCCAGTCCTGGCCCACAGATGCCCTGGAGTTGGTAGCTAACAAATTTCTGGAAGATGTGGAACTTGATGACAATATTCGGGTAGAGTAAGTGTCACCTGCATTTTAGTACCCCAACCATATATTCCAAATTGAAAATCCAGATATTGGCTCTATTCTTGTTATTGTTTTAAGATTTCTCAATTTAGGTATAAAAAATCTTATGCTTTTAAATCACATGTAGTTAGATATTTAATAAATAAAATACTTTTCTGAAAAAGAATAAAACTGTATTGCTCAGAATTATCCTGTTGTACTATTGTACTGGAGATATACTGTTATAGCTGTGAGAACCTGAATATAATAATGTAGTTATTTCAATAGTCTTAGAGCTGTCATTCCCAACAGGGCAATATCACTGTCACTGCCAAAGGGAAGAAAATGGATTCTTGTGAGGGTAAATGAGACCGGCTAGGTGGCTCAGTTGGTTGGAGTATTGTCAGGTATACCAAAAGGTTGTGGATTCGATACCAAAAGTTTGTGGGTCAAGGCATGTACAGGAGGCCAATTGATGGTTCTCTCTCATATCAGTGTCTTTCTTTCTCTCCCCTCCTCCTAAAATCAATTTTTAAAAATCCTCTGGCAAGGATTTAGAAAAATTTACTAATAAAAAAAAAGAAAGAAAAAATACTCTTTGACATATAAAACACAGACATACAAAAACCAAATTAAAAAGCTAGAATAAGGAAAGAGGTGATAACGTCAACTACCCTAGGTGCCCCACGAAGGCAGGGTCAATGTCATTTCCCTTGTCTGCCTCTGTATCCTTAGTGCCTAGCAGATGCCTGTGACTGCTTATTGAATGAATGGATGAATGAATGAATGAATGAATAAAAATGAAGAAGTATGCAGGGTTCCGAATGTTCTTGGCTTTAGGTTTTGCCTTAAGAACCTTGAACTTTGTTCTGTAGGCCAGAAGACCCTTAACCTGGGTCTATAGGCCCATGAATAGAATTCAGAGGGTCAGTGAATATGAATGGGGAAAAAATTGCATCTTCACTCTCACTGATATCTAGCTGGTATTTTACATTTCCTTCAATGATGAATGTAGGCAATAAACTCAGTAGGATTATCAGGACCTGTGACTTTGTTACCAATGAAAATCATGTTTGTTTGCTTGTGTTTTTTTCCCATAATTCATTTAATCATTATGGGTACCTGAATGTATCATTTCCTTCAAAACTGGTAGCTTTTAGACTTGCTGCCCAATTTTATTTAATGTAGTAGTCAGCAAACTATGATTCATGGAACAAGTCCAGTTTACAGCCTATTTTTTGTAAATAAATTTTTATTGGAACCATGGCCCTTTTTTCACACTATAATGGCAGAACTGAGTAGTTACTACAGAGACCATGTGGCCCACAAAGTTGAACAAATTTACTCTCTGCCCTTTCCAGAAAAAGTTTACCCCAGTTTAATGCATTGATGAAAAGAACATATATAAGACAAGTTGGTTTTTAAAATATTTTGAAAACTCTGCTTCAACATAATTGTTTTCATTTATAACTTAATTTTACTTGACATATTTAAAGCATGGTTTGCAAAGTCCACAGTCTTCATAGACTGTGGGTAAGAACTCCTGCTTAACACTGAGAATTCACCAAAGTGACCAGAAAGAGAACTCACTTGATTGAAGATCATTCTAGTAAGAATACACAAGATCTGTCCAGAAAAAGTCCAGCCATTGTTAATATAACAAGAACCATTTGTGCAACTAAGATGTAACCTGGCAGCCAAGGAGAGTGGACTGGAATGTGCACACATGAGCAACAACTTCACTATACTAGTCAGTGAGGGCAGTAGACACCATCGAGTGAATATGTGTACTGTATGGCCATTCTCAAAATGACTGAGCAAGTAGATTAACAAATCTGCATCAAATTTTGCATTAAGCTTAAACATTCTTTTGCAAAAACTATTTGGATGATTCAGAAGGCAGCAGTTATGGGCAACTGGTGATTAGCAGCTTCATCACAACAATACACCTGCTTATGCATCATATCTCATGTAGAGTTTTTTGGAAAAACATTAAATTACCCAGGTGATTTAGCTCCCTACAGCCCAGATTTGGTGCCCTGTGACTTCTGGCTTTTCCAGAAACTGAAATCACCTTTGAAAGGGAAGAGATTTCAGACCATCGGTGAGATTCAGGAAAATAAGATGGGACAGCTGGTGGTAATTGGGAGAATTGTGTGAGGTCCCATGGTACCTACTTTGAAGGGGATTGAGGCATTGTACATTGTCTTATGTACAATGTTTGTTGTATCTAGTATCTTCTTCAATAAATGTCTCTATTTTTCATATTACATGGCTAGATACCTTCTGGACAGAACTAATATACCTCCCCAATCCTTCTTGGGATTCTGTTGACCTGCTTTGGAGAATTTAGGGTTTCAGTGGGCTACACTAAGTGTGCCTTCTTATTTATATCCTCATGTCTGTAACCAAAGTTGTGCTAGATGTCTCAGAACCAGCCTAACCACCCTTGTGCCCTTGGCAGGATCATCTCCATGTGCAAATATTTCCAGGAGAGTGTGAGGGAGCTGTCACTCAATTATTACAACACGCTTCGCAGACATAATTATGTCACCCCCACCTCCTATCTTGAAATGATCCTAACCTTCAAGACACTCTTGAATAGCAAGAGGCAAGAGGTTGATATCATGAGGAACCGCTACCTGACAGGTCTGCAGAAACTCAACTTTGCAGCTTCACAGGTGAGAATTACCAAAGAAGATCAGGGACAAAGAGGTCCAGGACTAGGGATGCAGTCAGCCATTTGTTCAGGTGAAATATTCAAGAGGGCCCCAAGCTCTGGCTGGTGTAGCTTAGTGGATTGAATGCCAGCCTATGATCTCAAAGGTCACCGGTTCAATTCCCAGTCAGGGCACATGCCTGGGTTTCGGGCCAGGTCCCCAGTTGGGAGTGTGCAAAAGACAACCAATCACTGTATCTCTTACACCCTGATGTTTCTCTTCCTCTCTTTCTCCCTTCCTTTCCTTCTCTCTAAAAATAAACAAATAAAAATATTTTTTTAAAGAGGGCACCAAATAAAGTCAGCGTCTGACCCAGCCTTTGCAGAACTCACCTCACTTGCTTCAGCCTAAACCCAGGTTTATGGGGTAGTTTTTATTCAAGATTTTGATATTTTGTCCAATATGTATTTTTTGCATTAATTTTGACTTAAATATTTCAATAAAATATTATTTATCTAAGGTACTATTTTTTGGTGCCCCCTTAAATTTTGTGCTCAAGGTGAATGCCTCACTTGCCTCACCTTTGCCTTGGCCCTGGATAGTTTACAGGGGAACTGGGACAGGTAAGGCAGTAATAAAGAGCTGGGCTTTGTGGAATCAGATAGTCCTTTGCTCAAATTCTAGCTCTCTAACTTACAGCTATAGATCTTTGAACCTCTTGGGGCCTCAGTTTCCTCTTCTGTTAAAAAGATGATAACCGTCTTTATTTCGTAGCCCTATTGTGAAGATAAAAAGAGCTAAAACAAGTACAAAATGTCTGTCATGTGAATTAGTAAGTAATTTGTGCTGGGAGCCACTTGACAAGCCATCTAAGATGAGAGCCACATTAAGGCAGGAATTTTCATCACCAATAAAAGGCTGAGACAATTGAATGGTTTATAGTAGGTTGACCTGCTGCTGAGTATAGCAAATGTACCAACACTACAGAACAGGGATGCTAGAAAACGTAAGGGGTGTCCTTCATTGCTCTGTTTCTGGGGTCTCTGGGTCCAATTCAGAGTCCTTTGCTTTTAGAGATAGAGAGAATGAAGGTGCAAGTTAATATTCCTTGAGCCCTACTGTATGGCTAGTGGTGTATATTAGAAAAGTTTCACTCGGAGAAACCAAGACCCAGAGAGATTTGGTGACTTGCACACAGTCATACAGCCTAGTGAGTAGGTGTCTCAAGTGGTCAGGTCAGAACTGAAAGTCATATTTGCATGACTACAGGACCTGTGTTCATAGGCCTGTGTGATATCAGGCTGGTATTTTGCTTCTGTCATATGGGCTTGCTGGGGGCAGTGGGTGCAATGTCAAGAAACCCTCTTCAAATAAGTGTCTGAGCTGCCTTATAAAGCAGAATCAGGACCAGTGGATGAAACTGCATGGGGGTAAACTCCAACTGTTCATCAGGAAAATCTAATGCATTTAGTTGTCTGAAAAATGGCCCAACTTCTCTTAGAGGTGATGAGCTTTCTATCACTAGAGGTATTCAAAGAGTGGCCAGAAAATTATGTAGCAGAAATGTTTGAGAGAATATCACTGTTGGAAAAAAAATGGCCTTGAAAGTTCCTTCTATCCCAGGTATCTCAGTCATATATGTATTCTTCACAGACTTTTAAAAAATGTAGGTTTTCCCTGGCCAGATAGCTCAGGTGGTTAGAGCATTGTCCCAATATGCCAAGGTCATAAGTTCAATTCTTGGTTGGGGCACATACAAGTAGCAACTAATGAATGTGTAAATAAATGGAACAACAAATCGGTATTTCCCTATTTCTCTCTATCTGTCCTTCTTCCTCTCTCTCTCTAAAATCAATAAATATTTTTAAATGTAGATTCCCCCCACACACAACTTGCTTTTGTTCTACTTCTCCCCGCCCCCATATTACAATATAGGCTTAACAAGAAAGAATACTTAAAAAAAAAGTTTGTTCCTTTTTAAAATGTTTAAGTTCACAATTATATGTCTAATGATTAACATAGTGCTCATTAACTACAACATATAGTGTGAACTCAGTTACTAAGTATTGAAAGATCAAAGTGGTAAACTACAGCCAACATATATATCCCATGTTAAAATCCACTTTCTGCATATATAATAGGTTGGAGAATGGTTTCAGCTCCTACCACTGTCATTTTTGGTACTGACATAGCCCCCATCCCCTTGCTAGGTGGCAGTCATGCAAGTCGAATTGACCGCCCTCCAACCCCAGCTCATGCAGACGTCAGAGGAGACTGCCAAGATGATGGTAAAAATTGAAGAGGAGACAAGAGAAGCTGATGCCAGGAAAGTCCTGGTGCAGGCGGACAAGAAAGAAGCTGATGCTGCTGCCGCTGTGGCTCAAGAAATCAAGGTACAAAGAGCTAGAGGAAAGAGAGTGAGCCAGTGTTTTCTGGGTTTGTCCATTACCTCACTAGAGCTGACACAGTTCTGCAGGATATGTATGATCATGCCCACCCTGCAGATGAGAAAAGTGAGGCTTGAAAAGGGAGACAGCTTTCATAGCAGAGCACAGCTAGTAGGTGATAAGCAAATCTTTCTGACACTTGGCTGTCTCCAGGAAGCACTGTCACTTTTCAAATATTCTTTCTCTCATTCACAGTCAAGGCCTAGAAGACCCAATATGGTCT
Organism: Phyllostomus discolor; assembly: GCF_004126475.2. Lineage (NCBI taxonomy): Eukaryota > Metazoa > Chordata > Mammalia > Chiroptera > Phyllostomidae > Phyllostomus > Phyllostomus discolor. The sequence continues at coordinate 125,358,243 of NC_040905.2, forward strand.
AACCTCATCTCTTATGACTTTCCCCTCACTCACTCCTCTCTGGCCATGCTGGCCTCCAAGATATTCCTTAAAAAACAAAAGGCACATTCCCACTTCAGGACCCCTGCGCTGGCTCTTTCTCCTACCTGGAATACTCTTCCTCCAGATTGGATATCTCTTTCTCCTCCATCATGATTTTGATCAGGTGTGCCTGGCATGTCATAGGAGTAGAATAAACAGTTGTTGAATGATAGATTGTTGAACCTAGAGTTCTCCATTTGAAGGCCCTGGGACAGGCTTCTCCTACTTTTAAACTATTTAAAAAAAATCTGATTTACATTCATGTCATATATTTCTCAAAGCATTTTCAACTACACAATTCTGTTGGAATAACACAACTACCTTGGAAATAGGAATGACAGGTAACAATTATCTGAATATCAGCAACATTGAAGTTCACCACTGGGTGAAATGACTTTCCAGAGCTGTGTAGCTAGTTAGTGGGATTAGAATCCAAGATTTGTGGCGCTTAGTTTAAGGTACTTGTCCCTATGCTCCAAATTAGCAGATAGAAAATTCTTTTGACCATTCTTCAAATAGGAGCTTAAACAATAAGTAACCTGTCTGGCTTCTAAGATAAATAACCAGACACTTTCTCAAAAAAGGACAGGCCTTCCAGACTGGCTTCTCTCCTATCAGTCTTAAGACCTGTCCTCTCATAGATTCCCTTGGATCTAATCCCTGGTCTCAGAGTCACACTAGAAATGTGTGGCACAGGCAGCATACCAGTGGAACCATAAAAAACAGTGACCACTGGACACCAAGAACCATTTATTGTTTTATAACAAGATGATGATAATAACAGCTACTACTTACCAGCACTATGGTGATTTCTCCTGTATTCCTTCATTTAACAAGTATTTATTGAATCCATGTGTGCTGGCACTTTTCTAAGAAGTGGGGAACCAAGAGTGAACAAGGCAGAGAAAATTTCTTCCCTTCTTGAGACTGGAGTCTCCTCTACTTGGTCTGTATTACCTTTTTAATCCTGAGCCCTGCAAGGCAAGTGGTATCATTCCCTGTTTACAGATAAGGAAACCATGGTCTATCAGGTGACTGAAGCAGGATTCCACCCGGAGTTCTCTCTGATTCCAAAGCCCCTGAATCTGACCGTTACTCTGGAAATTGTAAGCGAGCAGCTAGAGAGCACATACATATTGTGACACACATGTTGTTTTGTTTTGTTTTGTTTTGGAATAATTATCAACTTTTAAAAATCAAGAGGTTTTAAATAATATTTGTAAAGTTTCATCTTTTCTTAGAACAGAAATCAAGCTTTCTGGCATCACTAGACCTGTGTTTCTGGGTGTAGCCATCAGCGGCATTGGCTTGCAGCTGCTGAGCGTGTCCCAGTTCACAAAGCCCCAGCCAGACCTTGTCCCATGCATATATTGCTGGCCTGGCCCCAGAAGATGCATGAATTTGCAGCTCTTTCGTGGCTGTACTCTAGAATCAGGCACATCAGGGCTCAATATTTGCTCTGTTTCCTCATCTGAAAAATGGGGATACTGACAAAACATGTCAAGTTTGTAGTATGTGTCTAGCACATAGTCAGAGCTTGATGACCCTTATTAGCTATTCCCCCAAACAGTTGTTCTTTATGCTGTACCAAGTAGATTTGCCTGTTTGATAAAGCCAGCCTGTTACCACATGTGGGTACATCACAACCAGGATTCTGCTCTATAATGTCAGAGGGAACATAATTACAGGTGCAGGAGAGACATAAGAGGTGGCATGAACCTTACAAGGTAATGACCCCCCACACTCATTCCTGGGCAATAAATTGTCACTTTGGGTTTTGTTGTGAAGGGTGAGGTCTAATGCTCTGTTACCCTGTGCCTAGACCAGGAGTGACATCCTAGAGGTGAGTCATGAAGGGAAGAAACTGTCCAGGAGGAGAGGAAACCTGCACTTGCTCTGAGTTCCCCTGAGGCTTTTGTGTGGACCCAAATCCTTTCCTGAATCTCTCCAAGCTATAGTCCTTCTCCAGGACTGCTAGTTTCCTCTAATGTCCTCACACCCCACATGGAGAGCACTCCATATGGGGTGCATATTGGGAGATGAGGGGACTGGTTGATAAAGAATCAGGCCCCAACACTGGCTCCCTAAGTACAGCAGTTGGGTTAAGTTGGTTGATTCTTTTTAAGCTAATGAACCATTTTTCCCTTAAATGAGGATAATAAACAGTGCCAAAATTACTGCAGAGCTGGTTACATTTCATCAGTGTGCATTCTGTTTCCTACTTCTCACACAGCCTTGATAAGCCACAGGACTCATTTTTAATTATAATATCTTTAATCAAAGAAACAAATGACTTAGCAGTAATAACACAAAGGAAAACATTTTTAAGAAGTCAAATTGAAGACCTTTTCAATTTTCCAAGTTTTCTTCCAACCCCAGTCTATACCTATCAATAGTTTTATGTTACTGTAGTCATAGCATAGCTGTAATTTGCATCATGCTTTTTAAATATTCTTAACATCCTATCACAAATGTTTTCCCAAAATGTCATATAATAATTTTAATGATCATTTTATGTAGGTGTTTCACCCATCAAGTAGTCATTCCTCTGTTGAGCATTGGAGCTTCCTGCCCTGTTTTCAGTATTTCAAGGGTATTAACCAGACTTTCTTAACAGCTACAAAGCAGAATCACCTTTGGCATTTTGGGTTGTTTTTTAATATTTTATTTATTTTTAGAGAGAGAAGAGAAGGGATGGAGAAAGAGAGGGAATGAAACATCAATGTGTGGTTGCCTCTTGCATGCCCCCTACTGGGGACATGACCTGCATCCCAGGTACATGCCCTGACTGGGAATTGAACCAGCAACATTTTGGTTCACAGGCCCACACTCAGTCCACTGAGCTACACCAGCCACAGCACCTTTGGAGTTTTAAAATGCAGATGCACAGACCCCACCCAAACTGAATGAATCAGAATCTCTGGGTGTGAGGCCTGATGATGAGGACACCCCAAATGCTCCTCAGTTCCAGGGTTGGGAATCACTATGACAGATAATCTTACAATTAGCATTTTTGAGTCACTTGACAAACAAGCTTGCTGGAACCCAGGTGTTGTCCCCAAGAAAAGGGAGCAAGGTGGCCAGGCCACTAGGAGGCACAGTGTGTATAGGACCCTGTCTGGCAGATTCTAAGAGAGTGACACTGAACTACCAATAATATGAAACGAAGGGCACCTGGGATGGTGGAAATTCATGGAGAATCCAAAGCTGTAGCTAAACAAATGCCTTCGGTGTCCTCTGCTACCAAACCCTTTCTGCACCTGCCCGTGAGAAACAGCAGGGACCAGTTTCAGTTCTTCCTCTTGCCTCCCACTGAGGTGCACATCCTACAACTGAAATGGGGCAACCTGAGTCACCTGGGGGCTGAGCCATTATTCATAGTGGGGATAGCCAACATGGCTTGTTTTTGGGGTGGAGGATTGTTTGAATATAATGAAGCTAAATTAAACATTGCTATAAGTTTTTAAGAAGAGCAGAAAACCTAAAATAAAGAATCCATGATACACACCTGTACATGTATACATGTGCACACACATATATAAGAAAGTGGGACCACCTATGTCTTGTTTGCCTATCACAATAAACCTACAGGATATAGACTTCAACACTTACTGCTTTGTTTCAGAATTGGTGTTCTCTTGTGAAGCTTTACATTGCTTATGGCTGTGGTGACTCCTTGGGCTGGGGGACTGATAGAATTCACTGAATGAGGACCCAGGACCCCAGGGTTGGAGCTTGGCCTCCTGAGACTTTGTTTTTATTTGTTTGTTTTCAATTTAGCAATTGGACCTCTAAGTAATCTATAAGACCCCTTCCTATTGTAAAAGTTTTATAATGTTGAGCTTTCTTTTTTTAAAAATTGAGATATAATTCATATAACATTAAGATTCACCCCTTCTGTGGTAAGCATGTAGTTCAATATATAGATCTTGTATTATAGAAATGCACATTTGAAATCTATATGATACTATTAACCAAGTCACCCCAATAAATTTAATTTAAAAAAAAAGATTCACCCTTTTAAATTATTTAAATCAGTGGGTTTTAGTATTTTCACAGAATTGTATAACCATCAACATTATATAATTCTAGAACATTTTCATCACCCCAAAAAGAAACCCATTAGCAGTCACTCCCCATCCCTCCCTCTCCCCAGCAACTACTAACCTTCTTTATGCTTTCATGGGAATTTTTTTCTGCATATCTCATGTAAATGAAGTCATGTGGCAGATGAAATTGTGAGTGTGGCTTCTGTCATTTAGCATAATTCTTTCAAGGCTTATCTGTATTATTACATGGATCAGTACTTCATTTTTTGTGGCTGAATAATATTTCATTGTGTTAATTTTATTTTTAAATGAAGAAATAATGGAAAAAACATGTACTGTCTCCTCCTAGATTTTACTACCCAGCTCCAATCTCTATCCCTGTTCTTTATTCTTAGACTCTGGCCTTAAATTCCACCATATCCCCAAGCTTCACCCCATCCTTGACTCTACCCTTTCCTATCACTGAACTGCAATACATCTGGACTCTCACCTCATCTCTGACCTTCCCCTATTCCTCACACCTCATTCTTCTCTAAACTTTCCCTGATTCTTTTCCCATCTGTCGTTCACTCTTAAGCTTCATCCTTCATCTCTTAACCCATCCTTGATCAATGGGTGTGAAATCACCTACTGCATATGTCTCTTGGAAATTAGTTTTAGAAAACAAAGACTTAATTATTTCTTTTAAGATCACAAAGCAAATAAATTCTTAAATGTCCAAGACATCCAAGTTGCAGCCCTCAAGGACCATTCAGGCCTTCCTGTGCACAGAGCTCCAAGTTGGGGCAGCTTCCTGGAAGAATGGACATCAGGATGATGCCTCTGCCCACTTCCCCAGCTTTCTCCAGGCACTGGCACTCACCCCTTTTGTCTCTGTGCTGCCCACAGAACGAATGTGAGGGGGACCTGGCAGAGGCGATGCCGGCATTGGAGGCTGCACTGGCTGCACTCGACACCCTGAACCCTGCGGACATCTCACTGGTGAAGTCAATGCAGAACCCCCCAGGCCCTGTGAAGCTGGTCATGGAGAGCATCTGTGTCATGAAAGGGCTGAGACCAGAGAGGAAGCCGGACCCCAGTGGCAGTGGTAACCCCCTTCAGCAGCCCCCCCAGTGGACTGCATGGCTGTTCTCCCCTGGCAGGAAGGGTGCCCAAGTCCCTGAACTCCACCCCACTCTAGGCCTGCAGGCAGTCCCTGGAATCTTAGAGGAAACAAGAAAGGTACGAGGGTGTGCATGAGGACCAAAGAGCTCTCTTGGGTTTCTTCACCATACCCTCTTCTCTCAATAAGTCAGGAAAATACAGGTATCTGAGTCAAGGCCCCTGCCTGCAAATCATTACTAAAATGAAGGTCATGGAAACAAAGGGGCTGATGTAGAAGAAGCACACAAAGACTAGCATGTGGGTCAGAAGGAAAGAGAGAAACAGAAAGAGCTAGAGAAAGACAGACAGACAGAGAGATAACCAGAGAAAGAAAGAGAATGAGACAAAGAAAGAGCAACAGAGACTTATAATGAGAAGGAAATGGAGACCAAGACACCTAGATGCGTACACACATGTACATTCACACAGACACATGTGCACACATAGACATGTGAACAGACATGCACACACATGGACATGTTCGTGTGTGTGCATGCACATACATTGCAGGCAGACATGCATGCATGAATAGTGCACATAAACACAAAGATATAATGAACAGAGAGAGATCAGGAGACAAAGAAAGAAATTAGAAGGGGAAGAGACACAGAGGGACACACAGAAAGAGAAGATGAGGAGGGAGAGACTTATGCACATAGTGATAGAGAAACAGGAGAAAGATATGAAGGAGTGTGGAAAGAAACAGACAAAAACAGACACAAAGGCTGACAGTGGGAGAGAAAGGGAAAAAGACCAAGAAATACAAAGACACAGAGGTACACAAACATAAAGTGAGTGGGAAGAAGAGGGAGACAGAGATAAAGATATAGCAGAGAGAAAGAGAGGTGAGGTGGGGTGGAACATAAGCTAGTAGAGAATAATTCGTGGGAGAAAAATGAGGCAGAGGGAGGCAGAGGCAGAATCGGGGAGTAGGGAGACAAGATTTCTGGGAAGAAGGGAATAGAGGAGGGAGGAGAGCTCCTTATGTTTCTGAGCCTAGAAGCATTAAGAGGTAACTATTCAATCTTCTTAAAAATCTGAATTAGATGTAGGATCTTGTATCAAGATAGGTGTCTTGGAATTGAACAAGAATTTTGGCATCTGCTTCCTACTGGTTAGAATTCCCCCCTCTTTGGCTGCTTTCAGACCAAAAACCACATGAAGAAGACTCAGAATGGATTGGGAATGGACAAAAACAGTGTGAACTTACAGGAGAATTTTTTAGGGGAGTAGCTGAGGTGTGTTAAGTGGGTCTGAGCAAGGATGAGCCAGCCAGCACTTCTCCACTCTGGCCATACCTACAATCACTTGGGAGCATAAAGAATGCTGAAGTACCTTGCCCTCTGCCCTCCCTCTCCTCGAGATCCTTATTCCATTGGTCTGGGACGTTTCTGAGTATTAATTAGTCTTTTTTTAAACACCTGGATTGTTTGAAGGTACAGCCAGGGTTGAAAATGGTACACAAATCATGGCTAGGTCCCAAGAGTCAATTCTCTTCTTGGTTCATTGATAATCCTCACAGGACCCATCATTTGCCTTTCTAGTTCAAAAATAAAGCAAATTGCATATATTGTTCACTTAACCTGCAGAATTTAGCCAGTATATTGGGATGCAACAAAAGAACAATTGATTCATTTTGGGCATCTTGAATTTAAGTGAAGCAGATCATTTTCCTGAAAGTAAACAAACACCTTCATGGGAAATATTTGACTTCTGTGCTTGCATTAGGAACAGAACACATTTGGCCTGTTGTACTTAATATTATATCTCAAGTACTACTTTTTTGGATGAACCAGACTTGGCAAATACCTACAGTGCTGTGAACCAAAAAGGGCCCCAACCTTTTCTTAACAAGTCAACTTTTAAAAGGAGTGCTTCCCTTGGATGAGGTTGGGGCTCACTCAGTTAGGCTTTGGTCAGCATGATGTTGGCTGGTAGAGAAAACAGGGCCCTGCTCCATTTCTGGGTAGGCCATGGTGGCCTCTGGTCACCTACAAGCTTCTTTCCCCACCCTTGATTTCTCTCGTGCCTCTCCACTCACTCATAAAGAGGACTGTTTGGGTTCTATCCAACCCACCTCCCAAACTTGAAAAATAATACTCAAACCCTGGCTGTGTGGCTCATTGGATTGAGCATTAGCCTACAAACGGCGGGGTAGCTGATTGGATTGCCAGTCAGGGTACATGCCTGGGTTGCAGGCCAGTTCCCTAGTTGGGGGCATGCAAGAGGCAACCAATCAATGTATCTCTCACACATCAATGTTTTTTTAAAAAATTTCAAAATACTTGCCCATAGCTCCTTGGCCATCTCTATCTATGACTGGGATAAGGGCCAACAGTCATTCAACACATACTTATTGATAACTGAATTTCAGGCACTATGCCAGAGTATAGTAAACACAGCAGGAACTTACAGCTTTGAGGGAGAGGCCAACAATAAAAAGTAAACAAAAAAATTCACAGATTGCAATAAATGCTATAAAGGGAATGGATGTTTTGGCAGTTGAGATGGAACAAATGTTGGGGGAGCTATAGAAGGGCCCACCTTAGTGAGGGACATATAGGGAAACCTCTCTGTAGAGGGGTGGCTTTAAAAATGAGCCTAAACACTGTCAAGGAGCCAGTGAGATGCCATTTCCAGCTCATGGTAGGGAAGCACTTGAAATCGTAGAGGAGTTGAAGGAAGGTCCTTCATGACTGAAGTCCAGCGAGTCAGCAAAGAGGAGGTGGGTAAGGTCTCTGGGCCTCCCAAACCATGGTGAGGAGTTCAGATTTTTCTTTTTTTAATTTAGATTTTATATTTTTAAAGCAGCTTTAGATTCCCATGAAATTTATGTCTCATATTCCCCTGCCCCCATACATGCACAGCCTCCCCCATTACCAATATCCCCCACCACAGTGGTATGTTTCTTATAATTGTTGAACCTACACTAACACATTATAATCACCAAAAGTCTGTATTTACATGACATTCTGCTCTTCGTGTACATTCTATGGATTTGGACAAATATATGACATATATCTATCATTATGGTATTATACAGAGTATTTTTTTCTGCCCTTAAAGTCCTCTGTAGGAGTCAGATTTTTTTTTTACCCAGATCTGAGTAGTCACTGCAAGGCTTTAAGTCTCAACCAGAAAGTCTTAATAATAGTCTTATCTCTGTTTCTCATCCCAAACAGGTAAAATGATTGAAGATTACTGGGGAGTATCAAGAAAGATTCTTGGAGATCTGAAATTCTTGGAGAGCCTTAAGGCATATGACAAAGACAACATCCCCCTAATGGTCATGAAACGGATCCGAGAGAGGTTTATTGACCACCCAGATTTCCAGCCAGCTGCCATTAAAAATGTTTCATCTGCCTGTGAGGGTCTGTGCAAGTGGGTGAGGGCCATGGAAGTGTATGACCGGGTGGCCAAAGTGGTAGCTCCAAAGCGGGAGCGGCTGAAGGAAGCTGAGGGAAAGCTGGACACACAGATGCAGAAACTGAACCAGAAACAAGCAGAGCTGAAGCTGGTGGAAGACCGCCTCCAGGCCCTGAATGATGACTTTGAAGAGATGAATACCAAGAAAAAGACCTTGGAAAAAAACATCGATATCTGCTCCCAAAAGCTGATCAGGGCAGAAAAGCTGATCAGTGGTCTTGGAGGAGAAAAGGACCGATGGACAGAAGCAGCCCGACAGCTGGGGATCCGCTACAATAATCTGACAGGGGATATGTTATTGTCCTCAGGGACCGTGGCCTACCTGGGGGCCTTTACTGTGGATTATCGGGCCAAATGCCAAAAGCAGTGGTTGGCCCAATGTAATGATAAGCACATCCCCGGCTCCAGTGACTTCAGTCTCAGCAACACATTAGGAGATCCCATAAAAATCCGTGCCTGGCAGATCGCTGGGCTGCCAGTCGACTCCTTCTCCATTGACAATGGCATCATTGTGTCCAATTCCAGACGCTGGACCTTGATGATTGACCCTCAAGGGCAGGCCAACAAGTGGATCAAGAACATGGAGAAAGTGAATAGGCTGTCAGTCACAAGGTTCTCAGATGCCAACTATGTAAGAACGCTGGAAAACGCTCTGCATTTTGGCACCCCTGTCTTACTAGAAAATGTTGGAGAAGAGCTAGATGCCTTTATTGAACCCATCTTGCTCAAGTCCACATTCAAACAGCAAGGGGTTGAGTACATGAGGCTGGGCGAAAACATCATTGAATATTCCAAGGATTTTAAGTTATACATCACCACACGTTTGAGAAACCCACATTACATCCCTGAAGTCGCCGTGAAAGTCTGCCTCCTCAACTTCATGATCACTCCTTTAGGTCTCCAAGATCAACTCCTTGGTATCGTAGCTGCCAAGGAGAAGCCAGAACTAGAAGAAAAAAAGAACAAGTTGATTGTAGAAAGTGCCAAGAACAAGAAGCAGCTAAAAGAAATTGAAGATAAGATCTTGGAGGTCCTGTCCCTGTCAGAGGGCAACATCCTTGAGGATGAGACGGCTGTCAAGGTTTTGTCCTCCTCCAAAGAACTGTCTGAAGAAATCTCTGAGAAACAAGAAGTTGCTTCAGTGACAGAAACACAGATTGATGAAACTCGGATGGGCTATAAGCCAGTGGCTGTCCACTCTGCCACAATCTTCTTTTGTATCTCTGACCTGGCCAACATTGAGCCCATGTATCAGTACTCCCTGACATGGTTCATAAACCTCTACGTGCACTCCTTGGCCCACAGCAGGAAGAGCGAAGAGCTGGAGCTGCGCATTGAGTATATCATTGAGTATTTCACCTTCAGTATCTACAACAATGTCTGCCGCTCTCTATTTGAAAAGGACAAGCTACTTTTCTCCCTCCTCCTGACCATTGGCATCTTGAAAGAGAAAAAACAAATTAGCGAAGAAGTTTGGTACTTTCTTCTAACTGGGGGCATTGCCCTGGACAACCCTTTCCCCAATCCAGCTACTGAATGGCTGTCTGAAAAGGCATGGGCAGAAGTGGTTCGTGCATCCACATTGCCAAAACTGAAAGGCTTAATGGAACATTTTGAACAAAATGCTAATGAATGGAAGCTCATCTATGATGCAGTCTGGCCTCATGAAGAGAAGTTCCCTGGGTCTTGGAACTTCCTTCAAGGGTTGGAGAGGATGGTGATTCTCCGATGTTTGCGGCCTGACAAGATGATTCCAGCCATTCGAGAGTTCATTGCTGAGCACATGGGCAACATGTACATTGAAGCCCCTACATTTGACCTCCAGGGTTCCTACAATGATTCCAGTTGTTGTACACCACTGATTTTTGTGTTGTCTCCTGGTGCAGATCCAATGGCAGGTAAGGGTCAAAATGTGTGAAGGACACAAAGAGCCCAGAACATGAATGAATGACAAATTGCATGACCCTTGTAGCAGGAGTCTCTAATTCAGATGATTTTAAAGTCTGAGCAGTGAATAGACCAAGATGGGTTTGAGCTACTAAAGACTTTTTTCCCACCAAAAGGGGCCAACTGCTAATCAGTGCCCATGATTGTGCACTGACACAAATGATCTGTGAGCCATATCATCTAATTTTTTAAGAGAAACAAGAAATACAGAAATCACCCATTTTTTACATCTTGATAATTCATTCATATTTTTTCTTAAAAATTGTATGAAGGCCAGGCTGGGGCTAGATTTAGCCTGGCTGCTAGTTTGTCACCTGTGTCTTAAGTCATTTTTTCTATCACTTCTCTCAGCTAGGCTCTTCTCTCTTCTTTTATTTTTTGAATAATTAATACTGTGAGTAATAGTAAAAAAATTAAGCAATGCCAACAAGTATAGGATTGTGGCTCAACCAGGGCTATTTTGCCCCCTCAAGGGATATTTGACAAAGTAGGGAAATACTTTTGATGTCACAACTAGGGGGTACTACTGGCATCTAGTAGATAGAGGCAAAGGATGCTGCTTAACATCCCGCAATACATAAGACAGCCCCCACAACAAAGGATTATTCAGCCCAGAACGTCAGTAGTGCTGAGATTGGGAACTTCTCATACAGAGTGAAAGGTCCATCTTTCTCCTAATGTTCCCAGATGTAACTACTATTACTAGTTTGTGTATCTTTCCAGAAATCATTTGTACTTATTAAAGGGTATGAGTTGTTGACAGGAATAGACTAGTTTTCTGTCATGTTGGAATACCTCAAAGCTTTACTTCTTTATTGCTGAATGAAGAAAGAGTACCAGAAATGCACATGACAAGGTTGAGGTGTTCTCCTATGAAAACTGAGGAGTTTGACACATATCCTGACCCAGATAGAAAGCCAGTACCCTGCCCCTAAAAGGAAGTCAGAGGAGGCAGCTGATATGAATTGGTATCTTTTCAGGTTCCTATGCCAAGATGTTATTGCCAAAGATCAATTTATGACCCCTAAGTTGTACCTTTGCTTTTTTTCCTATATGTCCTTTATGTGGCAGATTTAAGTAAGAGAAAGTAGCAGAAACCAGGAAAGGTAAAGAATAGAAATGGGGAGAAGGTCAGAATATGGTCTATGAATTGATGGTGTGCTGGAAGAGGACAGGGCACACATCCAGAGGCGAACTATAACATATTCCTTTCCCCTGTACTAGCAGCTTGATCAGATTCAGCATGAATAACTTCTCGGGAAACTCCACAGGTCAGGAGTGACACACTGTCTGGTTGTCCTTATTCTTCTATTAAGATATATCAGTGGACTCAAGCATTGTCCACCTGACCCAACTTCTGACTCCTCCACCACCTCCCTAATAAAGTTTCCCATCAGCCTTTCACTTAATGTAACAGTTCGCAGTCTTCACTGCACATGGGAATCACCTGGGGAGTTTAAAGAACAATCTCCATGCCTAAGCCACACCCTTGATCAATTAAATTAAAATCTTTGTAAGACCCAGGTCTTACAAAGCTTTTTGTGTTTTATAAAGCTTTTCAGGGATTTCTAATGTGCATCCAATATTGGAACCACTGACCTAATGGTTTTAGCGGCCTTAGAAAATCATTACCTAGATCCATTATTTCATTAGAGGCTGCAAAATGCTGGTATTTTGATCCTATCATTCTTTCCACATTTATTAGCTGAAACTCTCCTATAAAGAATTTTTTAAAAAAAGAATTTTCCTTTGTCAACTCTGAATATAGTTTGAAAAGAACAAGCTGAAAAGAAGCTTGGTTCATTTTCTTTATTTATCAGCTTTCTGAATAATGAGTTTGAGCCCTATTAACTTCCAAAGTTAGTTAAGCAATAAGATATTTTTTGGTTCCATTGTGAATGCATGGATTTTAAAAGACCAGATGTTTCAAATATGGCGGTATTTTAATCTACTGCCATCAGTGTCCTTTTTGATGCTCAAATTATTCAATCACTGGCCTGTGGGAGCACCTTCATGCCTATATCTTTTTCATATAACCCCAGTAGTTTTTAATTTTTGATAGCTTCCTTGCTATAGAAAGTCCATATATTCCAGGCTCACCTTGTACAAACATTTCTTCAAGGAGCTCCAGTTCTCTGAGCAGCTCATGGTATTTGGAGGCCACAACCATGGTGCTGGAGTGCCCATTACTACTGGATGGATCCTTATTGGCAGACTGTACTGATTCTCTTTTTTATCCTCACCAGAGGACATGCTTATCAATTTTAGAGAGGGGGAAGGGAGGAAGAAAAAGAGAGAGAGAAACATGTGCGAAAGAGAAACATTGATCTCGCTTGACTCTCATACACATCCCATTTGGGGACTGAAGAGATAACCTAAGCATGTGCCCTGCCTAGGGACCAAACCTGCAACTTTTCTGTTTAAAGGATGACACCCAACCAACTGATTCACACTGGCCAGAGCAACTGTAATTCTCTCTTAGTCTGCATCTAACCTGCTGTTTTAATTAATCAGTGCTTTGAGCTTTTGACTTCAGTAACAATGCTTTCATTTCTCAAAGTTTTATTTGTTTTACCTTAAACCCACATATTTTTTCATAGCATTCTGAATTTTATCAGCTCTATGTTCCTTTTTTAATGATTTTTCAGATGTGTTTTTTTATGCTCTTTTTCAGAGGCTATATTAATCTGCTAGAGCTTCCACAACAAATAACAAAGACTGGTGGCTTAAACAACAGAAATGTATTTTCTCCCAATTCTGGAGGTTAGAAGTACAAATTTAAGGTGTTGGCAGGGTTGATTTCTTCTGAGGCCTCTTTCCTTGGCTTGTTCATGGCTATCTTCTTTCTATGTTTTCACATAGTCTCAATGAGTGTCCTAATTTCCTTTTCTTATAAGGACACCAGTCATATTGGATGAGGACATAGCCTAATGACCTCATTTTAATTTAACTACCTCTTTAAAGACCCTATCTGTAAATACAGTCACATTCTGAGGTTCTGGGAATTAGGACTTCAAGATATAGATTTGGAGGGGTCAGAGTTCAGCCCACAACAGAAACCATATGTAATCTTTGGGTCCTCCTGTTTGTTGTATGTGCTGACTATCCCTAATAGTGATGTATTTTCTCATGTACTTGGTAATTTTTTATTGTGAATTGACAATCAGAAAGCTTGTGTTATTTTGTGAGAATGTCAAATGCCTTGGGTTTAGGAGTGCCTTAACAGAACAATTTTATATATGCAAACAACTGTGCCCCAAGGGCTTTAAGTTCTGGATCAATTTTATAAGGGAAAGTTCTCAGTTTGGTAATCCTACACACAGGTAAAGTCATACCCATCATTATATTTGGCATAGGCTGGGTATTGATTTCTCACTGGAGAGTTTTCATTTTTTTCTTTTTTTTTTCTTTCTTTTTTTTTTCCCACTTCTTCTCTCCTTTATTCCTCTCCACCCTGTACACCCCTTCCCACCATCATTCCCCCACCTTAGTTCATGTCCATGGGTCATACATATAAGTTCTTTGGCTTCTCCATTTCCCATACTATTCTTAACCTCCCCCTGTCTATTTTGTACCTACCATTTATGCTTCTTATTCCCTGTACCTTTCCCCCCATTCTCCCCCTCCTCCTTCCTGCTGATAACCCTCAATATGATCTCTATTTCTGTGAATCTGTTCCTGTTCTAGTTGTTTGCTTAGTTATTTTTTTTTTTTAGGTTTGGTTGTTGATAGTTGTTTGTTGTCATTTTGCTGTTTGTATTTTTTATCTTTTTCTTAGATAACTCCCTTTAACATTTCATAAAATAAAGGCTTGGTGATGATGAACTCCTTTAACTTGACCTTATCTAGGAAGCACTTTATCTGCCCTTCCATTCTAAATGAAAGCTTTGCTGGGTAGAGCAATCTTGGATGTAGGTCCTTGCCTTTCATGACTTGGAATACTTCTTTCCAGACCCTTCTTGCCTGCAAGGTTTTTCTGGAGAAATTAGCTGATAGCCTTATGGGCTCTCCTTTGTAGGTAACTGTCTCCTTTTCTCTTGCTGCTTTTAAGGGTCTCTCCTTATCTTAAACCTTGGGTAATGTAATTGTGATGTGCCTTGGTGTGTGCCTCCTTGGGTCCAGCTTCTTTGGGACTCTCTGGGCTTCCTGGACTTCTTACAAGTCTATTTCATTTGCCAGATTGAGGAAGTTTTACTTCATTGTGTTTCCAAATAAATTTTCAATTTCTTGCTCTTGTTCTTCTCCTTCTGGCACCCCTATGATTTGGGTGTTGGAACATTTAAAGTTGTCCTGGAGGTTCCTAAGACTCTCCTCATTTTTTTGAATTCTTATTTCTTCATTCTGTTCTCATTGAATGTTTCTTTTTTCCGTCTGGTCCACACCATTGATTTGAGTCCCAGTTTCCTTCCCATCACTGTTGGTTCCCTGTACATTTTCCTTTATTTTGCTTTTCATAGCCTTCACGGTTTCCTCCATTTTGTGATCATACTCAACCATTTCTGTAAGCATCCTGATTACCAGTGTTTTGAACTGTGCATCTGATAGCTTCGCTATCTCTTCATTGCTTACTTCTATTTTTGGAGCTTTGATCTATCCTTTCATTAGGGATATATATATATCCCCTATATATATTTTTTATCTATATATATTATATAGAGATATAAATATAATATATAAATATGTATTTTATATAAAAATATATAAAAATATATATTATATATAATATAATTATATATATATATATATATAAAATTATCTTGGCACAGATGTTAAGTTGTAAGGGGTAGAGCTTTAGGTATTCACCAGGGAAGGCAACCACATTGCTGTGTTGTGGTGCTATATGTGAGGGAGGGGTCTGAGAGGGAACAAGCTGCTCGCTCAGCTTTCTTCTGGCTTTCAGTCTCTTCCCCTGCTACCCACAAGCAAACTGGGTTCTTCTGGTGCTGATTCCAGGGCGGTTGGGTTTGTGTACATTGTAGAGCCATGTGGGTCTCTCCAAAAAATTCTACTGTGAAGCTGGGAGTTTCTCCTGCTGTTTCAACCCCCACAGGTGTTTTCAGCCAGAGATTTTGAGGCTTTATTTCCCTGCACTGGAATCCTGGGTTGTGAAGTCTGTCTTGCTCACCCGTTGTCCCTCCCGGTGTATCCATACATGAATGTTGGACCTCCTGCTATGCCAGCCACTGCCTTGCCCAGTCCTCCAGCTGCTGCCTTGCCATGAGTCCTCTCCGCCCCAGCTGCCCATCTCCACCCCTCTTACCAGTCTCATGAATGTTTGTTCTTTAACTCCTTGGTTGTTGGACTTCCATACAGTTTGATTTTCTGGCACTTCTGGTTATTTTCTTGTTTTTAAATTTATTGTTATTCTTCTTTTGGTTAGGAGACAAAGTATATTTACCTATGCCTCCATCTTGGCTGGAAGTCCTCGACTGTTTTTATTACAGTGGCCTTGTAATATAGTTTGATATCAGGTATTATGATCCCTCCTACTTTGTTCTTCCTTCTCAAAATTGCTGAGGCTATTTGGGGTGGTTTATGGTTCCACAGAAATTTTTGAAATATTTGTTCTATACCTGTAAAATATGTCACTGGTATTTTAGTAGGGATTGTGTTGAATTTATAAAGTGCTTTGGGTAGTATGGACATTTTAATGATGTTATTTCTTCCAATCCATGAACACAGTATATGCTTCCATTTATTTGTGTCTTCCTTAATTTCTTTCTTCAGTGTTCTGTAGTTTTCTGAATATAGGTCTTTTATCTCCTTGGTTAGGTTTATTCCTAGGTAACTTATTTTTCTTTTTGCTATAGTAAATGGGAGTTTTCCCCTAATTTCTGTTTATGATATTTCATTGTTTGTGTACAAAAATGCCTTCAATTTATGAATATTGACTTTGTATCCTCCTGTTTTGCCAGATTCACTTATTAGGTTAAATAGTTTTTTGGTGGAGTCTGTAGGGTTTTCTGTGTACAATATCATGTCATCTGGAAACAATGACAGTTTTATTTCCTCTTTTCCAATTTGTATACCTTTCATTTCTTCTTCTTGTCTGATCACTGTAGCTAAAACTTTCAATACTATATTGATTACGAGTGGTGAAAGCAGACACCCTTGTCCTGTTCCTGATCCTAGTAGGAAAGCTTTTAGTTTTTGCCTATTGAGTATGATGTTGGCTGTAGGTTTCTTGTATATGGCCCTTATTATAATGAGGTATGCTACCTCTACTTTCACTTTGCTGAGTGGTTTTTTTTTTATCATAAATGTGTGCTGTACTTTATCAAATGTTTTTTCAGCATCTATTGATATGATCTTGTGATTTTTGTCTTTCATTTTGTTCCTGTGATGTATTATATTTATTGATTTGCAAATAAATTGTAGAATTCTTGCATCCCTGGGATGAATCCCACTTGATCATGGTGTATGATCTTTTTAATGCATTGCCAGATGTGATTTGCCACTATTTTGTTGAGAATTTTAGCATCTATGTTCATCAGTGATATTGGCCTGTAGTTTTCCTTCTTTGTTGTGTCTTTACCTGGTTTTGGAATTAGGATTATGCTGGCCTAATAAAAGAGTTTTGGAGTATTTCTTCTTCTTGGATTTTTGTGGAATAGTTTGAGAAGGATAGGGGCTAGCTCTTCCTTAAATGTTTTGTAAAATTGTCCTGTGAAATCATCTGCTCCAGGGCTTTTGTGTGCCAGGAGTTTTTGATTACTGCTTCAATTTCACTAGCTGTTATCAGTCTGTTCAGGCTTCTTGGTTCTTCTGATTCAGTTTTGAAAGATTATGTGTTTTTAGAAATTTGTCCATTTCACCCTGGTTTTCAAATTTCTTGGCATATAGTTGTTCATGGTAATTTCTTACAATCATTTGTATTTCTGTGATATCAGTTGTAATTTCTCCCTTTCATTTCTGATTTTGTTTATTTGGGTCCTCTCTCTTTTTTTCTTGATGAGTCTGGTTAAAGGCTTATTGATTTTGTTTATCTTTTCAAAGAACCAGCTCCTGGATTTTTTGATTTTTTTGAATTGTTCTTTTAGTCTCTATACCATTTAATTCTGCTCTGATCTTTTTTTTAAATATATTTTATTGATTATGCTATTACAGTTGTCCCATTTCCCCCTTCACTCCCCTCCACCCTTTGCCCCCTCTCCCACCCACATTCCCCCCCTTTAGTCCATGTCCATGTGTCATACTTATGAGTTCTTTAGCTTCTACATTTCCCTTACTATTCTTGCCCTCCCCCTATCTATTTTCAACCTACATTCTGTGCTACTTATTCTCTATACCTTTTCCCCCTCTCTCCTCCTCCCACCCCTACTGCTAGCCCCCCCTTGTGCCCTCTATTTCTGTGGTTCTGTTCCTATTCTAGTTGTTTACTTAGTTTCTTTTGGTTTTGCTTTAGGTGTGGTTGTTAATAATTGTGAGTTTGCTGTCCTTTTACTATACATGTCTTTTCTTTATTTTCTTTTCTTAGATAAGTCCCTTTAGCATTTCATAAAGTAAGGGCTTGGTGATGATGAACTCCTTTAATTTGACCTTATCTGAAAAGCACTTTATCTTCTCTTCCATTCTAAATGAGAGCTTTGCTGGATAGAGCAATCTGGGATGTAGGTCCTTGTCTTTCATGACTTGGAATATTTCTTTCCAGCCCCTTCTTGCCTGTAAGGTCTCTTTGGAGAAATCAGCTGACAGTCTGATGGGAACTCCTTTGTAGGTGACTGTCCCCTTACCTCTTGCTGCTTCTAGGATTCTCTCCTTCGTTTTTACCTTGGCTAATGTAATTATGATGTGCCTTGGTGTGTTTCTTCTTGGGTCCAACTTCTTTGGGGCTCTCTGTGCTCCTTGGATTTCTTGGAAGACTGTTCCCTTTGCCAGATTGGGGAAGTTCTCCTTTATTATTTGTTCAAATAACTTTTCCACTTGTTGGTCCTCCCCTTCTGGTACCCCTATAATTCGGATGTTGGAATGTTTAAAGATGTCCTCGATGGTCTTAAGCTTTTCTTCGATTTTTTGAATTCTTATTTCATCATGCTCTCCTGCTTGGTTGATTCTATCTTCCTTCTGGTCCACTGTGTTGTTTTGAGACTCAGATTCCTTCCTTTCACAATTGGCTCTCCTCCGTGTGTCTTCCTGTATCCCTTTTATGGTAATCTGCATTTTTTCATGTAATTTGGATCCAAAATCCACCAGTTCCATGAGCTTCCTGATCACCAGTGTTTTGAACTGTGCATCTGATAGATTGGCTATTTCTTGGTCACTCAAAAGGATGAGTCCTGGGGGACTGATCTGTTCTGCTGGAAACATATCCTATGTCTTTCCCTATCTCTCCTATTATTTTACTTATTTATTTATTTTTTCTCCGGTCTGGTCGCTCTTGTTACGGTGAGGGGTGGAGCCTTAGGTGTTCACCGGGGCTGGGCGCCCCGGTCGCTGGATTGTGACGTTATATGTGGGGGCAGGGGCAGGAGCGGGGACAGGAGGGGTCAATGGTGACC
The DNA here is from genome assembly GCF_004126475.2 of Phyllostomus discolor. NCBI lineage: Eukaryota > Metazoa > Chordata > Mammalia > Chiroptera > Phyllostomidae > Phyllostomus > Phyllostomus discolor. Next base: position 125,377,366 of record NC_040905.2, read on the forward strand.
CTTCTGTTCTCCTGGAGTCAGACACTTCCCTGGGCTTCTGGGCTGTGAGCTCTGCCCTGGTCCACAATCGCTGCCCCACTGATTCCCCCAGCCGCTGCTTGCGTACTCAGGGATCACCGCTACACCGCTGCGCTCCCGCGTCCCGGATTGCTGTCTCGCCGATTTTGCGCCAAATTTCCCCCGAACTACGTGCGCCTGCGACCCGCGCCAGCCCCGCGCCCGCTCGCTCAGCTCGTCGTCCCCTACCAGTCTGGATGTACGGGTCTACTTCAACTTCTTGGCTGTCCGACTTCCATTTAGATAAATCCTCTGACAGTTCTGATATTATGACTGCAAATCATTGTTGTAAATTATTGTAGTTCTGTTCTTGGTTGTGCGAGGAGGTACGGTGCATCCACCTATTCCTCCATCTTGCCGGAAGTCTCTAGTTTTCATTTTTTTCCATCCAGGCTACAAGCTTTCCATCCAGGATGGACAAGCTTTCACATTACTTCTTGAGTCAGTGACCAGATTTCTGGCCTTCTCATCATAAAGGTGCAGTCCTTTGAGAATCCTAACTTTATTTTAAAAAAAGTCTTAGTTCTAGAATCCCATCTCTTTTGAGTGCAAAGTTGTTATGCCCATCTCCCACAGACAAACTCCAACCTTCAAACTGGTTAAATGAAGTATGGTATTTTACCAATGGTGAAATATTATGTAACCATGAAAAAGAATAAGGCCTTTACAAATATACTGATGTGGAAAATTCTAACTGAAAAAAGTAAATGTAGTATACTACAATTCATGTAAGTACAAGAGCATGTATGCATGATTTAAATGCATAAAATATTTCTGGTAGGACTGACAAAACCTAGTATTATTGCTGCCTCTGAGAGAGAGAAAAGTGAAAGAGACTTGCTTGAAATTTCACTGTACAAATACTCTTTTTCCTAGTAAAATAAATTTCTAAAAACCCAGTCCCCAGTTCTTTGGTTTTGTGCTCACCCCTCTAGTTTTGATTTCCCTTTTTATTTTTGGCACATGAGAATTTCTTTTTCTTTCAAACTATGATTTTTTTTCAGTTTGTGTAATTTTCTTTTAAACAAGAATGTCTGTGCATTCAGAGCAAAAGAGGAATCAATAGTATCTGCATTCTCCATCTTACCAGATCTAAAGCTTCCCCAGAGACTTGCTCATTTTGTAATTAACAGAAGCCAGTGAGTTTCTTTCTGAGTCCAGAATTTTAATGTAACCCCTCCTTTTGTGATGTTATTGTTGATGTGGTCTTAGGTGGCTTGTTGTCTTTTAAAAGACCCTTTTCTTTCTGGTCTCAGGCTTACTGAAATTTGCTGAAGATCTTGGCATGGGAGGTGCCAAAACACAGATCATATCCCTTGGACAAGGACAAGGTCCTATTGCAGCCAAGATGATCAACACTGCCATCAGAGAAGGCACCTGGGTGGTCTTACAGAACTGCCATCTGGCCACAAGCTGGATGCCTCCATTGGAGAAGATCTGTGAAGAGGTGATTGTTCCTGAGAGCACCAACATAAGATTCAGGTGAGATGCTACCCTACCTCTTCCTGTCTCTGGGCCTCAGCTGGAGGTCCAGACAACATGCTGGTGGCAGGGAAGGCAAAGTTGAATAAGACACTGTTCTGCCCTTAAGCAGTGTGGGGTCAACATGGCTCTCCCACTACCCATGATGAGGACTAGCCAGCGGGTCCCTGGCTAAAAATAGGAGGTGCCCCCTGCAGAGAAGAGCAACAAGGCTCAGAAAGTTAGCAGTTCCCAGAAAGACAACACAGTGGGGGAGCTCAAATACCCTGAAGAGACTTTGAGAGTGCCTAGCACCTAGGAAAGCAAAGAGTGAGAAGGCGGTATATGAGTTGCCCCTAATTGGTGCACCTCAAGACCAGCACAACTAGTGGACTGAAGGCATAGGCTTGACGCAGAAGGGTGCTGCGGGCCCAACAACAAAATGAGGAACTGGGCTGGAGGCCAGCAACTGTGAAGAGTGCGGCCCAGGCATGGCCCCAATCCTCACAAAACCATAGGAAGTCAGATAAGTAGAACCCAACCCCTTCAGCCTGCTGCAGCCAATAAAACCAGCAGAACCCACTTTGCCACTTTAAAGTGAGTAGGCAGCATATATATATATATATATATATATAATTTTTAAAATTATTTTACTGTTTTTCCCCCAAGTGAGACAATAAGACCAGGAGCCAGGAGCTGTGAAAGAACCAAAGTCAGACCCAAAGAAAGATTACACAGCTAATCCCAACAATTGAGAAATTGGGACAAATTTCACTTTGCTATTCCAGAGAATTTGCATGTTATTGTTTATTTGTATTATTATTATTATTGTTCATGATTTTTACTTTTTTTAATTTATTAGTATTTTGTAGTCCTCCACCCAGGACTTTCTATTATTTCTGTTTAGTTTTCTTCATTCTATTTGTTTAATTACACTGTTTTACTGGTTTTCCTTGTTCTCTCTTTCATAGTGTATTTTTAAATTTCCTTCTTTCACTTCATTCGTGTTCCAATAGCACACTACTCTAGGTCCTATACTTCCCTTTCTTTTTATTCAGATCATATAGAATCTGTCATATGATTTTTGCTCCACTACTATTGTAAATAATTGCTGTTCCATACAATTGTAAATACTACACAGCATCCCTCCAGGATCTTACCACATTTCACTGTCTTCCAGGAACTTTATTACTGTTGTGGCTAACTCTATTATCTCCCATACTACATCAATTTTCTATCATTTAATCTCACTATATCTCATAATCTGACCTCCCACAAACTCTCTATTTCCTAGATTCAACTCACAAGCCTTCCCCCCTCTAACAAGAGTCTTATCTTTTTTCCACCCTTGCTAAAAAGTGCATAGTTGGGTGAAAAATCATGCTTAACACTAAGCTTATCCAAAGAATCTCCTATCTCTTCTCTACAGGTTGATACATTAAATCCCATAGAATACATTCCCACTGTCTTAATCCATTTTGCCTTCCCCCTCCAACTGACCACATAAAACTGTAGGTGGGAGGTGTGACCATCAGTATACCTGCTGGAAGATAGAACCCACCAACAAAGAAACCACCAACAGATAATAAAGGAAGATGGTGAAGGTGTGAGTGGAAGCCACACTAACCTCCACCCAGGACCAATCTGGAATTATAACTAAATGGTGGAGAAATTACCTAGAACAAACAACTGAACAATAATGAAAGAGAAAGCTCAAAACCTTGCACAGACAGAAGAACCACCTTTGACACAAGCTGTCCACACCTGAACAGCAGCATATAAGATGTGGTGGGTGGAGTGACCCTCATTTAACCAGCTGGAGGGAAGGACCCACCAAAGAAAGACCCAACAACAATCAAAACCCAAATACATACAGAGAGCCAACATAAATGACAGCCCAACAGCAGTAAGTTCAGGAGATCAAGGAGACTGCACCACTAAATCTCACAGGTCTCCTAGCATAGAAGTTCAAACCATAAACACAAGGAATCAGAACAGATCAATTTAGGAAGCAGAGGTTAACAAGAAGAGTCTCACAAATAATGGGAAGACAAAGAAATAAGCCCCAAACAAAAGGAAAGGAGGAAGCCTCAGAAAGGATGATAAATGAAATAGAAGCAAGTCAACTATCAGATATTGAGTTCAAAGCAATTGCTGTAAGGAAACTCAATGAGTTCACTGAGAATTACCAAAAACTGCAGGGAAACTATGATGAACTCACTGCAAACTATATAAACATGAAAAAGGAAATAGAAACTATCCAAAAAGGCCAAGAGGAAATGAAGAATATAATTTCCGAATTGAAGAACACAGTAGAAGAAATCAAAAACAGGGTAGATGAAGCAGAGGATCAACTTAGCAAGCTGGAGGACAAGGTAGAAAAAATCACCCAGATAGAACAAGGAAAGGAAAAAAAAACTCAGAAAGAACAAAGAGGCATTAATGGCATTAAGAGGCATTAAGGACAACATGAAACATAATAATAACCATATAGTAGGGATATCTGAAGGTGAAGAAGAAGAGCAAGGGATAGAAAACTTATTTGAAAAATTAATGATGGAAAACTTCTTGATGAGAGAAAAAGTCATACAAATCCAGGAAACACAAGGAGTCCCAATCAAGAGGAACCCAAAGAGGCGCACTTTAAGACACATCATAATTAAAATGGCAAAATTCCAAGATAAAGAGATCTTAAAGGCAGCAAAGGAGAAACAGAAAGTAACATATAAGGGAGCCCCGATAAGACTAGAAGCTTACTTCTCAATGGAAACGCTCCAATCCAAAAGGGATGGGCAAGAAATATTCCAATAAAAAACAAGGGCCAGCATCCAAAGCTACTCTATCCAGCAAGGCTCTCAATTGAAATGGAAGGCAAAATAAGGAGCTTCCCAGACAAAAGATGCCTCAAAGAATACACATCTTCCAAACCAGCTCTGCAAGATATGCTAAAGGGTCTGCTTTAGGAAAAGGAGGGGGGAGAGCCCTGGCTAGTGTGGCTCAGTGGGCTGAGTGCCAGACTGCAAAGTAAAGAAAAGGAAATAAGAAAAAGAGTGAGAGAGAGAGAGGAACACAGGTATGAAGGAAGTAAAATGGCAATGAATAAGTACCTATCAAAAATAAACATAAATGGATTAAATGCTCTGATCAAAAGACATGGAATAGCTGAATAGATAAGAAAACATGACCTACAAATGTGCTGCCTGCAAGAGACCCACCTCAGAACAAAAGACCAACACAAACTGAAAGTGAAAAGCTAGAAAGGAATATTCCAGATAAGTAGACAGGAAAAAAAAAAAGCTGGGATAGCAATACTCGTATCAGACAAAATAGACTTCAAAAAAAGAGCCATAAGAAGAGGCCCAGAAGGTCACTTCATAATACTCAAAGGAAGGATCCATCAAGAAGACATAAACATTGTTAATATATATGCACCCAACATAAGAGCACTGAAATATTTAAGGAAAATCTTGGAGGACTTCAAGAGAGATATTGATAGCAACACAATTAGAGTGGAGAAATTTAACTCCCCACTGTCAAAAAATGGATATATCTTCCAAACAAAATATCAACAAAGATATTGAGGTATTGAACAATGCCCTAGATCCAGTGGATTTAACTGGTATATCTAGAACCTTTCATCCCAAAGAAGTAAAATACACATTCTTTTCAAATGCACATGGAACAGTTTGAAAGATAGGCCACATGATGGGACATAGCAAAAGCCTTAACAAATTCAAGAAAATTGAAATCATATCTATCAAGTATTTTCTCTGACCACAAGGGATTGAACCTAGAAACCAATCTCAAAGAAAAAATTAAAAAACACTCAAACTTATGGAGATTGAATAATATACTATTAAACAATGAGTTAGTCAAGAATGAGATCAAGGAAGAAGTCAAAAATTTTTGGAAACAAATGAAAATGAACTCACAATCCAAAACTTATGGGATGCAGTGAAGACAGTTGTGAGAGGGAAGTTCATAGCGATACAGGGAAGAGTTTACAGGAACAATTATAAAGGACATATGGACAACAACAAGGGTGGGGAAACAGAGGAATGAGGTGGGGAGGGTTAGGAGGGTGGAGAGGTGTGGGAGGAAAAGGCAGAAAACTGTACTTGAACAACAATAAAAAATGTTAAGAAATAAAAAAGGAAACATTTCAAATAATAACCTATCCTACACCTAAAAGAACTGGAGGATCCACAACAAAGACAGCCCAGAGCAAGTAGAAAGAAGGAAATAACCAAGATCAGAGCAGAATTAAATGACATAGAAACTAAAATCACAGCCCTAAGGGTCAATAAGTCCAGGAGCTGATTTTTTGAAAAAGATAAATAAAATCAACAATCCTTTAAGCAGACTCATCAAGAAAAAAAAGAGAGGACCCAAATAAACACAATGAAAAATGAAAGAGGAGAGATTACAACTGATACCACAGAAATACAAAGGATTGTAAGAAAGTAATACAAAGAACTGTATGCCAAGAAATTTGAAAACCTAGGTGAAATGGAAAAATTTCTAGAAAAATATAATATACCAAAACTCAAGGAAGAAGAAGCACAAATCCTGGACAGATTAACAGTTGATGAAATTGAAGCACTATTCAAAAACTCCTGACACACAAAAGCCCTGGACTGGACAGTTTCACAGGGGAATTTTACAAAGCATTTAAGGAAGAGCTAACCCCTATCCTTCACAGATTATTCCAAAAAATCCAAGAAGATGGAAGATTCCCAAACTTGTTTTATGTAGCCAGCATCATTCTAATTCCAAAACGAGATAAAGACATAACAGAAAGAAAACTTCAGGCCAATATCACTGATGAACATAGATGCTAAAATCCTCAACAAAATGTTGACAAACCACATCCAGAAATACATTGAAAATATCATACATTGTGATCAAGTGGAATTCATCCCAGGGATGCAAGGATGGTACAATATTTGCAAATCAATGAATGTAATACATCACATAAACAAAAGAAAGACAAAAATCACATGATCATATCAATAGATATGGAAAAGCATTTGATAAGATACAGTAGCCATTTATGATAAAATGGTTACTCATCAAAGTGGGAATAGAGGGAGCATTCTTCAACATAATAAAGGCCACATACAAGAGACCTGCAGCCAGCATCATGCTCAATGGGAAAAAAGCTAAATGCTTTCCAAAACTAAAAGCTTAGTTTAAAAATTAAGATCAGGAACAAGATAAGGATGTCTGCTTTCACCACTCCTATTCAACATAGTATTGCAAGTCTTAGCTACAGCAATCAGACAAAAAAGAAGAAGGAAGGAAGGAGGGAGGGAGGGAGGGAGGGAGGGAGGGAAGGAAGGAAGGAAGGAAGGAAGGAGGGAAGGAAGGAAGGAGGAGGAAGGGAGGAAAGGAGGAAGGGAGGAAGGAGAAGGAAGGGAAGGGAAGGGAAAGGAAGGAAAGAAGAAAAGAAAGAAAAGAAAAGAAAAGAAAAAAGAAAGAAAAAAGAAAAGAAAGGAAAAGACACCCAAATTGGAAAGGAAGAAGCAAAACTCTCATTGTTTGTAGATGACAGGAAAATCCTGTAGACTCTACCAAAAAACTATTCAACCTAATAAGTGAATTTGGCAAAAGAGCAGGACAAAAGTCAATACTCAGAAATCAAAGGCATTTTTGTACACCAGCAATGAAATATCAGAAACAAACATCAGGAAAAAAAAATCCCATTTGCTATAGCAACAAAAAACTAAAGTACCTAGGAGTAGACCTAACCAAGGAGGTAAGACCTCTGCTCATAAAACTACACAACACTGAAGAAAAAAATTAAGGAAGACACAAACAAATGAAAGCAGGTACCATGTTCATGGATTGGGAGAATTAACATCATTAAAATGTCCATACTGCTGAAAGCAATTTACAGTTTCAACACAATCCCAATTAAAGTACCAATGACATATTTCACAGATATAAAACAAACACTTTAAAAATTTATATGGAACCATAGATGACCCTGAATAGCTGCAGGAATTTTTAGAAAGAAGAACAAAGTAGGAGGGAATACAATACCTGATATTAATCAGTATTCCAAGGCCACCATAATCAAAATAGGCTGCTACTGGCCTAAGAACAGACACATAGACCAATGGAACAGAATGGAGAGCCCAGAAATAAACCCTAGTCTCTATGACCAATTAATAACTTTCATCATAAACAAAAATAAATTCAAGGTGGATAAAATACTTAAATATAAACCATTTACCATAAAAGTCCTAGAGGCATAGGCAGGAAACATAGGCAGGAAAATCTCAGATATTCCATGGAGCAATATTTTCACTGGTATATCCACTAGAGCAAGGGACCTAAAGGAAAGAATAAACAAATGGGACCTCATCAAAATAAAAAGCTTCTGCACACCTAAAGAAAATAGCATTAAAATGAAGAGAGAACCAACTGTATGGGAAAACATATTTGCCAATGATACCTCAGACAAGGGTTTGATCTCCAAAATATGTACAGAACTCCCAGGACTCCACTCTAGGAAGACAAACAACCCAATTAAAAAATGGGCAAAAGACCTGAACAGACACTTCTCCATGGAGGACATATAAAGGTCTCAGAAACATATGAAAAGATGCTCAGTGTGATTAGCCAGAAGAGAGATGTAAATTAAAACCACAGTGAGATACCACTTCACACTGGTCAGAATGGCCATCATAAACAAAGCAACAAACAACAAGTGTTGGAGAGGTTGTGGAGAAAAGGGAACTCTAGTGCACTGTTTGTGGAAATGCAGACTGGTGCAGCCACTGTAGAAAATAGTATGGAATTTCCTCAGAAAACTAAAAATGGAACTGCCTTTTGACCCAGCAATTCTATTGCTGGGACTATGCCCTAAGAACACTAAAACACCAATCCAAAAGAACCTGTGCACCCCAATGTTCATAGCAGCACAATTTCCAACAGCCAAGTGGCAAAAACAACCTGAGTGCCCACCAGTAAATGAGTGGATCAAAAAACTGTGGGACATTTAGTTCATACTACCCAAAGCAATTTACACATTCAATGCAATACCTATTAAAGTACCAATGGCTTATTTCACAGACATAGAACAAACACTTCAAAAATTTATATGGAACCATAAACAACCCCGAATAGCTGCTGCAATTCTGAGAAAGAAGAGTAAAGTAGGAGGAATCACAATACCTGACACTAAACTATACTACAAGGCCACTGTAATCAAAACAGCCTGGTACTGGCACAAAAACAGGCACATGGACCAATGGAACAGAACAGAGAGCCCAGAAATAAATCCAAGCCTCTATGGTCAATTAATATTTGACAAAGGAGGCAGCAACTTAAAATGGAATAAAAATAACCTCTTCAACAAATGGTGTTGGGATAACTGGACAGCTACATGCAAAAAAATGAAACTAGAGCACCAACTTACACCTTATACAAAAATAAATTCAAGGTGGATAAAAGACTTAAATATAAACCGTGATACCATTAAAGTCCTAGAGGAGAACGTAGGTAGAAAAATCTCAGATATTTCACCCAGAAACTTTTTTACTGACATGTCCCCTAGAGCAAGGGACATAAAGGAAATAATAAACAAATGGGGCCTCATCAAAATAAAAAGCTTTTGCACAACTAAAGAAAACAGTATGAAAATAAAAAGAGAATCAACTGTAAGGGAAAACATATTTGCCAATGATACCTCAGACAAGCGTTTAATCTCCAAAATATATAAAGAACTTACACAACTCCAGTCTAAGAAGACAAGCAACCCAATTAAAAAATGGGCAAAGCACCCTGGCTGGCGTAGCTCAGTGGATTGAGCGCGGGCTGCAAACCAAAGTGTCTCAGGTTCGATTCCCAGTCAGGGCACATGCCTGGGTTGCAGGCCACAGCCCCCAGCAACTGCACATTGATGTTTCTCTCTCTCTCTCTTTCTCCCACCCTTCCCTCTCTAAAAAATAAATAAATAAAATCTTTTAAAAAATTATTAAAAATAGGCAAAGGACTTGAACAGACACTTCTCCAAGGAGGACATACAGAGGATTCAAAGACACATGAAATGATGTTGAATATTGCTAGCTATCAGAGAGATGCAAATTAAAACCACAATGAGATACCACTTCACACTGGTCAGAATGGCCATCATAAACAAAGCAACAAACAACAAGTGTTGGAGAGGTTGTGGAGAAAAGGGGACCCAAGTGCACTGTTGGTGGGACTGCAGACTGGTATAATCACTATGGAAAGCAGTATTGAACTTCCTCAGAAAACTAAAAATGGAACTGTCTTTCGACCCAGCAATTCCACTACTGGGACTATATCCTAAGAACCCTAAAACACCAATAGAAAAGAACCTTTGCACCCCGATCTTCATAGCAGCACAATTTACAATAGCTAAGTGCTGGAAGCAACCTAGATGCCCATCATTAAATGAATGGATCAAAAAACTATGGTACATTTACACAATGGAATTCTATGCAGCAGAAAGAAAGAAGGAGCTCCTACCCTTTGCAACAGCATGGATGGGGCTGGATAGCATTATGCTAAGTGAAATAAGCCAGGCATTGAAAGACAAATACCATATGATCTCACCTTTAACAGGAACCTAATCAACAAAACAAAGAAACAAGCAAAATATAACCAAAGACACTGAAATAGAGCACAGGCTGACAGTAACCAGAGGGGAGAGAAGAGGGAATTTTAGGGGAGAATGGGAAGGGTTTACAGGAACAAGTATGAAGGACACATGGACAAAAACTATGGGGGGTAGTGTGGTAATGGGAAGGAAGTGGGGAGGGTTGGGTGGGTGGGCTTGAATGGGAATAAAAGGGAGAAAACTGTACTTGAACAATGATTAAAATAATAATAAAGCAAAAAAGAAAAAATAAATTAAATTAAATTAAAAAAAGGCTATGGGACATTTACACAATGGAATACTACACAACAGAAAGAAAGAAGGAGCTCCTACCCTTTCCAATAGCATGGATGGAACTGGAGAGCATTATGCTAAATGAAATAAGCCAGGTGGCGAGGGACAAATACCATATGATCTCACCTTTAAGTGGAATCTAATCAATAAAACAAACAAGCAAGCAAAATATAACCAGAGGCATTGAAATTAAGAACAATCTGACAGTAACCAGAGAGAAGGTGGGAGGGGCTAATTAGGGGAAAGAAGGGAATGGTTTTCAGGAACAACTACAAGGGACACATGGAGAAAACCAAAGGGGAGTGGAATCAGGGAGTGGAGGTGGCAAAGGATGAGGTGGAGGGGAAGTAGTCAGGGGTAAGTGCAGACAACTGTACTTGAACAACGATAATATATTTTAAATAAATAAATAATAATTTGTCTTTAAAAATATCTCACCTGTAATCTCAGCACTTTTGTCCTTATTCTAACCTATATTTCAGGGGCTCCATGGAATTTTAATCAACATTGGAAACAGCTATTTGTTTTTTTGCGAACTTTAAAGCCTAGTAACTGGGACTTGGGTTTTGCATTTGCAGAGTGATGAGATGAACTATACAGACTTCAAAGCCCCTTTTAACTTAAATGTTCAGTGAGTCTCTTATTCCAGGCAAGGATCAGCCAACAATGGCCAGTGGGCCAAATCTAGTCTATTTGTTTTGCATGGCTTGTAAACTAAGAATTGTTTTCACATTTTGAATAAAATCAAAGAAGAATCATATTTCATGACACATGAAAATTATGTGTAATTAAAATTTCATTGTCCATAAATAAAGTTTTATTGAAATACAGTTATGGTCACTTATATATTATCTCTGACTGCCTTCATGCTACAAGTAATTGTGACAGAAACCACATGGCCTGCAAAGGCTTTTACATTTACCATTTGATTCTTTGTAGGAAAAGTTTGTCAACTCTTGCTTTAGCCAACAAAGCTTGGTGGGATTTTTCATTTTAGTTGTGTCTGCCTGAAAATAGGAAAGTGTTTGGTGATTATTTACAAAGCCAGATTAAGCTATAGTTGATTCTATTTATGCAAGACTCAGGTAAGATTCATGTGAGAGTTTGGAGGATTCCCTAATTTCAAGAATTTCATTTGATTTGGGATGGTGAGTTGATTCACTGACCATCAATGACATACTCAATAAGGAAAAATTGCTCATTCTGACCTTTAAGGTCTTCTATAATATGGTCCTAACCCAAAAGTCATGGACTTAAGTGCCTACGGTAGCCAGTATATAACATAAATGAGTGAGGAAGACTAAACACAAGAAATCTTCCACTTTTCACAGCACAGTAGCAACCATCTTGGGCAGTCAGCCTCAGAGTTGGATACAGTAGGGAGTGGTAGGGATTGCAGTAAACTAGAGGCACACACTGTGTGAAGGAAAGCAGTCACTGCTTAATACCAGCTACTGTGCCATGCACAGATGCAGGCCTCTGGTGATTAGTCTTTCTTAAAGAGAGAAAGGAATCTAGAATTTTCAAAGAAAGTCCTAGAGTTTTAAAAGTTGGCAACTACTTCAAAAATTTGTTACAGCATTATGTTTGTTTCATGGTGTGAGCTGAACATTACCAGTTTATGGCCTCTTCTTTCCCCTCTAAGTCCTGTGACTAGACCACAACAGATGGTCCACCAAACCTTACCACATCCTGCCTCTCTCTCTTCCCTGTGGTTACTCAGCCTGTGCCCTGTGTTTTTAATGACCTTCCATCCCCAAATCCACGTGTTGGAAACCTCCCTGATGTCTAGCAAAACAAACCTACAAACAAAAACCTGCAAAAATGAAACAGATCAGGATTCTATGGTGTGCATGTAACATGAGCGTGGGTAGGAAACACAAATGAATAAAAACCTGGAAGAAAATATGCCAAAATATTACCTCTAAAATTATAGTTTTCTTCTACATAGTTTTACATATGAGGCCCCCCCCAAATGGAATTATCTTCTGGAAGGCAGGCCCCTGTAGTGCAATCTTCCCCTGCTGGTAAGTGTTCTAGGAACCCATCTGTATCAGTGTACTGGCTGGCATTACTGTGAGAGGCTATGTTTAGGTTCAGCAAATTTTTTTCGAAGACTCTTTTGATGCATTTGCCCAATTCATGATGGGTGATTTAAGACTGCACCTGCCCACATCATGTGAATGTTCAGCAGTTTTTGACCAAAAATGGCATGAAAACCTAATCCCAACTCTCCATATTCACCCAATCATGCCCCAAGCAACTTTTTTTTTGTTTCCCCAGATGAAAAAAAGCCCTCAAAAGGAAACGTTTTGCCAATGTGGAAGAGGTGAAACAAAAAACTATAGAAGCACTAAAAGGCATCAAAATCAATGAGTTCAAAAACTGTTTTGAGCAGTGGTAAAAATGTTTTCATAGGTGTATTGCATCTAATGGAGAGTACTTTGAAGGTGATTGAAGTTTAAACATGTAAGAATAAATACACGATTTTTAAAAAATAAATTCCCTTTTTTGGGGGTGCCTCCTCATATATTCCCTTTTTTGTGGGCATAGATGAGCTTTTATATTTTATAGGAAGAAATCTTCCATATTTTCAAGGCCTCTTTCAAATGCCATTTCCTCTATGACTAGAGGTCAGCAAACTTTTTCTGTGAAGAGTTAGATAGTAAATACTTTAGACTTTGTGAGCCATATCATCTCTGTTGCAACTAGTCAATTCTGCATCAAAGCAGCCTTAAATAATATATAAATGAAGGGGTATAGCCAGGTTCCCATAAAACTTTATTTACAAAAACAGACCCTGGATTCAGCTCCCTGGCCACAGTTTACAAAATTGTCTCCCCAATGGAAATCTCCTCTTCCTATGAACCCGAATATCCCATTATTTCCTTTCCTCCTGATGGTCTTGGTTCTATAATCCCTGTACTATAACATTCTATTTGCTTATCTTTTCTTTCCTTCCTGGCCCTATTTTCTCCCCTAGCAGCAAGGCTGTAAGTATCTGGAAGCTGGAATCAATGTTTTGGCCACTTCTGACTTTTCTGGGGTGTGGTGTACAGTACTTGACCAGTCCAGAAGGGAGGATGGGTGTGGGGATTAACAGCAACTTTAAAGTCTGGGAGCACTGAGTTCACATCTCAGTTCAGCTGTTTCTAGTGGTGTGTACTTGAAAAACCCACTTGACATCTCCAAGCTCCATTTCCTCAATGGTAAAAGGGAGTAGCAAACCTCTCTACAGAGAGTGGCTATGAGGACAAAAGGAAATAAAGGGACATATTAAGTTCTTAGCATGGGTTTTGGCATCTAGCAGTGCTTAATAAATGTTAGCTATTACTTTTTGTTATTGTTTTTTCAATTCGAGTTATTGTATTACTCTAAGTAGTTGGGTCTGTTGTCCTTTCAGACTCTGGCTAACCAGCTATCCATCAGAGCAGTTTCCTGTCAGCATCCTCCAGAATGGGATCAAAATGACCAATGAGCCTCCTAAAGGGCTCCGGGCCAACCTTTTGCGATCCTACCTCAATGACCCCATCTCGGATCCTGTGTTCTTCCAAAGCTGCACAAAGGCAGTGATGTGGCAAAAGCTGTTGTTTGGCCTTTGTTTCTTCCATGCTATTGTTCAAGAAAGGAGGAACTTTGGACCACTGGGTAAGAGATGACACCACACCTGGGTTGCCTGGGGAAGGTCACAGACAGGTACAGGTGTGTACTCAGGTTATACTGAGAAGGGGTTACCAGTAAAATATGGTAAGATTATGTTCCATGTGATCTTTGGGACATACTTATACTAAACATGACTCATTTTTTGGAAATTATAATTTTACTGAGTATCCTGTGTTTTTATTTAATAAATCTGGTAATCCTATAACCAGGTTAGTGTCACTGACAAGAAAAGAGGTGTTGCTCCTAAATCAGAGGACCTCTAATTATTGAAGTAATGTGAAAATGAAAAACTGTAAGCCCTTCCCTTTGGCATGTATTTGCCTATCTTAGGCACAATGGTCATTCTCCATGGAGTTATCATCAGGTAATTTATAATATTTTAGGTAGCTCTCTTTATATCTGCATAACAGTGACAGAAATACAGCTGGGACACATTTGTCTGTACTTCTTCCTGAAAACAATTTTTTTTTAATCTTACCAGTCCATGGCCTAACTTAACTAAATACTAACCTAATACTTGGGTTGCACCTGATCAACAAACTGCTAAAAACAAATCCTATGTCATTGTGGGTTAAGGTTGGATTTCTTCTCATCCATGGCTGCCTTTGATTCTGTTCAACAACCTTGAAATGACCCACTACAGAGTATTCTCGACTGTTCTTTTCAGATAGTGAGGCCAATTGCCTCCTGGTGATTCTCTCTGAGCATCCACTTCCTTTCCTTCTACCTATACACCCTAGCCCAGTTAACTGCCCAGACCAAGAGAGCCAAGGAGGATGCTTCTGCTGTGTCTGCCTTTCACATCCAGGTCCTCCCACAACCACTGTCCCACTGTGCCAGATCTCCAAACATCCATACAACAGCTGGGCTTGCAACCAACTGTCCAGTTGTGTTTTGTTTGACAGAACACAACTTTTACTATTTTTTATTATTTTTAATTTGAATGTGAATGTTTAGGAGGAAATGAAAGGTTTCTGTCAAGCACAGATCCCATCAAACCCTGCTTACTTATCGTCAGGCCCAGTTCACACACTTAAGTTATTGTCCAACAACCTGGGCATTTATTGTTATACCCTTGGAGATATAAGTGGTAGTTTTGTCAAGGCTGGCCATGCACTCCTCTCATGGGCACCAGGAGGGGAGTCTCAAAGCTAATTTAGTTTGACAGTCCAGTTGTAGATGTTGTTCTGTAACTACGCCTTTGTGTTATTTTTGGACCTCTGTGCATTACCACAGATTTCCAGCCTGGATGAATAATTCTCATTCCACAAATATCAGGGTGCTAATATCTCCCTTAACAAATGGAGAGATCCATAAGGAAATTGATTCTAGAATGGATCTTTTCTCAAGCCAGATGGTTCACATGTTGGCAGTAATTATATTTGTGTGGCTGAAAGAGGCTCTTCACTCATTTTGATGTCTAACTCTACCAGCTCATGTAGAAATTAAGAGCCTTAGTCCTGAAGCCTCTTCTTCTTCTCTGGCTCATGCAGGTTGGAATATTCCTTATGAATTCAATGAATCCGACTTGAGGATTAGTATGAGGCAAATCCAGATGTTTCTGAATGACTACAAGGAGGTACCATTTGATGCTCTGACCTACCTGACAGGTATCTATGGGAGGAGCCTTTGCAGCTGTGCACCTCCCTGTCCACCTTCCTATTCTTTTGCTCTCATCTCCATTCATTGATTCACTCATTCATTCTTTCAGCAGACTCTAAGATCTTACTAAAGCTATTAACATGCTACATATTGTTTTTAAAAAAAGAAAGAAAAGAAAAAAGTGGACTTCAGACCAAGATGGAGGTATAAGTAGATACACTGTGCCTCCTCGCACAACCAAGATAGGGACAACAACAATTTAGAAACAGAATAACAACCAGAACTGACAGAAAATTGAACTGTATGGAAGTCGGACAACGAAGAAGTTAAAATAGACCCGTTCATCCAGACCGGTAGGAGGATCGGAATCAGGCAGCTGGTCGTGGGGTGTGGCATGAAGAGCAGAGAGCATTGGGACTGGGTGTGTAAGGAATTTGGGGCATGCAAAACCGCAGTGGGTGGACCCTGAGCATGCAAGCAGCAGCTGGTAGACCCCAGCCAAAGGGTGGCAAATGGCAGACCCAGTGAGGCAGCGATTATGAAGCAAGGCACTGTGCACAACCCAGGATCACAGCCTGGGAAATAGAGCCTCGGGACATTGATTGAAAACATCTGTGGGAGTTGAGGCACAGGGGGAGACTCCCAGATTCACAGGAGAGGTCTTTGGAAAGTCTCACAGGGTACACAAGCCCACCCACACAGGAATTGGCACCAGAGGGGCCCAGTTTGCTTGGGGGAATTGGTGGAAGGGACTGAGGTCCAATGGAGAGTGAAGCAAGTGCCATTTTTCCCTCTCAGACCCGGCCCCTACATATAGCATCACAACCCAGAGACTGGGGTGCCCCACCCTGGTGAACACCTAAGGCTCCGTCCCTCATATGTAACAGGCACAACCAGACCAAAGGGGAGGGGGAGATGGCTCAGACAGAATTGAAATCTCCACAATCAATACTTTTAAGCGACTGAGAGATAGCCAACCTATCAGATGCACAGTTCAAAGCACTGGTGATCAGGGTGCTCACAGAATTGATTGATTTTGGTTGCAAATTAGATGAACAAATGCAGGCTACAATAAGAGAAATGAAGGAAAATGCACAGGGAACCAATAGTGATGGGAAGGAAACTGGAACTCAAAACAATAGAGTGGATCAGAAGGAAGAAAGAAACAACCAAATAGAAAAGAATGGAGAAATACTAATTCAAAAAAATGAGGAGAAGCTTAGGAACCTCCAGAACATCTTTAGATGTCCCAACATCCGAATTATAGGGGTACCAGAAGGAGAAGAGGAAGAACAACAAATGGAAAACTTATTTGAACAAATAATAAAGGAGAACTTCCCCATTCTAGCCAAGAAAATAGACTTCCAGGAAGTCCAGGTAGCTCAGAGAGTCCCAAAGAAGTTGGATCCAAGGAGGAACACACCAAGGCACATCATAATTACATTAGCCAAGGTAAAAATGAAGGAGAGAATCCTAGAAGCAGCAAGAGATAAGGAGACAGTCACCTACAAAGGAGTTCCCATCAGACTCTTGGCCGATTTCTCAAAAGAGACCTTACAGGCAAGAAGGGGCTGGAAAGAAGTATTTTAAGTCATGAAAGGCAAGGACCTACATCCCAGATTGCTCTATCCAGCAAAGCTTTCATTTAGAATGGAAGGGCAGATAAAGTGCTTCTCAGATAAGGTTAAGTTAGAGGACTTTATTGTCACCAAGCCCTTATTTTATGAGATGTTAAAGGGACTTATCTAAGAAAAAGAAGATTAAAAAAACATGTATAGTAAAATGACAGCATACTCACAATTATTAACAACCACACCTAAAACAAAAACAAAAGGAAACTAAGCAAACAACTAGAACAGGAACAGACCCACAGAAATGGAGAACACATGGAGAGTTATCAACAGGGGAGTGGGAAAAGGAGAGAGGGGGAAAAGGGATGGAGAATAAATAGCATAGATGGTGGGTAGAAAATAGATAGGGGGAAGTTGGGGATAGTGTGGGAATTGTAGAAGCTAAAGAACTTATGACACATGGACATGAACTAAAGGGAGGGAATGTGGGTGGAAGAGGGTGTGCAGAGTGGAGTGGGATGAAGGGGGGTAATGGGACAACTGTAACAGCATAATCAATAAAATATTTTTAAAAATGAGGAGAGACTTAGGAACCTCCAGGACATCTTTAAATGTTCCAACATCCAAATTATAGGGGTGCCAAAAGCAGGAGAGGAAGAGCAAGAAACTGAACATTTATTTGAAAAAATAATGAAAGAGAACTTCCTTAATCTGGCAAAGGAAATAGGCTTTCAGGAAGTCCAGGAAGGTCAGAGAGTCCCAAAGAAGTTGGACCCAAGGAGGAACACACCAAGGCACACCATAATTACATTATCCGAGATTAAAATGAAGGAGAGAATCCTAGAAGCAGCAAGAGAAAAGGAGACAGTTACCTACAAAGGAGTTCCCATAAGTCTATCAGCTGATTTCTCAAAAGAAATCTTATAGGCAAGAAGGGACTGGAAAGAAGCATTACAAGTCATGAAAGGCAAGGACCTACATCCAAGATTGCTCTATACACCAAAGCTATCATTTAGAATGGAAGGGCAGATAAAGTGCTTCTCAGATAAGGAAAAGCTAAAGGAGTTCATTATCACCAAGCCCTTTCTATATGAAATGTTAAAGGGACCTAGAAAAAGAAGATGATCAGAAATACGAATGGTAAAATGACAACAAACTCACAACTGTCAACAACTGAACCTAAAACAAAAACAAAACAAAGTAAACAACTAGAAGATAAACAGAATCACAGAAATGGATGTCACATGGAGGGTTATCAGTGAAGAGGGGGGAGAATGAGGGAAAAGGTACACAGAATAAGAAGCATAAATGGTAGGTACAAAATAGACAGGTGGAGTTTAAGAAAAGTATAGGAAATGTAGAAGCCAAAGAAGTTATATGTATGACCCATGGACATGAACTAAGGGTTGGGGAGGATGCTGGGGGGAGGATGTGTGCAGGGCAGAGGGGGATAAAGGGGAGAAAAAATATAGGACAACTGTAATGGCATAATCAATAAAATATACTTTAAAAATAGGGAAAAAAGAAAAGAAAAAAGCACTGACTAGTGTGGCTCAGTTGGTTGAGCATCATCTTGCAAAGTGAAAGGTCACCAGTTCAATTCTACGTTAGGGCATGTGCCTGGGCTGTGGGTTTTGTCCTCTGTCGGGGCACGTACTAGAAGCAACCAATCAATGTTTCTCTGTCACATCATTGTTTTTCTCCCTCTCTTCTCCTTCCCTTCTCTCTTTAAAAAATTTAAATAAAATCGTAAATAAAAAAGAAAATTAAGATATAATTCCTACCCTCAAATGGTTCACAGAGAGAAAAATATTTTTTAAATGACAATATAGTGATAAGTTCAACAAGAGAAACACTTATAAAGGAGAAAGTCCACCCAGTGATTAAGTCTCACTTATGGGGCAGGAGATGATCACAGAAAACCTCCTAATGGCATAAAGATAGATTTTTCAGGGATGAGTAGGAGTTTTATAAGTGAAAGAAGAAAGGGGTATAGTCAGTGGGATGAGGAAAGAGTATCCCCAGCAGATCCCTGAGATAAAAACTTGGTGTTTTGTGTTAAAGAAATGCAATGAACACAATCCAACCAGCAACCTTTTATTAGTCACCTAGTATATAATATAGAAGAATGTAGATATATAAAAGTTGGTTTTATTCTCAAGAATAAAATAGTGATGTGCTGAATAAATGGAATGTCATGGCCAAAGGTCAAATACAGCTCAATGGGAAAAGTCTATAGCTTTAAGACCACAGAGAAATTTCTTCCTCAGCTCCCTATGTTAAGCAGTTTGAATCCTTTTCCCAGTCATATGGCAGGCACTTTATATACACTGTTGACATAAGAAATGTACAAACCTGTAGAGGCCTGTAGATTCTTTTATAAGCATTTATTTGAGCCAAATGGAATATTCCTGGAAGCAAGATCTCAACAGACTGAGAAAAATGCTTTCCAGAATGACACTTGGTAGCTTCTTTTATGCATTTGAAATTAAGGAGAGAATGAGAGGAAGATTACATGGAGGTGGGAGAAAGCAAGGTGAGAATCAGATTACAAAATAGTTAAGATTATGTGCTGTCTTGAGGGTGGTTTCCCTTGAGGGGTCTGAAAAGAAGCATTTCAACATGTGCTAACCTATATGCACAGAACCAATGGACAAGACTTGCTTAAGGCAAAGATAAAACTTTTACTAAAGAAGTTATATGCCTGGGGTATGACTACAAGCCATGACCTGCCCAGTTTGGAATTTATTATCAGATCATCTATGAGGTTACATCCTGTAGAACCCTTTCTCTGTCCACAGCAGATGAGCACATTAAGTCTCACAGCAATCTATGAGCTCCATATTAACACATTTCACAACTGTTGAGACTGAGGCTGAAGAGCAGGGTTCTCTACTGTGGGTGATTTTTCACCCCAGGGGACATTTGGCAATGTCTGGAGACATTTTTGGGTTGTCACAACTAAATGGGAGTGGTACAGGGTGGATGCCAGGGATGCTGCTAGGACAGCACTCCTACAATGCACAGGACAACACCACATCACAGAATTCTTCAGTCCCACATGTTAATAGTGCTAAGGCTGAAAAGTCCTGCTTTCAAGTGATTAAGTTCATGTGCAGAAAGTCAGACAGACCTTCACAGTGTCCCATGACACAAAACCCCAAGGTGTAACCAAACACAGGTTTGGTTGCCTGTGGTAATGAAAGCCAAAATCGTGAGATAGGTGCTGATACAAAGGAAAGTGGGTTTGGGGGGGCTTTTCTGTTTGTTTTTGTTTTACTTTTTCCTTTAATCCTTATCTGAGGATGTGTCTAGCAGTTTTTGAGAGAGAAGGGAAAAAAGAAACACCAATGAGTCAATCAGCCACCTCCCATATGCACCCCAACTAAGGATTGAACCTCCAATCCAGGCATGTGCCCTGACCAGGGATGGAACCTGCAATCTTTTGGTGCACAGGATGACACTCCAAACAACTGAGCCACCCAGCCAGAACAAGAAGAGTGGTTTATTCAGATATCAGCAATCTGAAAAGATGGGGGACTCTTGTCCCAAAACCCATCTCTTTTTTTTCCATCTTAACATCTCAGTGCAGGCAGAGGTCTTTATAAGAAGGGAGAGGAAAAGGAGAACAAAGAAATCAAGGGAGGAGGTTGAAAAGTTTTCTATGTGCAAATGAGCACAGTCCATTTCCATAAGGACCCTGAAACTGGCCAAGTAGTCATCAAGTATGCATCATCCTGGTCTTTATCATTCTGGTTTTACATCATCTTGGTTTTATGGCTGAGGGTCAGAAAATCTCCCAGAGCTGAGATGACTAAAAGTTGGACTTTGTATCTTTTGAAGTTAGTTCTTAGTTATACATATGTGCTGTTTATCTACAAGCTACGTATTCATCAGAGTCAGCACTTACAAAAAAATTTCAAAAGAATGGTGATGTGGGTTACAATTTCCCACCATTACAAAGTGACACATACAGCATAAGTCCCATGGACATTAGTTTGTTGAAGATCTCCAGAAGCACCGCAGGGGTCCTCTGCAGACTGAAGAATGAATGCATGATTGCTCTGGCATATGGTCTTGGTACTGAACTGCTTGCAGCTCAGAAACCAACCTGCCCCAAATATGCCAGCTGGCTTGAGGATAGTGACTTTGCAACTGTACAGTCAGCATAGACTAGTTAGGTTGAGGTAACAAACAATATCCAATCTCAAAGGTGTGAGACATCAGATGTCCACTTTGTATCCAATCAACATGGTCAACAAGAACTGGCATTTGATTATGTCAATAGAATTGTTGGCAAAGGCTTCACAAACTTTGATGCCACCATCTCAATATATACTTGTGTGGTCACTGCCAGAGAAAGAGCACTGAAGCGCTCACACAAGGAATTAAATGCACTAGAACTTGTCACCTTGCCCCACCCTACTGCGAGGAGCACAGGGAAGTGTAGACTTCCTCTGTGCCTGAAAAGAACTGTTAGAGATGGTATTGGAGTTCTGTACTGACACACACCAAAGAGACAGGTCTCCTTTGGAAAGTGGCTATCAAATTAGATGGGTTGAAGTCAATATACTCTTAATCTGTGCCCCACCCCCAGCCCTGCAGCAGGAACAGTGAGAATTTAAGAGATAAAAGGCACATCCTGGCCTCTGTAGGAACTTGTGCTCTTGCTTCAGAGAGTAGATATAGACGTTGCTATAAAGGAAGCTGCTTCCTTCTTAAACACAAAACTTGGAATCTGCAGGAGTATCCCCGGAAAACTTGCTGGAGGTCACAGTACCTTCCATAAAGACTGTTCTTGAGATTTATGTTCACTTGTGTCACTCCTGGGTGCCTGTTAGCACTGTCACACTGACTTCAGAGTACAAACCACTCTCCTTTTGATACTGTAGTTCTAGTGCTGTAATAAATCTCTTTGCAGCTGAGACAAGACACTTAATGTTCAAAGTAAACTGTGCTAAAGGTCTGAGAAGTCAACAGGGGGAGCTTCAAACATCTAAATAGTCTGGCTTAATGTGAAACAGCTTCTGCAGGGCTCAAATTACTCAAACACATGAGCTTTCCCTTAGTTCCTTATTTCTCCTTTGACAAACCACTGGGATCCTCCTCCTAGACATTTAGACCCCTCCAACTCAAGACCAAGAAAAGCTGAGGCAGCCTGTCCCCAACTTGGGTTATACTACCTGTTTGTCTGTAGACGTCCCTCTTCCTGGAATTGTTGGAACTGGAAATGAGCCTACCCTTCAGGAGAGCCCCTACACATACACACACACACACACACACACACACACACACACACCTCTGTCTCCTCCTTGGTAGTGTTTTATCTACAACTACCAAATACCAGGTGATACCACATACTGTGGAATCTGGACCAGCTAGAAAATGTTACAGGGTTGGCAAGGTGCATTTGACACACCCTTCAAAGAATTACCTAACTCTTCTTGTTGAAATGTGAGTATAGAAACCTGAGTCTCAGGGAATGATGTTAATGATGGAGGTGGAATGGGGAAATCATATCCCAAAGCAGTGTAAGTAAGGTAATCTCACTTTTCTAGAAAATACTATATGTGTTTGTAACCGCTATAATTAATTGAATGCTTTCTGTGTGCTGAGATTTGTGCTAAATATTTCATAGGTGTTTTAACCACAGCCTTGTAAGATGGACACTGTAGTTATCTCTACTACAGATCAGATGAGAAACTGCAGAGGCTGGAACCCAGAAATATCTAGAAGTGGCAGAACTGGAACCCAGGAATGTGTTATGCCAAAGTTCCTGACTTCAATCACATTTCTGTAATGTCTTTCACATACATGTACACACATGCATATGCATGCACACACACACATCTGGAAGATGCCTATGTTAATAGTTACCTTTGGTGGAATTATTGGTGATTGTATTGCTTTTCTTTTGGATTATCTCTGTTTTCTAATTTCCAATGTTGGACATGGATTATTTTTGTAGCAACCATAATATCAAATAGGCCTGTTCTCATTCCAGGCTGACCATGGTTTCAGCAACCCTGGATCTCAGTAGAACGCATTGCTTCAAAGAATCCTCTATCTTAGGTTAATGGGCGAGTCCATTATGACCTTCACTGGACTCAACTTCTTCCTCTGCTCATTGTCTCCAGGAGAGTGTAATTATGGAGGCAGAGTGACTGATGATAAAGACAGACGTCTCCTGCTGTCCCTTCTGTCTACTTTCTACTGTGAGGACATCCAGCAGGACCATTACTGTGTCGCTCCTGGAGACACTTACTACATTCCTCCTCATGGCTCCTACCAGGTGAGGAACAGTGGAGGGAGAGGCCCCTCTGTGTCCCAGGGGAGCTCAGCAGTCTCCATGTGGCTAGGGGATGAGGTGCAGCCAATGAGGGCCCAGGAGGAGCCTTGAGCTTCCTGATTTGGTTCCATAGTTATTTCCAATATTCCAAAAAGCCTATGAAAGAGACATTATCACTGTATAATGAACACTGGATACTTGGTAGGCAAAGTCTTTCAAAACAGGTTTTTTTCTGGGGGTTAAGAAGGGAGTTAAGATGAAACTTTGGATGTGAAAAGGCTGGAAATTGCTAATTGGGAAAAAAAAAAGGTTCAGAAGGTGGCCAAAGGGTAGGGACCAAAAATCTGGATGGGAGAATTAGAAAGAAGAAAACAAGAAATCTGAAGGCAGGACTAAAAGGAGCTGCTTTTATTAAGCCCCTGTTATACATCAAGGCCTTATTCCTATTTTTAAAGGCCTTATTCCTTCATAACCTTATTTGTTTTCCCACTGACAGATAAGGAAACTTGTGTTTCAGATGATTAGCTCAATGTCACAGTTTGTGTTGGGGCTGGATCCAAACTCGGTTCTGTCTGACTCCAAATCCCGCAAATGAGGAAGAGCTTAGGTTGTGTTCACCTTGCACGTGTGTGCGTGTGTGTGTGTGTCCCATATTCCCACTCTGGTGTGACTTCCTTCCTGGGTTGGATCTGATCAAGCCCTAAGTGATCTGTGGGACCACAGGGTACTTACGTTTATGTCAACTGAACATATTCCTTCCAGTCCTATATTGAATATCTCAGGAACCTCCCCATCACAGCACCCCCAGAAGTGTTTGGCCTCCATGAGAATGCCAACATCACCAAGGACAACCAGGAGACCAATCAGCTGTTCCAGGGTGTGCTGCTGACTCTCCCCAGACAGGCAGGAGGGAGTGGCAAGTCCTCTCAGGTAACCTGGCTTGAGTTCAATTTCCCAGGCAGTTTTCATGGGGGATGAGGCATAAGATTATGGGTGATGAGCGAGAAGGCAGAAGAGTGGAGGCCTGGCAGTCCCTGGAGGGAGGGCACAGATGTGCTGGTCTTATTGCTGAGGGTCCTCAGAGAGCAGAAAGAGCACAAGTGTTTCCAGAATGTGAGCCATTCCTGCATAATTTATGACATGTTGCTTTACCTCCATATTAGCTATACTCCCTTTATATATTTAAAAACCAACTCTACTTGGCTTAAAATCATTTATTTTAAAAATTACACATCAGTACTATTAATGGAAACCCAGTCCCATTTCCATAAAATCATGACAGCCACACAGAAAAAAAAAAGGTAAACACTTACTAGGCTCTTTCCAGATGGTGCTGCTGAGGCCTTGCTGGCCTCTTGTGAAAGGGGAGAAACAGCTAGTGTTACAGGGTGTTTAGCTAGCACTGGCCGGAGACTTTCTCATGGGGAATGAAAAGAGAAATGTGGCCAAAACTGGAAAGAAGGTGACTTTCACACCGCGTGATTCAATATGATTTGCTTTATATCCTGGAAGCACCTGGAATCACTTTTGGAGCATCTCATGGTCAGTTCACCATCCTCAGTCTACAAATGAGAGTAAAGTGAACCCTGTGAGAGGAGGTGACTTGTTTCAAGGCATCCATAGACTCAAAAGCAGAGCCAGACACAGAACCACCAGCTGGTGACTCCACCACGCCTTCCTTTCTCCCACACTCCCCTTCCCTTCTCCACCTTCCAAGCTCTGCTGCCTCAACCCTTCAGCTGTGGATTTTGCACATTTGATTTCTTGATTGGTTCATAGTGCTAGAAGTAGGAATAGCTCTGAAGGAAACTAGCTTGGTTGGGGTGTCTCAATTTAGGGGTGGAAATTCCCTTCACAGTGGGAAGTGGGAAAGGAGTGTACATTCCAGCCTTGCAGAGCCCACACCCAGGTCCTGCTCATCCTCGTTCCTCTGGGCCTATCCCTCCATAGTTGGCAAAGCCACTGCTCTGAGCTGTTCTTGTTCAATGCTGAGGAATGGCCTACTGACTTCCCAGGTGTCTACAAATTTAAACTGTGGTACTTTTAAACAAGTACCACATTTGGTACTTGTTTAAAACTGTCACTGAGCAAGAGTCCCATCTGTATTAGGAGTTAGTCCTCGGAGACCAGCTGTGAGAGCTGTAGGAGATTCTCACCCAGGGATGACTTAGAGGCAGGAGGAGTTCTGCAGTGTTCTTGGCTGCCCTGAGGCAACCTAGCTGAGGCCAAGCAGCTATTCTGGGCCTGGCCCTCATGCCCTTGCTCCATTTACTTTCTGGGCCAAAAGGTGGTATCTCCCCTCCAAGGTTAGGGCGAGGTGTTTGTCTAAGACCCCTCCCTGCCTCTTCACCAGCAGAACTGGTTTCTGTAGGAACATTCCCAGGAAGGTCCAACAGACTATGTTTATAATGGCAAATGCAGACTGCTTCAAGTTTACCCAAAGTCACAGATCATAGACTTGTTTCTTATTGACTCTCTGCACTTTAAGGAAGTGATTGAGGAGCTGACCCAGGATATACTCTCCAAACTTCCCAAAGACTTTGACTTGGACATGGTCATTAAATTGTACCCTGTGGTCTATGAGGAATCCATGAACACCGTCCTGAGGCAGGAGCTCATCAGATTCAACAGGTGGGCCAGATGGGCTTACTTGGAGTGTGAGGGGAGGGATGTAATTAGCAGTAACCGAGATGAACACTGGATAAGGGGTTGCTATGTGGAGGAAGTGGTTTGCCCTACCCACAGAAAGGGCTATAAATAGGGACATACCAATAGGTATTGGCCAGGATAAATCATTCCATCTATTCATTCTCTCCCGCTCATTTATTCATGTGATATTTATAAAGTCAGGTTAAAACTAATACCAAGCACAAGTAAAAGGAATCACTGCAGCCACTTTCATCGAGCCCTTGGAGATGTTTGCATCCAGTCACCAGTCTTTTGAAACATGCAGTTAGTGATTCCTCTACCACCATTTTACAGATGAGAAAACTGAGACCCAGACAGATTAAATAACTACTGCAAGGCCACAGAGTCACTCAGTAGAAAGACTGAATTTGAACCCAGGTTGTCTGATCCCAGAGCCCATGCACTTATCCAATATGTGAAATCAGGGTATATGGAGCAAGAGGAGGGGAGTTCATGCCACTGCCTGTTCCACAGAGGTAGGGAAGGGGTATTATGGGCTGGCCATGGGGCTCCCTCCTCATTTCTCCAGTTACTGTATATATAGCATTGAACTTTGTGGGATTATCTTTTTCTTTTGGTTCATAAAATAAAATATCCACATTTACCAAATGAAAAGTATTTTTGAGTCACCACAGCAAGTGGATGACTGATAAACCACCTAACAAGTTAAGAATGACACTTTTAAGCAGCAACTCAGATTACCCTGAGTTATCAGTGACATAAAATTAAAAACCAGTTTAGTCTTAGGGTGCAGATTAGGGAAGAATGTAACCAATTTGTCAATGTAGTAGAAACACCTTGGTGATGTCTGTGGGATTGTCTTGATTGACTTAGTCAAAACTGAAAAGTCCCCAAGACCATCTAAGCCAGATCAGGAAACTCATAGCTTCTGCCTCCAAGGTCCTTATTGCTCCAAACTTTCCATGTGTTGCTTTCTCCATTTGCCTCATTAGTCATTGCTCAGCTTTAGGGACAGCTCTGACTGTGAAGGACTAGGGAACTAAAAGAATCTCATCTAAGAATTTCTTGGCTTTTCAAGTCTTAGGGCTCCTCTCTAGATTCAGTAGGCAGTTGGCTATATGGGGGACCAAGCAAAGTACAGAGTGTGAACCTGTTACAGACCAAAAGGGGGCCAAGGGTAATATACTATTACCGAAAGGAACCCCCCAGGTTCATTATGTCCACTGCCTTATATGAAAGACATCTCTCAATGCCAGAGATTCGTGAAAAGGAAAGGAAATGTTTATTTAATGCTGTACAGACTTAAAGTAGTGACCTAATGTCTTCATCAAAATCCCAAAGTCCCTTAGAACACCCACAAACACACAGTTCTTCCTTCCCTCTTTTGCCCAGTCTGGGGTATGTATCTCAGGAAAAGAAATAGAAGTCCGTGGCTCAGGCAGCTCCCAGTTCTTCCCAGTAATCCATGCTTGGCTGGCAGTTCCCAGCACCATCAGCTGTGTCGCCGAGGTCTCTGCTAAAGCCTGGTAGTGGTTCCCCTACTAATGCTGCGGGGTCCCCACTCTGGCAAAGCCGCGTGGCTCTCTTACATGTCCACAGCCACGTGGCTCTCCTTTCTATTTGCCACAGCCAAGTGGTCCTCTCTGCACAATGGCTGTGGGAGTCCCCACTCTGGCAAAGCTGTGTGGTTCTCCCTCCAATGGCTGCCGTGTCTGGGTTTAAGTCCCCACGCCAATCTTCCTCTGCAGCCCCATTTCTGACTCCTCCCACCATTGGCTACACTTGCCAGCACTCTCATAGCCTTCCAATTTACTGGGCTGCTATCGTGAGTCTGGGCAGGTGTGGCCCCATGCCATGGAGCCAATCTTCTCCAAGCTCCCATGCTGGGGCTGTAACTCGGAGGCCCTGCCCCCCAGTTACATCTTGATGGGGAAGTTACTTCCATTCCCCTGGCTCAGAGCATGGCCACAGCTATTTAACATATCTATGTAACCAGTTAAAGGTTATAGATATGTTAAATGATCACGCCAGAGGTTAGCTGCAAAACTGATGCTATGCAAAACAGCTCTCAATGGCCCTGCTCCATGTGTCCCTTACCCCAACCCACACCTGTGTGGGGGAGGGGTGAGGACATCCTAATATTTCCTGGACACCTTGAGTTCTAGACCCCATTCCAAATCCCTTTTTGGAGCCCCCCACTTGGCTGCACCCTGTAACAAGCCTAAGATGGTGCAACACTGTGGTGAGTCAGATAATTTGGCACATACATCCAGACACCAGGCTAATGGTTTTCCAGTCCCTGCTGAGGTCACTGAAGCTCATCCTTGCTGGTTGCAGGGACTTTCACTAGCCTTGTTCAGTGGCCATTGTAATATAAGCAAACAGGGTAACTGCAATCTTATTTTCCAGTGATGGTCAGGCATCACATTGGGCAATACTCTTAACATGCCTTTCCACTACCTTTTTGACCTGTTCACCCAGTGGTATAAGAAGCCCCATATGACTAGGTGACAGTTCAGTTTCCATTTCAGAAGTACCATTACACCACTATGTCTTCCTTGAAGCTAGCAGAGTTCCTACTTGCAAGAATAGAAAGAAAACTTTAGCAAGTAGGTTTTTAGGTTTTAGTTTGAGGCCTGTGGTGTGATGCCAATGGCTCCTCAGCTACTAAGCACATGCACCACATGCTTGAATCTTAAAGTCTTCACAATATGAATGTTTAGTGGTTGCACATCCACAATTTTCTGTTTTGCATTTGACTATTTTCATGTCCATTTGGCTGGGATTTCATAAATCCTGCGAGATAACAAACTCTGCAGCAGACTCTTTGGCACCCTCAGGTCCGCTCCTGCTGGGCTGGGCTAAGCCTTTTAGAGAGGCCAGAGAGAGACAAGTGAGCTTGGCATCGCCCAGGTGGTCCTTCAGTTGCCTTTTCTTGGGTATGTACCTCATAGTCAGTCTGTTAAAATGAACAAGTTGTATCAAAATGGCAATTTTGATCAAAACCCTTAAAACTGCATTATCCTTTAACCTAAAATTTCCACTTTTAGCAGAAAAATTGTTACACATTTACACAAAGACTGATATGGATGGATATTTCTAGCAATGTTGTTTACAGTGACAACAAACTAGAAATAATATTTCAGCAATAGGGTAATAGTTAAATAAAACTGAACACCTTGCACTTAATAAAAAGTGTAATTTAAATCTATTGAATTGGGGAGAAGATCCCTATATGCCAAGAGAGAAAAACAGATTACAAAAAAAGTAACACCATACGATCCCATTAAACATAATTTGTTTCCATGCAGAAGAATCTGGAAAGATCAAAGTTATCTTTAGGTGCTGGGATAATGGGTGATTTAATTTTTCCTCAGCTCTATAACTTTTCTACCTGAATGTACATTAATCATCTGACCTGCTGAAGGAGGGAAAAGTAAAAGGAGATCAAGAGTCAGTATCCTCAGGTAGAATGAGCCCACTGGAGAGGTGGGCTAAGTGGCTCCTTTGTTCTTACAGGTTGACCAAAGTGGTTCGTAGAAGTCTCATCAATCTTGGCCGAGCCATCAAAGGGCAGGTCCTGATGTCCTCAGAGCTGGAGGAAGTCTTCAATAGCATGCTTATGGGTAAAGTGCCATCCATGTGGATGGCCAAATCCTACCCTTCGCTAAAGCCCCTGGGGGGCTATGTGGCTGACATACTGGCCCGCCTGGCCTTCTTCCAGGTACATGGGAATCAGGATAACTGGGCACCTGGCATGCTCATTCAGGTGGAGAGGTCATTCTAAAATGACAGACTAGAGGCAGAGGAAGTAGATGAGGCAGCCATGCAGCATCCTGGATTGAGTTCCTACTGGAAACAGTCTTCCCAGAGTTGAGGGCAGGAGGGAGTTCAAAGGTCTTGGAAAGATTGTAGCCTATGGAGGCAAGAGAAGAAACTATTATAAATGTCACAAACTAGTGGCTCATGGGCCAGATTTGGCTAAAAGATATGTTTTGTTTGGCTGCCTGGTAATTTAAGTTTTTTTAGCTAGTATGTAAACACTGGATTATTACACATAAATATCAAGATGTTTGTCCTGCAAAAAAAGATCTGAAACATTACTGCATTCTTATATGGCAACTGTTGCTGCAGGAGTGGTTGTTACTCAGTCCTGGACACCAGCTTGCCCAGAGTTTTTCTTCAAGTAGAAACATAATTATTTGTACCTTCATTTCAAAAGTGGGAAAACAGAGGCTAAACTGAGATGCTTTTTTCTCTTTTTCAAAGAAAAAAAAACATTGCTTAATGGGACTTATTTACATTACCTGCCTTAGAATGATCTTTGATTCTTTTTGTTGATTGTGAATGATTTCTATGGCCCTCCAGAACTGGATTGACAATGGACCCCCTGTGGTCTTTTGGATCTCTGGATTCTACTTCACACAGTCTTTTTTAACGGGTGTCTCTCAAAATTATGCCCGGAAATACACCATCCCCATTGATCACATTGGATTTCAGTTTGAGGTAGGTGTGCTTTGGGTAAGGTCAGCCCAAGGGATCAAGCAGAAAAGCCAATGTTGCCCATTTCCTTATTAGTCTAAACATTTAGATGCGTTAAGGCACAAATACTTCTGTGATGGTACAACTGAAATGTTTAGCATGACTTAAGTTAGTTCTAAATGTTATTCCTGACAGAGGATTCCCAAGGCTTTGTCTCTGTATATAAAAAGATTCTTACAGAAGAAAAATGAGCCACCATTATACCAAGAAAAATGAAAGCATTCTCCCATGCTATTTAACATGGTGGATTCTTCATTTGGAAAGATGTTAATGGTGTTTGGCGGTCCTTTACTTGGAGTCAAGTTAAAGGAATAGCCAATAGTCAAGTATCACTCTGCGCATACTACATAGAGTGAACAGAGCAAGATGGACTATAATAAAGCACTGTAAAAATTAAAATTCTGTGGAAAAGTCATTTGTGATCTAGACCAGAGGTCACAAACTGGTTGCCCTAGGTCTCAATTTAGTTTATGAATAAACTTAACTTGGTGGACCTTTGAAGACAACATTAGCCAAAATTAATGCAGTAAAAAATCGTAACTGGGGTAAACATTGGAAAAACATAAAATCATATGTTTTTTGTTGTTGAAATGATTGTATACTTAGAAATCCTAGAATTTGTAAGGTAACTGGTTAAATTTACAAAAATCAATAGCCTCTTCCTATTCTAGTGATAAGTACTTAGAAATAGGAAAAACATTCCATTCACAAAAAAAATTAGAAAATTTGAATGTTTTTAAAATGGAGCTTATGCTCTCTGGTTCACCATAATCCCCACCAATCCCTATTCTGTAAACCTAGATCATTTTCTGTACTTACCTGAAGAAATCTGAGTTCTTTACTAACTCTGAATCTAAATTGTGGTGGGCTGGAGCTGGCTCCTATCAACTCACCAGAACCAGCTGGAGCTGTTTGTTAAATAGCTGATAGCCTGAAATTGACTGTGGTAGGAGTCTGTACACTACAGAAATTGACAAAGACTACAAAATATGCTTTATTTCTGCCTCTAGATAACTGTTTTACTAGTATGCATATGAATCTAACCCCTCACTTTATAGATCCAGGTTCAGAAATGGGAAGGATTGTGCAAGGTCACTAAGCTAGTTGCAATGAGTTAATGTGGCCTCCTGGCTTCTAGTTCAGTGCATTCTCTGCCTGCCATATAGAAATGCCACCTAGAAATCTCACCTGGTCCATGTATGGTAGGCAGAAATATTATCATAGGAGCCCTTATGACATAAGTGTCCTGGGAGGTGTATTCTGGGAAAGGCAGACATTGCAACCAGGCTGCACTTTTCCAGACCCTTAAAAGGTAGAAAATGGCAAGTCACGAAACTCACAGCTTCCACTCTTTCAGGTAACCACACAAGAAACCATCATGGAGAGTAACCCAGAAGATGGGGCCTACATAAAAGGACTCTTCTTAGAAGGAGCTCGTTGGGACAGGAAAAGGATGCAGATTGAGGAATCTCTCCCTAAAATCCTCTATGACCCGTTGCCCATCATTTGGCTGAAACCAGGGGAAAGTACAATGTTTCTCCATCAGAGCATTTATGTGTGTCCAGTCTATAAAACAAGTGCCCGGAGAGGCATCCTCTCCACCACAGGCCACTCTACCAACTACGTCCTGTCCATTGAACTTCCCACAGACAGGCCCCAGAAACACTGGATAAACCGAGGGGTAGCCTCTTTATGCCAGCTAGATAACTGATAGCATCTCTCTCAACATGGAAAATAAAAGGAATTTCATTCTTGATTATGTCTAAGTTTCCTTTCTTGAGAGTGACATGGTATGGTGATGATAGTGATGATGATGAGGTATTAACAGCACATTTGCTGGGAGCAAGGTACTTCAGAGTAGCCCCATAAAGTAGTATTTTTTTTTTAAATCCTTACCCAAGGACATTTTTTTCCATTGCTTTTAGGGAGAAAGGGAGAGAAACACTGATATGAGAAATATCAATTGGTTGCCTCCCATACGCACCTGGACCAGGGATTGTATGCTCCCAAATCAGGGATAGAACCCACAACTTAGGTATGTGCCCTGACCAGGAATCACACCCACAAAGTTTGAGCTACAGGATGATGCTCCAACCAACTGAGCCACATCAGCCAGGGGCTAGGTTGTTATTATCCTTATTTTATGGCTACAGAAACCATGATATAGAGAAGTAATATCCCCCCAAACACACAGCTATTTGAACAGTGGAGCTTGGACTGGACACGGGCAGTGGCAATCTTCAACTAAGACTTTTCACCATGTAGCTAAGCTCCCTGTGGTTACTTTTCCTGTATTGTTTTGCTGTAATGTCCTGTTTTAATTGCTTCTTAGTCCATTCACTTGGGCTAACACTAGGGCCTGTCAGAAGTTAAAAGATGCTGTGCCACTTTTGTTTTTTAAGGCTTTTGAGATTTAAAATGCATTGCTCACAACCATCTGGTGTGGTAGGTATTACCATCTACATTTTAGAGATGTAGAAATGGAGGCTTAGAAAAGTAACAAGTCCCAAGTTCCACAGCTGTCTGTGGTAGCACTGGGACCCAAATGCTTCTCTACTAGCCTACACAGATATAAACTGAAGCTTCAGGAACAAAGGAGATGTGAGAGGACCAATATCTGCCACATGGCTACAGTGTGCCATGGGTTGCATCCAGGCCTTCAGATATCTTGCTTGTGCCTATATTGGGCACCATTGCCTTTCCCTCTGGAGGTTCAGAGAGATTAAGAAACTTGCCTGAGATTACCCAGCAATATCAACACTGCAGAGACAGGTTTGGAGCTGAGGTCTGTGAGGCTGTCAAACCCTGTGCATTTTTCAAGGTCACATGCTGCCTCCCTGCTGAGGACTTGGCAAGTTGTGATGCAGAATCTTAAAAGAGATTAGCTTCAACCATGTCCAAGAAATTTTTAGTCTGTCACTGTTTCTTCTAAGGGCCACTGGAAGAGAATCCTGAGGAAGATAAAAATAAACATTTTAAAATCCTCACCTGGGGTTATGCTTATTGATTTTAGAAAGGGTTGAGAGAGAGAGAAACACCAATCAGTTGCTTTCTGTATGCACCGCTTACTGGGGATAAAATCTACCTAGGTATGTGCCCTAACTGGAAATCAAACCCACCACCTTTTGGTATATTGGACAAGGGTCCAACCACCGAGCAGCTAACTCACTCTACCTACCTACCTACCTACCTACCTACTTATTTATTTATTTATTTTCAGGACATTCCATTGATGGGTTCATAACTGAACAAGACATAAAGCTGTTTAAGAGTCTTAATGAGTATGTCTGGCTGCTTCACTTCTTCACTACAAGAAATGTCCTGACTCAGAGTTGTTGATTTCTTCTGCATGTGGGAAGCTTCTGAGAAACAAACTATTTTGAAACCTCATTTCTTCATGGGACCACGGTGCCAATCAAAATCTGATTTCAGGACTCTGAATTGAGAAATTAGCAAACCAGCTAAGTGATGCCAGAGAAAAGTGCCTATTGGGAGTTTTGATCTGACCAGGGGTAATCAAGATACAAGAGGAGCTAGTCTCCTGTTCAAAGTAGAGAGGTTAGCTTCCCTGCCCTGCCTCCTCCTCAGAAACACAACTTTTTCTCATGGGAGAAAATATCAGAATGGATAGACAGCTGGAACTGCCTTATCATTCCAAGTGAGACCGTTAGTCATATGAGATGGAAAGATGGTTGGGATCCCAAATCACTGAATCTTCAACTGGTTTGGGTAAGTCACATTGCAAGCTGCAAGGCACTGAGGGGGTTACTAAGACAACTGAATTTAAAATTTTAATTACAATTATCTAACTCCCTCTTCAACAACAAAAGCTGAGGGAGGCAGGGACTGGCCGTTTCATTCATCAGGAGTCAAGGGACAGAATGTTTCTGTACAAAAGATTAGATTTTTGTCATTACAAATTTTCTTCCACTTTGAAAAGAAAGATTGCCACAAGTTTGAGGTCCAGTGTGATTTATTAAAGTCTCTCCCTGGAAAAGAGCAGTGTGTTCTTCAGAAGTCCTAATGAGTCAGAGGCTAAAGTCCTGGGACAGAGATGGCCAGAGGTCAGCTCAGTGAGAAGCTGTCAGCCCTGCCTACAAATAGCTCAGCAGATGAAATCAGAAACCTTGTCACCACGCTACTCCTTGCTTTTTAAAAATCTAGTTTTGGGGTAGTTTTCAGTCCTTGTCAGTGTTGGGAGGAAAGTACATGGAGAGAAGGGATGTAGGAAGATAGGTTCTGCCGTTAAAAGACTAAATCATGGAGTTCTGGCTGGTGTAGCTCAGTGGATTGAGCATGGGCCTGTGAACCAAAAGGCTGCTGGTTCGATTCCCAGTCAGGGCCCATGCCCACATTGTGGGCCAGGTCCCCAGGGGGGGCATGTGAGAGGCAACCACACATTGATGTTTCTCTCCCTTTCTCCTTTCCTTCCCCCCTCTCTAAAAATAAATAAAATCTTTAAAAAAATAAATTTTAAAAGACCAAATGATGGAGATCTTATAGTCTTGGAAAGAAAATGAAGAAAACAAAAAGAATATGCATCTTTGCAAAGAAGGCAAGGCATATAAAATTCACAGGTTAAGATTTTTGGCACACGAAAGAAACTCAGAGGCTAGCCAGCAATTAGACTGCCTCGCATCTTGGAGAAGGCTGGGTGGGAAAGGTAGTTTCTACACTCAATATAGTAAGAAAAAAAATGTACAGTTAAAATCACCTTGAATTACTGATGGAGACAGGTAAGCCACATGTCACCTGGTCCAGCAGTTAGTTTTTCTTCCACTGCAAGAATAGATCAGCATTTCATTGGATCTGCAGATGAAGTAGTTGAGTTCACAGGCCCTAGATTGAATGAAAATACTTAAACATTAGAATTTCCTCTGGGCAAGGAGACGTATTCACAATGAGACTGACTACATGGAAGAAGAATGACTGATGAGACAGCAGAGTCATGTCTTCAGTTCAAGATAGACTGGGGTGTTGTACTCATTGAATGGCCAACACACCTGCCAGTACATTTGGAGTTCTGTCTCTTTAGTAAAGGCCTATAGCTGCACTAGTGTTAAATACACCCATGCTCTTACTCCCCTGATACAGTATTGTATAGTAAAAACTATATTGTAATAGTATTATAGCAATATGTATTTCCATTGCCAAACCCTGCAATACTTACCCAGAGCATAAAAAGCTATGCTCCTGCTTACAGGAGCAGGCTCTAAGATTGGAATATAATGCCTATTTTTAAAAATTTATATTGTGTTTTAGAGAGAAGAGGGGAGAGAGTGAGACAGTGAGAGACACTGATTTGTATTTACATTTATTTATGCATTCATTGGTAGATTCTTATATGTGCCCTAATTGGGGATCAAACCTGCAACCTTGGCATATGGGGACAATGCTCTAACCAACTAAACTTAATATGCATTTAAGTGAAACATGTGTTTTTGTGTATGCGTATGAAGGAGATAGGGATGGGTCTCACAAAATTTCCATGAAAAACCATGCTCAATCCAATGATGCACTTTGTAAAACAAACAAAAAAAGATTTTACTTATTTTTAGAGAGTGGGGCAGGGAAGGAGAGAAACATCGACGTAAGATAGAAATATCCGTTGGTTGCCCCTTCCGGGGACCAAACCCCACAACCCAGACACATGTCCTGACTTTGGGAATCTAACCAGCAACCTTTTAATTTGCAGGACAACGCCCAATCAACTGAGCCATACCAGTCAGGGCATCCAATGATGCACTTTTTAAGGTGACATTTATCTGGAAATTAGAAGGTGCAAAAGATAACAAAACACACACAAAAAGCCCACTTTTAAACAAATCTATAACTTAAAAAAAGCCTACAAATATTGTGAGGGAGGTATATTGTTTTATGGCAGTCATCAGAACTCCCTGCAAGTAGGTAACTTCTTTCCATCAGTTGACATGTCTGGCGATGGCATTTCCATGAGAAGCCCTGTCATTCTTCAGTCTTCCTCCCACAGGCTTCCAAATGATGCTTTCAAGGAGGATGTAAGGTCCATGACTTCAAGGATTAGTGTTGTCCACTCAGGCATGATGCTACTAAACATCATGTGGTAAGTACCAATATTTTGGAGGTTTTTAAGAAGATAATTTGAATTTTTGCCCCAATCAAGGAGAAGGGTTTTGTCGTCTGGTTTACATTCAAGACCTAGTTGGCTCATTATTCTGAGAAATAAACTTTCTTCTGGATTAAGAAACCTCATCATGAGACTTGAGATATACTGGTTTGGAAAGTTTCCTCAGTTTTTCTTGGCTTTGAAGCCCCCGGCCTCGTAGTGGGGTAAGCCCCATTGGAGGCAGATGAATCTGAGTAAGAAAAATAAGAATAATGATAATATTAGGAATTATAATCATTGCAGTAACTTATATTTATTGAGGACTTACTAAATACCATGTTCTCTCCTAAGCACTAAATCTACAGAGTCACTAATCCTTATAATCATCTCATAAGGAACTACATCAACATTAATAGATAAGAAAATGGAGGCTCAGAAGTTACAACTTGCTGAAGATTATACAGTAAGTGGTGGAACTGGGATATGAACCCAGATATGTCTGATGCCTGCACTCTTCACTGTGTTGCCTGCTTGGAGGAAAAAAGGGCCACAAACCACACAGTGAGATAAAAACGCAAGGACGATGAGGAAAAAAGTGCGTACACAAAGATGTTATGTGCATAGTGGCAAATGGGGACTGACTTAAAATGCCTACTAAAGGGCACTGGTTGAATGACAGCACATTCTCACAATGGGACACAAGGCAACCAGGTGAAAAGACAGAGGCAGACATGCCAGGATGTGAAGTAAGACACACAGGCCATAAACAGCACACACTAGGGTTCCATGTACTTAGTGAAGAAAGTGTACGTACATGAGTGCACAGATAAGACTACAAGGGTAAATAACTAAACTGTTAGGTTGAGCCAATACCATAAAAAACTGTTTTTTGTAGGTCAAGTGTAGAAAACTGGCAATTTCATATGGTCAACCCAATAGTCATAGAGGTTACTTCCACAGGGTGTGAATTTGTGACAAATTTCACTTTCTACTTAAGCATTCCTTTAATGTATGAACTTTATTTGTTTATTAATACACCTGTCCTTCATAATAAAGAAATCTTTCCATAAAAGTGAAAAGAAAAAGAAAAAGCTATGTAAATGTGAGCTGGCTTTCCCTTCTACACGTAGGAAAGTTTTGCAAGTAGGAGAAATCAGGCATTCACTGACATTTGGGTTGGTTGTGATGGGTTGGAAGCATACAAGTACAGCTTGTTTTCAACATGTCTCCTACAGTAGTTCTAGACTTCTCAGCAAACCCTCAGCAAAGGATAAGTACCCACCACGTATTAACTGGGGTCATACTTACTGGCCTTGGATAAGGAATCTGGTAATGTAGTCCAATTTCAATCCTGGCTGTGCATTCATCTATACACTGCTTAATCAGGTCTGTGTCTGTAAGCTAGTAAAAGAGGAAAACAGGTATCTTTCTAATGCTACACAGAATATAGGTGCATGTTTTCTGAAATTTTCAGTTTACCAGCCAAGAAATTAAATATTGAAATTTGAAAATTCAGAAGCAATTTAATGTAAAATTTACTGTGGATTAAATTTTTAAAATAAAGTCTACCTCTTACCTCTGTTTCCCCGTTCCTCTCTCAAGGACAACAGTAACCAGCAGTTTTTTGTTTGTCCTTCCAGCAATATTCTCTGAATATATCAGCATACATTTATACACTTCGGTTTTCTTTTTGTACACAAATGACAGCTCACTCTGTTCTGAACTTTGCTTTTCATCACTAATAAACTGAAGCTCCTTCTACATGTACACATATAAAGCTACCCCATTCTTTTTAACGGCTACACCAAACTCCAACATAAGTTAACCAATCTACTACTGGACATTTAGGTTATCTCCAATCTTTGCCATCTTAAACAACTCTGTTATTGGTCCCTCTAAATTTTTTTTGGCTCATATTGCAAATTATCTAAAAGATATTATCTAAAAGATAATTTCCTGCAGAAAAGAACTGTGTGTCAAAGGGTATATATGTTCATGCATTTTTAATTCTCATGGAATTAAATTAATTCTCTAGATTCAAATTACCCTCTAAGACAGTGACTTTCAGCCTTTTCTATTTCATGGCACACATAAACTAATTACTAAAATTCTGAGGCACACCAAATAATATATTTCTTCTCATCTGACAAAAAGAAAAAGGAATAAGTTTGATTCATTCACACCAGACAGCTATTGTTCTGTTGGCTGCTGTAATTTTTTTTTAGTTTGACAGTCTAAGGGAAAAGAAGTCAGTGCCCAACTGAATAGTCAGGTATTCTGTTTTAAAAATTGTTGTGGCGCACTGGTTGAAAATTGCTACTTTAAGAGGTTGACCAATTTAAATTCCTACAAGCAAGCTATAAATTATATTCCCACAACACTGAGTGTCTTCTTCATATCCTCCCCATGTTGATCAAATTTTGAAGTAACCCAACTGGGTCAGCAAGTGCTGTCTAGACACCCCTGAGATACTGGAGAATGATTCATTTCTCATTTTGCATTGTGAACTGCTTTGCTCATTAGTAAGGGGAAGAAATGGCTTTTGAAACCCTAAAATAGTCAAATCATTGTAGTCCAGTTTCAAGTAACAGAATGACAAATACATTCCGAAAAACAGAAAGCTAGGTGAAGTGGAGAGAGCCTCTCATTCCAAGGATGCTAAGAGTTTGCAAGTGGCCTCAAAGTCAAGCTGGGACTGCATCAGCCCCACATGATACCCACAGGGAAGTCTGGGCCACATGGCTTGGAAATTCCAAGGTGTCCTATGGCACCTCTTGAAGTAGAGGAATTCCAGGACTTGCAATGCACAGAACCCAG
Organism: Phyllostomus discolor; assembly: GCF_004126475.2. NCBI lineage: Eukaryota > Metazoa > Chordata > Mammalia > Chiroptera > Phyllostomidae > Phyllostomus > Phyllostomus discolor. Next base: position 125,417,028 of record NC_040905.2, read on the forward strand.
TTGAGTCCCTTAGAGCAGAGGCTCAGCTTTCTGACCTCCGTGCTTCTAGGAAGCTATTGCTTTGATGTCCACCTTGGGAACATGTTCATGTTCTTCCCCATTTGCTTCTTAGGATTCAGAGCAATTCATGAGATACCCTTGGAGTATTATCAAGCTCTTATAGACAGTAAGGTTATGAGAAACTACTTTTGTCTGTTTGCATGAAGGATGGTGGAGAAAGAAGCCCCTGATAAAGCTATGGTTAAAGGGATTGAGGGCTCCTGGGGCTCCAGTTGTCCATCTGAACAAGTCTGGGTTAGAGTTCCTCAAATCCCACCTTTTGGAGGCTGCCTGCATGATTTTTCTATATCTACATACCACTTATACCAATATTAAACTTTTTCTTTTCTTTTTTTTTTCTTTTCTTTTTTTCTTTTCCTTTGCTTTCCTTTTTTCTCTTTTTTTTTTTTTTCTTTTTTTTTTTTTTCTTTTCTTTTCCTTTTTTTTCTTTTCTTTTCCCCTCCGTCCCTCCCTTCCTTTGTTTATTTATAGAGAGAGGGAAGGGGAGAGATAAAAAGAGGGAGAAAAACATTAATGTGTGGTTGCCCCTCATGTGCCCCCTGCTGGGGACTTGGTCTGCAACCCCAGCATGTGCCAGGAATCGAACCAATGACCCTTGGATTTGCAGGCCAGCACTCAGCGCACTGAGCCACAACAGCCAAGGCATAAACTTTTTCTTTAAATGGATTTTCCTAAGCATTGTATTTGTGAAATGACCTGATACTGTTTTCTTTCTAATACATAGTAAAACAAGCACATATGTTAAAATTAAAAGCCCATGTACCTCCCTCAACAATTAAAATCTTACTCATGTACCATCATTGGCACATATGTGCCCTCTGGCTCCCACCACATTAGGCCAATTCAAGCAGAAGCAAATGAAGGATTGATTATTGCCGTAACTGAAAACCCAATGGATCAATGAGCCCTCAGGTGAGTGAGCCTGCAGGGGTTTACTGGGCATGTACTACTGTGATATCCTCAGCACCAGGCTGGACACTGTTACGCCTGCCTTTATTGGTCCCTGCCTTTATTACCTAGGCAGAACAATTCTGACACTTGAAGCTGCAGAGAAGACACAGTGGTACATAATCAACTAGTATATAGGAATTCATCCTGGGGTCGGGGGAGGGCAGAGAAATTGAAGAAGGCTTCCTGAAGGTCAACTGAATCAAAGTATTTGTAAATGCTTGTTAATTTATGACAACCACAAGGCAAGGCCCATGGGATACGCTAGGAAAGTACAAGTCACTGTCTGTGCATCTGAGGAAATGACAGCCTGGTTGGGGAGCCCATAGCAATATAAGTGAAACAAAGAAAGGAAGAAAAAGTCAGTGGTCTGCAAACTTTTTAAATTACCAACTCCTTTCAATAAATACCTTTGAATCCACAGATTCCATATAGGTATTTGTATTGATTTTTTTGAAAGGATGCAATAAAAACAGAAACAGCACTTACAATATTCAATTTCCATTCCTCCCAGGATAGTTTTAAGGATCTCAGAGCTATATATACTCTGTTGTGGCATGCAGGGTGTACACTAGAAACAAAAACTGTTTGGAGAAGCTGGAGGAGGGTCAGGGGGTAGAGACGCTTCACATGCAAGCTGGCTATATAAAGCAGGGAGTTTTAGGGATTCTAAGAAGGTAAAGTACTAAAGATGGGGAGGGTTTCTTTTGTAGCACTTATCCCAACTGTAATTTTACACTTCTTTCCCTCTAATTCTGACACATCTTTGAGGGGCCATGTCTTGGTTTTGCTCATTTTATATCCTCAATGTCTAGTCTGGTGTTTGGCACATGGAGGGCACTCAGAGACCTGTTGAGTGAAGGAGCCAAGCGTTATAGAGTGGTGACAGGAGCCACAACAGAAATGGACAAGCCTGGAACGGGAGAGGAAGGGAGGCAGTCTTGTGGAAAGATGAGTTCTACCTTAACCATTATGCTTGGAGTGGGGGGGAGGCTCCTTCAAGTGGGGTGGTGAAAGGCTGAGGCTGGGTGTTCAGATATGGGAGCTGGAACCACAAGGTGGATGCTGGCTTCTTCAGCCTCAGAGCATATGGCTGACCTTCGGAGGACCCATAGAGCTGGCAGCAGGGTATGTAGAGAAGGCAGAGCCAAAAAGGAGACAGAGACAGGGGTCAGAGAGGAAAAAAAAAAAGAGTAGAAGTCAGGAAGTTCATGAGGGAACAGGAACAGCATTGAATCTGAGAGATCAATGCAGCAGATGCAAGAAAGGTCAGGAACTGGAAGCCTCTTCCCAGGCTCTGTGCCAGGCACTCTTCCTAAGCTACCAGATAATGTTTAAGGGTGTACTGGGACAAGTCAAATTGAGCCTCTTAGAAATGGTTTTTGGCTCCCTAGTGTTTGTTTGGGTGTACATTTCCATTCAACTAGTTCATGGGAACACTATTTTACCCAATTCTGTGATTCCAGAAGGCAAACTCACTATACTAGCCAAAGAGGCTTGAGTTCAAAGCTAAGTTATAAAGGAAGCCCTGTGTCTTAACCCTGTTCTCCTCCCTCAGAATGGGTTTATACTTGGAGGCCTTGAATAGTTTATGAATTGAAAAAAAAATGAACTGTGTATCTCCTGTGGGAGTAGCCCGCAATAGGCATAGCATGTGAGGGCCTATTCCTCCTTTGAAAACTTTCACTGGCCTGACTCCTCTCACCTGGCTCAGTGGTCTTCTCAGGATGCTGGGACACTGAGCTAGTTACTAGCTGGACCAAGACTGAGACGAGTGCAGAGAGACGCCAGAGCTAGTCTGTTTTCTGGTGGCTGGGCAGGTTAATCAGGCTGTGCCTCCAGCCCCTTCCTGCCCATATTCTGCCACTGTGACTGTTCAGTCCTCCCAATGTTAGGGCAGAAAAGAAATAACAAACACATGAAACTGCTCTCCTTGAAATCTCCAATGGAGGCTACTCACGTTTTTGTTTTTCTGGAACAGCATCCTGGCTTCATTTAATATGTATTGTTTTTCTTTAATAGTGTCTTCCATCTGCCCTGATGCTGCCTGCCATTTCCTCACAAGTCTGAAAATTCGGCGGTAGAGGGCAAGAACTTCTTGTCTTGTTGCTGTTGTCATCCTCAGACCCACCAAAATAGAAGAGGGGAAATTTGAATAAAAATCCAACCTGACAGTAGGCAGCTAAGAGATACACATTTTTAAAAACAATAAGGCTCTTGAATTAGACTAAAAATAATTGCTCTTTCTCAAGTAGTCTTTTTAGTAGCATTGCTGGACAGTTGTGGTACGAGTACCAACTATCTCTCAGTTGGCCTGTGCATCACTGCACAGTTGAGGGCCACTCAACTACACCATTTTCCAAGACAGCCATTCTTACAAACCAAAACCAAAAACACATTTACTATTCATTAAACCACTACATGCTTTACCAGAGAATCTTAGGAATGATGGTTTCAGGGTGTATTCTGATAAAATTACATCACTGATCTGAGAGCCTAGGAGGTGGCACATTTTGAGTGATTGAATTTAATGCAGGGATTGCAAACTTAAGTTCCTCGAAGGCTGGCCTGCAGGAAAACTTGCTGAGTAGGGATAGTGGCCAACTGTAGAAGACATGCCTCCTTAAAAGGGGATAGTTGCTACTCAGCCCCAGCCAGCTGCTGCCATGTAGAAATGAGGACCTAGGGATGCCAGATCTCCTGATAGCTAAATAAAAGGCCACCTAGATTTTTAAACTATAAAATTTCAAAAGAGATACTAATTCATTCCTTTTGAAAATGTGAGTACCACAAAGGCTAAACAAATTTTGCCTGCAGGCGCAATTCTACCTCTTATTTTATCATAACCTTGTTGAAAATATTTCTTAAAATTATTGGTCTATTTCCTTATGCAGGTAAGAACTGTGCAATCAGTATAACGGAAAATCTTTATGATGGATGACTGAAATCTTGTGGATCCTCTGGGTTTTTACTCTGAAACATCAACATTTTATGTTCAAAGCACTTGTATAAAACCTGATCTAAATGCATCCTCTAAAGTTAACTGCATTTTCTGCATCATCCACCATCAGAGAGATGTAAATTAAAACGACACAATGAGGTACCACTTCACACCGGTCAGAATGGCATCATAAACAAATCAACAAACAATGAGTGCTGGAAAGGATGTAGAGAAAAGTGAACCCTAGTGCACTGTTGGTGGGAATGCAGACTGGGTCAGCCACTGTGGAAAACAGTATGGAATTTCTTCAAAAAACTAAAAATGGAACTGCCTTTTGATCCAGTGATTCCACTCTTGGTATTATGCCCTAAGAATCCTGAAACACCAATCCATAAGAACCTATGTACCCCAATGTTTATAGCAGCACAATTTACAATAGCCAAGTGCTGGAAATGGCCTAAATGCACAACAGCAGATGAGTGGATAAAAAACTATGGTACATTTACACAATGGGATACTATGCAGCAGAAAGAAAGAAGGAGCTCCTATCCTTTGCAACAGCATGGAGAGCATTATGCTAAGTGAAGTAAGCCAGGCAGTGAAAGACAAATACCATATGATTTGTCTTATAAGTGGAACCTAATCAACAAAGCAAACAAGCAAGCAAAATGTAACCAGAGACACTGAAATAAAAGAGCAAACTGACAGTGACCAGAGGGGATGGGAGAGAGGGATAATGGGGGAAAATAGGGAAAGGTCCATTAAGGATCATATATGAAGAACATATGGACAAAGCCAAAGGGGCTAGGTTTGAGGGTGGGAAGCAGGAATGGGTGGGGTAGGGGGCTGTGGGGTGAAAATGGAGACAACTGTACTTGAACAATAAAAAAAGCAAGCAAATAAAAAAGTTAACTGCATTTTTAAAATTCGTGTTACATTTATTTTTATTATAAAATATTTCAGATATACAAAATGACACAGTAATACAATTAGCAGCCATATATTCACAATGAACCTTTAAATAAATTATATACAAAGTTGAAACCCCCATTGTACCTCTTCCAAATCACATTCCCTTTGTTCTCTACTAGAAGGAAACACTATCCTATATTCATCTTTCTCACACATATCTTTACATTTAACATTATATAGTATTACTTAAGTTTAAAAACTATACACATAAAAAGTTGTCTTTTCACAATTTGATTTTTTGCCCATATTTTAAGATGTATCCATGTTGTTCCATATAGTTCTAATGCATGTATTCTCACTATTACAATTCAGTGCATTGTATGAAATTATCCTGTGTGTACTCTCCTGCTGATGGACATTTGGCAAAAACTTCAGCCTATTTCTTTACTATTAAATTTAAATTTAGGAAAGAAAAAAAGAAGTTCTACACTGGAAGATTCTGATAAGTCAGACTTAAGAGAATGAATACTGTCCTGCCTTTAACAAGTGGGAGGCAGAGAAGAAAACTGGAACACAGATTTGGAGTGAGTGTAGGGCCAGGCACTGGGACACCTCATCATGAGTACCCAGCTTTCCTCAAACAAGCTCATCAGGATCAGGAAGTAGACTGTTCACGCCCTTTGGGAATTTGATCTATATCCAACCCAAATGGGAGGGGTAACAAACGGAAATAGTATGCTTTAGAGTAGTATTGAGTTTATAAGAATTTGAGCAGCTAAAGAATTTGATGGGAGCTGGAAGGTGATGTGTTTATCCAGAAATTCTAAGTACCAGTAAAGAATTCACCGTACAGAGAATCTCTTTCAAATATGATTATTTATTCTACTTACCCTGACCCTGGTGAATTTTCTTGAGCAATGAAAAATGAACCAAGGCTTAACTATTTGATGAAAAGCTTGAAAGCACTACTTCACCCAATTCAAAAGTTAACAGTACTAAAGTTATATTTAACACCAATTCTGATGTCCATGATGCTTAAAAGAATTCCTAAAAACCAGGAATTTTTTGGAACATAATACTTTGTGGCTAATCATTAATAAAAACCCAGCTGAGATGATGACATTTTTCTTAAGGAAAAAGGTTTCTGCGTTTCTGGCTCTCCCTAAAGTTCCATGGTTTCATATGAAAATCTGTGAGTGAGTTCCTGTGAGAGGCAGGGAGTCTATAACTAACTTCTATTAATGACTGCCTCACTTCCCTATCATTACCAATGGAATTGAACTGACTATATGACCCTGAAGCAAAAGGAAGGTCTGGCATATTAAAACAACAGCAATCCTCTGCTAAGTCAGACTTTTAATTGGTTTCGTTCTACTCTAGCTTCAATTGATAACTGATCATACACCAGAATCTGTTATAGGAGCCCTGTAATTAAGGTACTCAAGGTAACAAGCAGAAATAACAATTAGTACTTAATAGGCCTATTTTCAAAACACTTTAATAAATGTTTAAGTACTTGGAAAACTAATACTGAAAGAGAGTTAAGTAATGTCTCTCTCTCCAACATCAGTTGACCCAGAAAACCTAAATCTGCTACTGAAAGCATCCATTCACGGGCATGAATCAAAACCCAACCAAATGGTAGCAGGAGTTTACAACAAAGTAAAGATTTACTAGTTGAGGAAATGCTGCCAACTCCAGGGTCATAGATAAGCTGGTGCTTAATGACCTGGTTCCTGAATGGCTTCCAGGGGATAGGTTGTATAGGGGAAAATCATTCCACAAGGTGGCTGAGGGGACTGGAGTTGTGGGCTCCACTAAGTGGTTGGGCCAGGACAGAAGTAGTTGGTCACTGTGTTAGGTTTTGTGAGGATGTGGTTGTAGGGTCATTCTGTGTTCACTGGTCTGGGGCTGAAACACAACTGAAATCAAGGTATTATTTATCATTAGCTTGACCGAAATTCTGTTTCTGTGGTCAATAGGCCCGAGGCTTTGTTGTTAAGACAGTTTGATACTGCCCAGAATCTGATGTCCTAAGGGCTTAATGATTAAAGGAGTGGATGGACAGACAGGAGAGAAGTCACGTTAAAGAAATGGAGTTGCTGCAGTTACAAATTCCAAAAATTTCCTTAGAGAAGAGTCTAAAGCAGTTTTCCTGTGGTGTACTATTTACAAGCCTGGTCTACTACTTCTAATTTTTGTGTGAAAATGCAAAAAAAATGCTTCTTTTTGTTTTTTCCTTAATAGAATCCTTCAGTTCTTTGAGGAAATTATGTTCTTTCATACCTTAGGGGTACATACCCATCTGTTTTCCCTTTCTAGAAGGGAAGGGGGTCTCCTCTGACCCCCTCCCATGTACCTAACCAACCAACCAACCCCTAGTCATCCTTGAGTTCTCAGTGAAAACATGAGTGTCTCGGATGATCCTTACCCCCTCCCAACCTCCTCCCACCCCCAGCTTCTTCACTATATGCACCAGATCAGTTCTCTCTGCTGAACTGTCCTTGGCTGCTTGTATTTCTTCTTTGAAGCACTGATCACTCAAGGAGTGGTTTGTTAATGTCTGTCTTCCTCAGTAGATTCTAACCTTCATGGGGGCAGTAACATCTGTATTGTTTACTGCTGAATTCTCAGCACCTAGCAGGGTGCATAATTGGTAGTCAACAAATGCCTGCTCAATAAATGAAAATATCTCATGCTACAGAAACTTGAGATTCTGGAAACAAAATCATATATAGCCCTGACTGGGTGGTTCATCTGGTTGGAGCATCATCTGTGCACAAAAGGATTGCAGGTTTGATCCCCAGTTGTGGCATGCATGGGAGACAACTGATCGATGTTTCTCTCTGTCTCACTCTAAAATCCATGAGAAAAAACCATATCCTCAGATGAGGATTAAAAAAAGTCAGTCATATATGAAAAATGTTTTTTAAAAAGCTCTTTTCCTTTTGGTTTACATTTATTTGTCTCAGTTACTAGGAAGTAACCAGTTTGGATAAAAATGCCTTTTCCCTAGGAGTCTTCCTTCCTGTGGATTTAATGGCTCAAAAAGAACATTTATTCCTCAAACTATCAATGACCTCTCATTGATGCATAACTGGAGGAACCCTTTTCATTCCCCACTAGTTTTAGGGGTTGATATGATGCAATGGAGTCTCCTAGGATTTTCCCACTGGTGACACCAGAGATAGGAAATTGTTTAGAATACCCCAATTGAACTGCAGTCTCAAATGCCTGTGAAGTCTATTCTTGTAGAACTTTTACAGTAAAAATTTTTATATCTTTCACTCTGAGACTGATATTTCTTTAAACTCTGTGTCCTTTCACCTCCTTAACCCCAAATCCCACAATGAGGAAAGGCAGGACATAAAGTGTGAATGGAAGAAATTGTGATGGGAAAGGGGCCTCTTTTTTATTTTTATTTTTTAAAGATTTTATTTATTTATTTTTAGAGAGGGAAGGGAGGGAGATAGAGAGAGAGAGAGAGAGAGAAACATCAATGTGCAGTTGCTGGGGGTCATGGCCTGCAACCCAGGCATGTACCCTGACTGGAAATCGAACCTGTAACACTTTGGTTCGCAGCTCGTGCTCAATCCACTGAGCTACACCAGCCAGGGCTATGGGGCCTCTTTTTAAAAAATCGTATCCCATGTATAAACAATCCCAAACTAACAGTCGTTACCAAGCACCTGTCCTGCGTAGCCTGTGCCAGTAAGAACAGGATGACAAGGCTTGCTGCTAGTGCACTTGGCCTCTGGTCACAGTTGGAAAGTTTCCCCTGTAGCAGGTGTCCCAAAGATTGGTCGATGAAGTGATTTTTGATATAAAATACAACTATTTATCTTACTGTGATTCTCTTAATGTTTTTATGGCCCAACAAAACCATGATTTAAAGTAGCTTTGGTTTTATAGTGATAATACTTCGTTTAAATAAATGTATCACAACATATTTTAAGCTAGTTTAATGTATAGATAAATAATAAAAACTGTGATAGTGGAGTCTGAAAAAGAAATCTGGGAGCTGCTGCTCTAAGTCACCTGCTGTCTTGTCTAGTTGTTTGTCTTGGCTGAGCCATCCACTTAGAATGCCTATTGATGGCTAGCCACCCCACCCACCTAGTATATACCTATTCACAGTACTCATGTTTTTCTGGAACACCCTTTCACAGCCAGCTACTGCTCTTTTGCAATTTCAACGAGTCCCTTTTTCCCTCTGAATTTCTGGAGAGCAGGGACTGTTTTGCTCACTAGAATAGCAGTAGTATACTACTACTGCTGTTGCTGCTACTACTACTACTAATAATAACTACATTTGCTGTGCACTTACTCTGTGCCAGAGGCTTTACTATGTTCTTTACATATGTTAACTTCCATAATCATCACAAAAATTCTGTGAGGTAGATATTATACCACCAATCTGTTTTTATAAAGAAGGAACCTGACATGCAGAGAGGTTAAGTAATTAGTCCAAGGTCGCACCAGTGGGGTCATAATTCAAAACCAGACAGTCTGGAGTTAGACCCAAAGTTGTGATAACCCAACCTCAGTAGCTGTGTTGAATGTCTGTTGAGCAGAGGTGTCTAATCCATGGCCCATGGGCCACATGCAGACCAGGATGGCTAAGAATCCAGTCTAAAACAAAATTGTACATTTACTTAAAACCTTTTTCTTTGCTTATCAGTTTTCCTTAGTGTTTGTGTATTTAATGTGTAGCCCAATACAACTCCTCTTCTTCTAGTGTAGCCCAAAGACACCAAAAGGTTGGACACCTGAGAGTTCAGCCAATTGTGACAAAGTGAACTAAACAATTCTATTTCCATCCCACAAAGAGGAAAAGACCATTTTTTGTACCTTGATAAGGAAGACAATTATCTTTTTATAAGATTCCCTATATAGTATCTGTCCATCCCCCTCCCCTGGAGCTGCCTGCCCTCCTTCAATTACATTTCACATCAGCATTTGGCTGAGGAGGTGGACATTTGGCTGGACTGTTCTGCTTTTCCATTCCCTGCAGCAGCCAAAGGGAGCTGACATCACAAAAGAGATACTAGAGCTCATTACAGTGCTATCAGCCTGCAGGCCCCACACTACTGTGGAGGAAAAAGGGATTCTGCAGAAAATAATCTCACAGGTGATCTGATCCTAAATTCCTAACTGTGTAGGTTATGGCTTATAGTCATACCCCAGGTATATTACCTTCTTTAGTAGAAGGCTTATCTTTGCCTTAAGCAAACCCCATTCATTGTTTCTGTGCATCTAGATTACCACACCTTTGAAATGCCTCTTTTCAGACCCCCTCAAGGGAAACCACCACACTCAAGAGAGCACGTACTTTAACTATCCTATAATCTGATCCCCACCTTTTCTTCTGCCTCCATGTGGTGTGATCTTTCCTCCTTAATTCCAAATGAATAAAAGGAATTGCAAACTGTTATTCTCCAGAGTATCTTGCTTCCCAACAAGTATTGTCACTTCCACTCAAATAAACTCTGAGAAAAATTGTCTAAGTTTTAGACTTTCCTTATGCTGGCACTTACCTCCCAGGCACCCATCCATACATTCAACTTTTGTTCAGTGTCTACCATGTGCCAGGCTCATGTGTTTCTAAGGATAGTGATAAACAAGCAGCCATGATCTGTGCCCTCCTATGCTTATATTCAAGTGGCAGATGATACACAAGAAGAAATTTCTGGTGGTAAAATGTGCTCTCCAAGAATGAAACAGTAATAGATGAGTGAGCAGAGGTGGGGGTTATTATATTTGGGCAGCAACATTTGAGCAACCCCTGAATGCTATCAAGGAGCCTATTAATGGGAAGAGTTAAGAGGAAGGTGGATTAGGAAGAGGAAAGGGCAAGAGCAAAGGCTAAAGTGGGAACCAACCTCAATGTTGATGTACTCAGAGCTTATGGGGGAGGTTAGGCCACAGGCGGCTAGAACTGCACACAGGTTGGGAGGGGAAGGCCCTGGGAAGTTTGGTTTATAACCTAAGTTCAAAAAAGGAAGACACGCTCATTTTGAGCAAGTTGGAGCACCATGGTCTGATTTCCATATTTTAAAATGTGCTGAATTTCAAACTATATTGTAAGTACTTCTGATTCTACTAATCTTAGATATGGTGAAGAGTCTTGCTGTCAATGTAAGAAATTTACAAACCTATAGAATTTTTTAATTTGAGCTAAACTGACAACAATCACTAGGAAGCAAAATCTCAATGGATTGAATAAATGCTCCAGAGAATGACAGTTTCGCACCTTGAACCAAAGGAGAAGACATGAGGGGGTTACATGAAATCCACTAGTGGTAGATTAGGGAGGCAGGAGAAAACATAGTAGGGAAATCTCTGAGATTGGATAAAAACTAAAACAGACACATACTTCCTTTACATTGATGAGTACAGCATCATTAACAATATTTACAGGACACAGAGATGGTATGCAGGGAACAAGATAACAATGAGGGGGTTCTGTGGTCTCTGCTCTGGTGGGAGATTGTGCCTGGATGGGTGTGGAAGATTACTCTTACATTACAAAGTCATGTTACCATAGATGCGAAAAGATGACAGGCTTGGTTAAAGTGAACACTGACCTTTGTCAGAGAAGACACTGGCCTAGGACATGACTATCTGCCATGATTTGCTTTTAGTAAAGATGTTTTAATTTCAGACCATCATATGTGGTTACTTCATGTCCTCTAGAGTTTGTAAGGCGGCCACACAGGCCTCCCCTTGAGCTTGTCAGGTTTCGTATATGGCCCCCTTTTCGTCCACATTACCTAATACAACTCAACTGACAGGAGAGCTGGAATCAGTAGCCAAAAAAGCTGGATAATTGTTTCCCTCACCATAAATAAACTTTTCCCTGTTTTTAATTTGGAATCATTAGTGGGAACTTGTAATGGGCAGGGATGAATCTCCTAAAAAAATAGAGCCCTAGCCAGATAGCTCAGTTGGCTGGAGTGTTGTACCATGCACCAAAAAGGTTGTGGGTTTGATTCCTAGTCAGGGAGTATACCTAGGTTGCTAGTTCAATCCCCAGTCAGGGTGTGTACGGGAGGCAACCAACGGATGTTTGCCTCCCTTCCTCCCTCTCTAAAATCAAGAAACATATCCTCTGGTGAGTATTAAATAAATAAATAGAAAACAAGGCACCGACCACTCACTGTAGTATTGCCGGTACAGTGAAAGGGTCTGCAGAGAATTGAGAACCCCCTTTTCTCTGGCATATGTAGGTACTGGGCATGTCTAGATCTAGTTTTATAGGCAGCCTAGGGGAGATTTGTTAGTACTAGGGGCTTTATCCACTTCACCTTTTCCCTACCTTTAGAAAGACGATAGCAGCATGGACACTGGGGACTTTCAGAGCAGAGATGAAAATTCCTTCTCACAATGAAATTTATAGAAGCATGACTCTGTTGTCAGGAATGTCAAAATTCCAAATATTGAACTCTCATGAAGCTTTGCCTTCTATTGAAGAAAAATGGTTACAGCACAAACAAGGGATAGAAAAGGCAAGTTCCAGAATCCCTCACTTTCAAGCCCCAGGTAGAAGAGCTCTTTCCTTTCTTTCAAGATCTGGCCCTGGTAGACTTTTTTCTCATGATGACTAAATGAATGTAATGTAGTCAAATGTCTCTCCCAAGTAAATTATGGTTTTGAGGAATGGGCAGAAGGTAGAGATTGTGAAATTTGCCCAAAGGAAATCAGTCTCATGTGTTCATTGTGTACCAGTAGTGGCTGGACCCAGGTCGTGCGGCCCTATCTCCTTTGATCTGGGACTCTGACAAATGAAGGTCTCCACCCACACTTCTTTGCCTAGCTGCTGACTCTTATCCTTTGGCTCCCATCACTTTTATTGGTGCCTTCTTCACACTAACACTGGGTCAGCATCCTGGCCGTGCACATTGCTGGCACATCTTGTACACTCCCATCATAATGTTCATCCTGCTCTATTATAATTTTCTGTTTGATTTACCTTTCTTCCTCTACTGTGCAAGCTTTGGAGGGAGGTGGAAGAGAGGTTATCTTTCATTCATTACACTCATAGGCCAGGCATGCAGTTGGAGCTTGCCCCACAGGGTGGGGCAAAAGTAGGTTTACAGTTGTTGGTATGGGAAATACTACCATAATTAATAAATAATGATACAAGTATAAACTGTTTCATGTATTCACAATTATAAACCTACTTTTGCCCCATGCTGTATATCTGCAGGAAGAATAAATTACACACAAAAAACGGTAGCCACGGAACAATAGGACTTCCGGCAAGATGGAGGAATAGGTGGACGCACCGTACTTCCTCGCACAACCAAGATTAGAACAACAATAATTTACAACAATAATTTACAGTCAGAATAACGCCCAGATCCGGCAGAGGATTTATCTGAAAGGAAGTCAGGCAGCCAAGAAGTTGAAGTAGACGCGTTCATCCGGACTGGTAGGAGAAGACGAGCTGGGCAGGTGCGGGACTGGCTCGGGTCAGCGGCGCGTGGAGGTCAGGGAAAGTTTGGCGTGAAATCGGTGCGACAGCCATCCGGGGCGCAAGAACGCAGCGGTGATCCCTGAGTACGCAAGCTGCGGCTGGCAGACCCAGAGGGGTAGCGATTGTGGACCAGGGCAGAACTCGCAGCCCGGGAGCCCAGAGAAGGGTCTGAGTCCAGGAGAACGGAACTATCACCATTGTTTTCTCCCGTCCCCGCTCCCGCCCCACCCCCACGTATAACGTCACAATCTAGCAACTGGGGTGCCCAGCCCTGGTGAACACCTAAGGCTCTGCCCCCCACCGTAACAAGAGCAACCAGACCGAAAAAAAAAAAAAAGGAGAGACAGGGGAAATATATGTTTTCAACAGAGCAGATCAGTCCCCCAGGACTCATCCTTTTGAGCGACCAAGAATTAGCCAATCTATCAGATGCGCAGTTCAAAACACTGGTGATCAGAAAGCTCACGGAACTGGTGGATTTTGGACGAAATTTAGATGAAAGAATGCAGAGTACCATAAAACAGATGCAGGAAGACACGCGGAGGAGAGCCAATAGTGAAAGGAAGGAATATGAGTCTCAAAACAATACAGTGGACCAGAAGGAAGATAGAATCAACCAAGCAGGAAAGCATGATGAAATAAGAATTCAAAAAGTTGAGGAAAAGATTAAGAGCATCCAAGACACCTTAAACGTTCCAATATCCGAATTATAGGGGTACCAGAATCGGAAGGGGAAAAGCAACAGATTGAGCACGTATTTGAACAAATAATAAAGGAGAACTTCCCCAATCTGGCAAAGGGAACAGTCTTCCAAGAAATCCAAGAAGCTCAGAGAGCCCCAAAGAAGTTGGACCCAAGAAGAAACACACCAAGGCACATCATAATTACATTAGCCAGGGTAAAAACGAAGGAGAGAATCCTAGAAGCAGCAAGAGATAAGGGGACAGTAACCTACAAAGGAGTTCCCACCAGACTGTCAGCTGATTTCTCCAAAGAGACCTTACAGGCAAGAAGGGGCTGGAAAGAAATATTCCAAGTCATGAAAGACAAGGACCTACATCCCAGATTGCTCTATCCAGCAAAGCTCTCATTTAGAATGGAAGGGCAGACAAAGTGCTTCTCAGATAAGGTCAAGTTAAAGGAGTTCATCATCACCAAGCCCTTATTTTATGAAATGCTAAAGGGACTTATCTAAGAAAAGAAGATAAAGAAAAGACATGTATAGTAAAAGGACAGCAAACTCACAAATATCAACAACCACACCTAAAGCAAAACCAAAAGAAACGAAGTAAACAATTAGAACAGGAACAGAACCACAGAAATGGAGGGCACATGGAGGGTTAGCAGCAGCGGGGTGGGAGGAGGAGAGAGAGGGAAAAGGTATAGAGAATAAGTAGCATAGAATGTAGGTTGAAAATAGATAGGGGGAGGGCAAGAATAGTACGGGAAATGTAGAAGCTAAAGAACTCATAACTATGACACATGGACATGAACTAAAGGGAGGAAACGTGGGTGGGAGGGGTGTACAGGGTGGAGGGGAGAGAAGGGGGAAAATGGGACAACTGTAATAGCATAATCAATAAAATGCATTTTAAAAAATAAGTGGAACAATAAATCACTGTTTCTCTCCTCAAAAAAAAAAGAATGGTAGCCACTAATGTCCATTCTCATCTTGAGATATATGTGGTGATATATGAACCAGGTTTTCCAACTGAAGACCCTAGAGCATTTAAAAATACTAATAAACCCTCACAATGATGTTTTTGAGAGTGGTACTGTGCATGTCAGGACAAAGAACTGAAGATTCAATGTTATCTGGGGAAGAGGCCTTATCAGTTCCATCCAGGGTAGTATAAGATATTCAACACACAGCTATAAAGGAAACCTCAGTCTTCAGCTCGTCTAAGGCCAGTTAGGGTTCATCCACTGGACTAAAGTGATTTACTATGTTTCTGCTAAGCTTAGAACCAAGCATATAGGAAAATAGATTGTGATACTTTGTTTTTGAAAAACAATCCTTTAGTGGAATAAGGTTCATTGTACCCAAATGATCAGGAGTCAAAGCCAACTCAGAAAATGTTCATTTTAAGTTTGTCTTTGGAGAATCTCTAGGGAATTGAAATGTTCTTATAATGCCAAAGCAAACAGATTTCTGGGCCTTGATAGCAGAGTAGAGAATGACTGTCTTAGTTTTGGGCAGTTTTTCCACAAATGTAAGGAAGGGGAGACATAATGCAAAAATGAACTAATGGCTCTGCAGTGGTCAAACCTTGGCTTGGATCTTGTCTTCATCACATTGGCAAGTCTTCCTGAGCCTTACTTTCTTAAAATGTACAATGGGGCAACATCACAACCTTCTTCAAAGATTTCTTGTAAGGATCATCCATGAGATAATCCATGCAAATCAGTAAGCAAAGGGGAGTTAACAAAGACAAATGTTACCTGAATAGCAGGAAATGAAGGTTGCCTTTACGTATGCTAAGCTTTGTCTGCAGAAGTGTAAAGAAATGGATAGCTCCTTGGCAAATTTATTAAGACCTTTGTGGTAGTGATGGATTTTCCTACAGCTGCTTCCCTTTGATCATTAATAATCCCTGTATAGTAAATGGCTATTGTTCTTTGGTATGAGTCAATAACCCTGTTGGAGGCAGTGCTTATCTTCAGACACAGAGCATCTTCTTATTGAAAATATAATGTAGGTGCCAACATTACAGGCATGATTATGATCTCTTCTTATTTTTCTTCCTTCATCTCTTACTCCTCACATACCCTTTTCTTCACTTTTTACTCCATATAGGAAGTACTCCCCTATTCTCTCTACTTTCTGGCCTATACCCACATCCTATATAGAATCATCCCCAGTCAAATATGATATCCTTGAAGATAAACTGTGCCCCACATTTCTCTGTCCTTCCTCACCTCCATCAAACAACACACTCACCCCATGAACTTGTTCCCTGTTCTGGGTTCAGTTTTTGGTCACTAGAATCCAAAAAGGGAAGAGTCTGCCCTGGCTGATGTGGCTCAGTGGACTGAGCACTGGCTTGTAAAGAGTAAAGGTCCCCATAGGGTTTTCTATGTACACTATCATGTTGTATGCAAACAATGTCAGTTCTACTTCCTCCTTTCCAATTTGTAGGCCTTTTATTTTTTTGTTATCTGATCACTGTGGCTAGAACTTCCAATACTATAGCATAGAAGTGGTCAAAACAGACAACCTTGTCCTGTGCCTAATCTTAGTGGGAAAGCTTTTAATTTTTGCCTGTTGAGTATGATGTTGGCTGTGTGTTTCTCATATATTGCCTTTATTATAGACTCCACCAAAAAACTACTGGACCTAATAAGTGAATTTGGCAAAGCAGCAGGATACAAAGTCAATATTCAGAAATTAAAGGCATTTTTGTACACCAACAAGAAAATATCAGAAACAGAAATCAGGAAAAAAAATTCCATTTGATATAGCAACAAGACAAATAAAGTACCTAGGAATAAACTTAAATAAGGAGGTAAAACCTGCACTCAGAAAACTACACAACACTGAAGAAGGAAATTAAGGAACACAAACAAATGGAAGCATATACTGTGTTCATGGATTAGAAGAATTAACATCATTAAAATGCCCATACTACCCAAAGCAATTTATAGATTCAATACAATCCCTATTAAAGTACCAATGACATATTCCACAGATATAGAATATTTCAAAAATTAATATGTAACCATAAATGAGCATGAATAGCTGCAGCAATCTTGAGAAAGAAGAACAAAGTAGGAGAATCACAATACCTGATAGCAAATTGTATTACAAGGCCACTATAATCAAAACAGTATGATGCTGGCTCAGGAAGTGACACACAGACCAATGGAACAGAATAGAGAGTCCAAAAATAAACTCAAGTCTCTATGGGCAATATTTGACAAAGGGGGCAGGAGCATCAAATGGAGAAAAGATATCCTTTTCAATAAATGGTTTTGGGAGAGCTGGACAGCTACATACAAATAAATGAAACTCAACCACCAACATATACCATACACAAAAATAAACTCAAAATGGATATAAGACTCAAATATAAGTCTGAGCACTATAAAAGTCCTAAAGGAGAACATAGAAAAATTTCAGATATCTCACACAGCAATATTTTCACAAATATCCCTAGGGCCAGGGATATAAAGGAAAGAATAAACAAATGGGACTATATTAAATTAAAAAGCTTCTACACAGCTAAAGAAAAAAAATCAGCAAAATGAAAAGCAAACCAAACACACGAGAAAATATTTTTGCCAATGATACTATGGACAAGGGTGTTTTATCTCCAAAATAGATAAAGAATTCATAGGACTCCACTCCAGGAAGACAAAGAATCCAATTTAAAAAATGGGCAAAGGACTTGAGCAGACACTTATCCAAGGAGGACATACAGAGAGCCCATAGGCATATGAAAGGATGTTCAACATCACTAGCCATCAGAGAGATGCAAATTAAAACCACAATAAAATACCACCTCACACTGGTCAGAATGGCTATCATAAACAAATCAACAAACAAGTGCTGGCCAGGATGTGGAGAAAAGGGAACCCTAATGCACTGCTGGTGGGAAAGCAGACTGGTGCAACCACTTTGGACAACAGTATGGAAGTTCCTAAGAAAACTAAAAATGGAACTGCCTTTTGATCCAGTGATTCCACTCATGGGATTATACCCTATGAATCCTGCAACACCAATTCAAAAGAACCTAGGCACCCCAATGTTCATAGCAGCATTATGTACAATAGCCAAGTGCTGGAAACAGCCTAAGTGCCCATCAATAAATGAATGGATGAAAAACCTATGGTACCTTTATACAATGGAATAGTATGTAGCAGAAAGACGGAACTCCTATCCTTCGCAAGAGAATGGATGGAACTGGAGACTATTATGCTAAGTGAAATAAGACAAGTGAAAGACAAATGTCATATGATCTCACTTGTAAGTGGAACCTAATCAACAAAACAAGCAAACAAACAAACAAGCAAAATAGAACCAGATACATGGAAATAAAGAATAAAATGACAGGGACCAGAGGGGAGGGGAGAAGGGGATGTCGGGAGAAGAAAGGTGAACATGTACAAAGGACCCATGGACAAGGACAATGGTGAGGGTATTGTCTTTGGGAGTGGGGGTTGGATCAAGCAGGGGAGAACAATGGGAAGGAGGCAGACAACTGAAACTGAACAGCAATAAAAAAAAAGAAAAAAGAAAAGGTCTCTGATTCCATTTGAGGTCAGGGGACATGCCTGGATTGCAGGCCAGGTGCCCATTTGGGGGGCGTGTGAGAGGCAACCAAGTGTATACCAATGTTTTCTTCCTCTTTTTCTCTCTCCCTTCTTCTTCTCTAAGAATAATTAAACATCTTTTTTAAAAGAGGGGGAACTGTATTGCCACAGTTTTGCAAATCTGAGGATACTGTGGCATACTTAATCATACCACAGCTATTTTCTGGACAGTATATTTTTACAGAAAATGACAATATGGTGTGTCAGATAGGGGGCAGATCATATTTTTATTATACCTACAGGAAATAGAACTAATTAGGTCAAGCCCTGTAATATGTATGGGAAATCTTTAGAACATAGGAAAAAGTAAAAAAATATTGACATCTGACTTTTAAACTCCTTCAAACAAGATCTTATGGGTTAAGTACACATACTCTAAATTGTTTTTTAAAGATTTTATTTATTTATTTTTAGAAAGGAGAAGGGAGGGAGAAAGAAAAGGACAGAAACATCAATGTGTGGTTGCCTCTCAGTGCCCTCCACTGGGGACCTGGCCTGCAACCCAGGCACGTGCACTGACTAGGAATCAAACTTACAACCCTTTGATTCACAGCTGGGCATTAAATCCACTGAGCCACACCAGCCAGGAAGTACACTCATTCTAAATATTCCAGGACCGGGGAACATAAAAATTGCACCGGTAAGGGGATCCAATCAGGTTATTGTAACCATGAAATTTACAGGTGTTCTTCCCATCAGGGATAACAATTCTAAATGAAAAACCAACTTTCTAACCCCAAGTCAAAAGAAATGGAAGTATGTGGTTCCTTATCTGTGTATTTTGAGACAAAGACAAGGTAAAGGGTCAACCAGAGGCATTGGGAATCAGTAACCACAAGTAGCAAGTGGTGTTACAGGTGTGTGTGCTGGAAATAAATGAAAACTAGGTTAGGTCCATGCTAAAGATCAACCCCAGTAATTCCTTCATTAACTACCCAGGATTTCAACTCTTCACAGAAATTAGGGAAGTTGGAGAACACAAAACACTTAAATTTAAATTAACATTTAGATCCCTCATTTTGGATTATTTCCTAAGGAGTTCTGGTTTTAACATTAGATACCGCTGAAGTTTTCTAGCACCTGAGAATTGATCTAACCATACGATAAATAACTTCACTGTGCCCAGGGGTCCCTACCTTCATGTCAGTTCCCAGGTACCCTCCAATTATCAAATAACTATTAAATAAGCAACTTTTCTCATCTACAGAGGTACTGAGCTCCTTACCACACAAAATTCCTTGAGTAGGAACAAAGATTGTCCACTTTCAGCTTTGTGGAATGATTAGCATCCAGAGTACCTTCTAGCTCCATTTTCAATGATGAAAATATTCTGTATGCATGCTGTTCAAGAGGGAGACCACTGGCCACATGCAGCTATTGGGCACTTGAAATATGGTTAGTGCACCTGAGAACTAAATTTTAAATTTAATTTTACTTAAATTTAAGTAGTTACATGTAGCCAGTGGCTACATATGGACAGCTCTAGACTCAGAACTGCAAATCCAATGCCCACAGGGACCAGGTAGGTAGTGGAGGAGAGAGACCTTTAGGCAAACTTGATCACTGAACCACAAAAAAGGAAGCAGCTCCTTGGCTCCAGATAACTGTTGCTATGTAGGAGTCTCAGGCTGCTGTTGCCAGATTGCCTCATTTTTCGAGCAAAGCCAAAAATCTAGATTTTGATACAAAATGTTTTTTATTTATTTAAATTTTTATGAGTTTATTTGAGCCAAACTGACAACATGCCAGAGAGCAAGATGTCAAAAGCCTCCAATGTCCAATATTGAAACGCTGACAAGTAAATTAGAAGATAATTTAAATCACTGTGGCTGGTGGCTCAGTTGGTTGGAGCATCATCTCATACACCAAAAGCCTGCAGGCTGAATCCCTGGTTAGGGCAGATACCTAGGTTGTGGGTTTGATCTCCGGTTGGGAGGCAACATATCTGTTTCTCTCTCTCTACCACCCTCTTCCCCTCTCTCTAAAAATCAATAAACATATCCTCGATGAGGATTACAAAAAATTCAAATCACTTCCTGAGCTCAACAAAATGTTTGCAGGCAATATCTATCTTGCCAGTCTGCAATCTCCATTCAGGCCAAACCCTTCTGCTCAAAGAAAAGGGCCTATCCAAGGCCACCCTGCAGATCTGTAGCAGATCCGACACTGAAATCCAGGCTTTCTGATTCTTCTTCTGATACTCTTTCTCAATTTTATGAGATTGATCATATCTAGATGTGTGGCAGTAGTGGCAGCAATAGGGACAAAAGCCCCTGTCAGATGCTGTTGAAGTCTACACGTGATATGTTATGAAAACTGTTTCTACCTGGCTATAGCCACATGTTGAACCCTATGGGTAAGGCTCTATATTAGGAGCCAGCAGGATACAAAGAAATAGTCTGTCGGGGAGACAGGCATATCAACAATTAACAAGCAAAGCTGGGTTTGCTACAATGGGCACAAATCATGTGGGCACAAGACCAAAAGCACTGCCCTCAGGAGATCGAGAGAAAAGATTTAAGCCAAACCTTAAAGGATGAATAGAAGCTGGCTAGTGGGTGTGTCACAGGTTAGCACAGGTAACCAGGTTCTTGGTGATTGCGACAAAGAATCGAACGGAACACCCAGAGTTTATGGCAGAGAACATGGGAGCAGGCCAACTCCACGCAGAGATTGATCTCACAGGCTAGAGGGACTCTCCTCTTAAAGAGCGGATCCTTCCTGGCTAATTTTGGCAGGGTTTTACTACGCATGTGGTCTCCCGTGATTTTCCCTGATTAGCCACCAGGGGAGGGGGGGTCCCACAAAGTTACCAAATTGACCCCCCCTTTTCCTGGGGTGCCCCTGTACTAGGTTCGCCTTGCCTATCGCCAGAGAATTATAGCTCTCCATGTTAGAGATTGGCAAAAAGGAAAGGAATTATTTATTCAAATTATACAGACTTAAGAGTAATGACTTAATGTCTTCATCAAAACCCCAAAGTCCCTTAAAACACCCACAAACACACACAGTCCTTTCTACCCGCACTTTGCCTGGTCTGGTGCATAATATCTCAGGAAAAGAAATAGAAATCCTTGGCTCAGGCAGCCCCCAGTTCTTCCCAGTAATCTGTGCTAGGCTGGTAGGCCTCCCTCCGTTCACAGCACCATCAGCTGTGTTGTCGGGATCTCCAGTTCTTATTCTAAAACCACATGGCACCTTCTCATAGCCCACCAGCAAGCATCCTTTCACCCCTTTCCTTCCTGCAGCATCTCTCCTGCATTCTTCCGAACTGCTGAGAGACCTCTGCATTGCTGTTACACCTTGCTTTCCAGCTTCCTAAGCTGTGTGGCAAAGGGAGATCCAAAGCCACAGGATTCTCCCCTGCCAAAGCCACATGATGATTCTCGTGGCTGCCGCACCTAGGTTTAAATCCCAGCTCTAATCTTCCTCTGCAGTCCCATATCTGATTCGTCCCACAACAGGCTACACTTGTCAGCACTACGGTATTTTCCAGCTTTTCTGGGCTTCCATAGTAAGTCTGGGCAGGCATGGCCCCATGGCATGGAGCCAATAATCTCCAAGCTCTCTTGAAAGTTCTGTAACCAGGGGAGTTGCCTCACAGTTACATCTTAGGTGGAAGTCACTCCCTTCTCCCTGGCTCAAGGCAAGGCCACAGCTATTTAACATATCTAAGAAACCAGTTAAAGGTTATAGATATGTTAAATGACCATTCTAGAGGTTATCTGCAAAACTGTTGCTATGCAAAACAACACAATGGCCCTGCTCCTTGTATCCCATCCCCAGCTCAGATTTGTGGGGGTGAGGACAACCCGTATTTTTAATATTTCCTGGACACCTGAGTTCTGGACCCCATTACAATTCCTTTTATGGGGGCCCCATGGCTGCACCCTTTTACAGGTGGATGAGTCTCACTGATTATGAGGGTGGGTCCTATTATTCCAAGATATCTTTTAGGACTTGTCTGTGTTAAGAGTTTCCTTTGCAGGCTTCTCCTTCTCTGGGTAATCTCTAAACGTAAAGAGCCCCCAACAGTTAAGAGGCCTAGGTGATCTAGAAATAAATCCCTACCTACATTTATTATCTCTATGACTTTTCCCCCTGACTTGTATATGCAATTTCTTAACATCTTCACCTGGATGGTTAACAGACTTACCAAACCTAGTATATTTACAAGAGAATATAAGGTAATTCCCTTCATAGTTTTCCCTTAGGAGCCATCCTTCATTTCTTCCTCTCCTATTCACTGCATGTCCAATTCATCAGCAAGTCCTACAAACTCTACTTCCAAAATAACACTGAGGGCCAGCTCCCCCTCCCAGCCTGGGCCTTTCCCTGGCCCTTCTTCTTCCCCCCAAGCAAGTTACCTTTGCCATTCTCTCTCCGAAGCTCCCAGACCCTTCTTTTGCCTCTGTAGGTTTCTAAATAAACTTTCTCTTATAATACACTGACTTTAACTACCTCAGTTTTAATCCACTGCTACTGCAACACTGCCTTCATCTCTCCCTCAGCTACTGCAGCAGGGTAACAGGTCTGACAACTTCCACCCTTTTCCATCCAGCAGCCATGTTGGGGACTGCCCTGCCTGGTCTCAGGAAGCTGTAACCCCCAGGACTTAGGCTGAGTGAAAGACCTCTGGACCAGGAGCCACTAAGGAGACAAAACTTATTTCCCTGGCATGATTGGCAGTCAATGATGGATAACAATTCTCCAAGAAAGAGAATGAATCTAAAACAGATACAATCATATGGGAATGCCCTAAGGGAAAAGACTCGGGGCTGTAGATATGAAGGGGTGATGGCCATCAACCCCTGCCCCCTGGGCTTTGTCAAAGCCTGAGTCCTTCTGAGAATTCCAAATCTCCTGGCTGCCTTTGTCTTCTCTGTTAACTCAGGCCTGCAGGGGTGGCCCAGACCAGAAATGACAGACCCCTGGGGTAATCAGGCCTGGGACATAGAATATGCAAGATCCTGTGAGATCTGTTTGTTGGAGAATGTTATTAAATTAGAATTTGAAGGCACAGACAGGAAACCTTTGGAACCTGTAGTCCTTTCATATGATAAAACTCCAATCTCTGTCCAGAATCACAGCAGGAGTTCTGTCTGCACCTTTGTAAGTCACTTAATTCTTTTGATCTTTTCTGCCAGACTGTGAATCCACAAACTAAGTCTGTATTCTCAATAAAAATCTGCTTGGGAATGGATATGGCAGTGCGCTCTCCACTAGAGAGAGTGGCCCTTCTGTCCCTATTCCCCCACAGGACCTAGTTGTCTCTGTGTATGTTTTTCTTGTTTCCACGATCATCCGCAGCCGAGATGGATACTGCTGGATGGTATCATCCACACAGCCACGAATAATTTTTTTTTAAAAACATAAGTCTGATCATGTCACTTCCCTTTGTAAAGCTGTCCAGTAACATAACCAAACTCTTGGGCTAAAAGGCTGTGCTTGACCAGGCCCTGCCACTTGTCCATCACAAACCACTCTGTCACAGCTGCCTTGCAGTGATCCTCAGAACACTTCCTACTGGCTTTTTTCGCCGCCTAAAAAGGTTTTTAGCCAGTCCTCCCTTTTTGTCGGATCTCCGCAAAACCTGGCCTTCTCGAAACAGCGTCACCCGATTTAGAGTGGCGTTCCCCCCCATCTTCTACCAGTTCACCTGGTGTTACAGTCTTTGGGTGCATTTCTCACTTGCTGATGATCTACTTTTTAACTTTTTCCTGAACTTGAATAAAAAGTTATGGAGCGACCGAGGGAATTACAACGCTGGTTCTTCCTACCCTGGAAAGTCTCTGCAGCCTGTATGGGGCTTCGTTTGGGTCAACGTCCTAGGCTACACGTTCTCGCCTCTGGAATTGCCCCTGCTAATTTCCCACTTACAGACGGGGATCCAAAGGATTCAGTATAGTCTCAGAGGAGCGGCAATCCGGTGTCCCAGCGTATCCAAACCAGGCCTCTTCCTCCCCTTCCTGGCTCTCCCGCCACTTCCCTCGGCAAGTAATCTGGGACCGAGGCGCTGACCCGGAGCCGCCCCCGCGAGGCTGGGGTCACACAAAAACGTCTCCTAGCAACGTTGTAGCCCTCCACCCCAAACCCATCCCTGCCCCAGGGGAGCCAATCCATTCCCCTGTCTCCCGCGCCAGGAGTCCGCGTCTCCATCCAGTATACTCACTCCGCGTCAGTCCTGCCTTCCCCCACCCACAGAAGCGCCGCAGCCCACGGCGGGCTGGGAAGGAGGAGATGGCGCCAGAAGCCTAGCTGAGAGGCTGCAGCCGACGGAGCTCCGGCGAGTCTAGCAGTCCAGGACGGACCAAACCACTGGGCGGACCTCTGTGAGAGAACTGTCCCAGGTCTGAGGTAGTCTCGAGTCTCCCTGAAATCTCAAACTCTAGTCTAGCCCGCTCTCCTCCCAACAGTATAGCCAAACATCATTCTCTCGCCCTGTTTTCCCTTTACCCCTTTCGCTATCTTTTCCCCTCTTCCAGCCACCCAAATGGTTCAGCCCTGGTCTTCCTACCCCAAGGGCGCTAGATCTTTGCCCTAACTAGGCTACGGCTTCGTACGTCTTTGCGTAGATCGTGATGCAATCTTCTACCCGTTCGCTCCCCTCCCCTCTTCCATTCTTTCTCCTGGAGCCTTCTGCTCGCGGGGTTACCGGAAGTGATGATGCAGGAGGGATGGAGGGGCGGGGCTCCGGGGCGGCCGCGGCCGGTGGGCCGCAGATGAAGACAAGGCGGCTGCTGTGGTGGAGGAAGAGGCGGCGGCGGGGACGGCGGCGGCGGGGGTAGGGAGCCCGAAAACGCGAGCGGGGATGGTAGGTGGTTTGGACTCGCCGGGCCGCCGTCGTTTCCAGAAAGGGTTTGACTGGAGGAACCTCTGGAGCAACTGTGAGTTTGTTGGGGGGAGGGGTCGAGGAAAAGGGGGGAACGTTGAGTGCTGAAGGGGGTTGGGTACCTCGGAAAAAGGCGGGGGTAAGGGGAAGAGTGGAAGTCAGCGCCTTGTCTGGACTGGTTCCTCTGGAAGGAGAGGAGGTGAGGGGAGCCTGTGGCGTGTCAGACGCAGGGCTCAGAAAACTTAACCTACTATCCCTGCCTCCTCTCCGCCAGCACCTCTCACCCTAGGGTTTGGGAGCCGGAGCTGCCCTGGAAGTGGTGCAGACTCTGGTCCTGTGCCCCGGGTAAGCGCTCGGAGGTGGGAGCCTAGGCGGGAGGTGGTGGGTGAATCTCCAAATCCCTTCGCCCTCATTTCCCTCTCCACCCCCATCCTTCTATTTAATCATTAACAGGTCTGGAATTAAGGGGCTCAGACCTGAAGGCCTTGCTCTGCACCTTTGCTATAAACGATAACCGTCTGTGCCCGAAGTAGTGGGGCTGGAGGCTTTGCCTGTATCCTGTATAGGAAGTGGGACAGGGTGACAAATGTCTTTTTTTTTCCATTGCCCTTCAGTCCCCTCCCCAATACACCCCTTGTTTTCACGATAATTCTCTCACGTTAGGTGGTAATCAAGGGTTTTTTCTCCCCCTTTGCGGCACTTGATACCTTGGTCACCTCTTTGGAATTTCGTGTTCAGCCTCCATCCAGATCTTAAATGCAAGCTTTGTAAATACTTCCGTTACAGGCTGTGTCACTTTGAGGGTACTTCTCAAAGCTCGGTAGCTCCGCTTCAAATGAGCATTTTCTCCAGTGAATACTGGAATTCCAAGGCCCTTGCAAGGATTTCTACATACTATCATAGCCCAGTCTCTTGCTCTAAATACTTTAATTGTGTGGAATTTACATTTTGTCAGCTCTTTTCAAAATGATTTGATGTTAGGCTAATTCTGGATTTCTGTGTTTCTCTCCATCCGCACTTAATGATGTACTTCGGAGAAACCCATATTACTTTTTTGTTTTTACACTTGGACAATAGCTCTTTTATGTTTTTCTCCATTTGTGTGTCTGGCACACAAGTCTTCAGTGACATTCGGCTTGTACTAATGTCCATTTTATTTTGCTGATTCTTTTTGTATAGTTGGTTTTAAATTGGAAAATGTAATCTGTTCAGTTTTGTTTTAAAGAAGAACACAAATCAACATGTGAAAAAATTATTTGAAGAAAGTAAAGAACGATTGAAAAGGTCTGTTTATTGATGTTCTTTTCGTTAAAAAAAAGTCTTCAAGTAGTGTGCTTGCTCCTTCATCCTGTCACAGGGATTTCACAGTGAAGCGTGATGACTCATATTTTGTTCATATTTTCTTTGGAAAACATCTGTTGAATTTGGAACTCTGTTTTCTGAAGAACTTTAAGAGATAGTGTCTAATTTTGGGATCCTTTCGTTATAAAGAGTGCATGAATTCTGGCACTATATGACTTGAGTTTAAATGCTTTGATTGCTCCCAGTGACAACATGTTTAGGTGTTTCACAGAAATGCAACAAAAGAAAAGAATGATTGCTGCTCTCACCTTAATTGATCTGGAATTATCGAATAAAAGGTCTATAATTCATTCATTCATTCAATAAGCATTTTTGAATGGCTACATAGCCGATGTTTTGGGTGCTGGGGTACAAATATGAACATAAGCATAGTGTCCACTCTCGGGCAGCTTACATCGGGGTAGTGACACATAATCAGTAAACAAATCAGATTTTGATGAATGCCAAAAAAACAAGAGTGATGTGATAGAAGGTGATTGGGATTCAGTCAAGGAACAACTTCCTGAGGAAGTAACTAAAAAGTAGCCAGCATGGGGAGGTGCTTCCTGGGTTCTGGGACTAGGTAGGTAGTGCAGAAGCTGGCTGGAGTGACTTTGGCAAGTTTCTGAGGACTGGGAGGAGTGGGGTGGGGTGGAGAGGAGGTGGGAAGAAGGGGGAAGACAGGGAATGGGCAGCAGTAATAACCAGAGCCTTGTGAGCAAAAGAGAGAATGAAAAGAGCCTCAGTCAGAGAGGAAGAGGCAGGGCAAATAAGAAGACGGAAAAGGAGATATAGAATCACTTTGATTCTCTCTACAGCCTTTTCCTAGAGTCTTACCTCTTTCTGTTTTGTAGGTACTGATGGGCTACTCAAACAAACAAAAAAGTTACCCCACTGAGTGGGAGAGGAGGTGGTGGTGGTTACCTGAGTCCTTTCTGGCAGCTAAAGCACTGTTCATAATTCAGTGAATGTTCAATTGAGAGCATATTTTTTTCTTACAGGATTTTTGTCTTATATACTACTATTTAAAACTGCATATCAAGAACCCTGAATGTGTTTTAGTATATGAATCATTTGCTTCTAGCTGCTTAGGAATTTAGGGTTGAGGGTTGGGCAAGTGGTAATAATATGCCCCTGTTGGTCTGTAAAGATGACCATCAAGATCTTAGTTGAAGTTGGTTTTTCTAGGGAGGCAGGTTTTGTGTTGCAATATTTCTGCTCATGTCTGGTCAGCCTGATGGCTAATAACACCCAGCTGAGATGTGGGTTGGTGCTAAAAGTTCACTCTGTGGATTCCATTAGATAAATGACCATTGTGGATCCAATCCCAATGTGTCTGCATCTTTGGACTGGCATGTAACTAAGGGATGTAACTGCCTTTTGCCTTTTGTTGGGGTCATTCATTTCCAATAGTCAGCTACTTTTCAGCCTCAACTTGACCAGATTGTATGCTTAGAAGGGCTAATTGGACTCCTCAATTTCTCTCTCTTGAGCCATGTTAAAGTGGGCTAAAACCGAATATGCTATTTCCTTCTTATGAACCCCATGACAGTGACTAGTGTGTTCTTTGAGTGTTTTGGTTCTTTGAGCCAGGGGTTAAAAGACCCCTTAATATTGCTTGGTCTACATGTATAAAAGTCAGTATTAAAAATGCTAAATAAAACCTTTTAGTGTTTGGGGAAAACAGTCACAAATTGAGGATTTGTCACCTGTTGTAGGTTATAGTACTTTAGTAGCATGGGTGGGTGGATCGTCAGAACTTGAATAAGTGTATACTGGGAAGTCTTGAAGGGGATGGAATAGAGAGATTGGTACTAAATTCCAACTTGAGTGCAAATGGAAAGTCTTTTACTTTAGCAAGCAAGTGACTAGAGTGAACAATTAGGGTGAGGCAGCCAGTAGACTACCTCTGTACTGCACAGTAGCTCAAAGGAATGGAGAATTCCTTTGTGAGTGATTCTCCATATGGGAGGGGGGGCCCCAAAAAATGGTAATTTATGTATAAAAATTGTGTATTTATTCTTAAGCCAGTCACCTTCAGAGTACTCTCCATTTGATGCAATACTCCTATCTAGACATGTTTTTTTCCACTGCTCAAAACAGTTCTTGAACTCATTGATTTTGATGTCTTTTAGGGCTGCTGTTTTTTGTTTTACCTCTTCCACATCAGCAAAATGTTTCTGTTGGAGGACATTTTTCATCCTGGGAAACAAAAAACGTCACTCAGGGGTGAGATTAGGTGAATAGGGAGGGTGGGGCTTGGAGGCTCATGCTGTTTTTGGTCAAAAACTGCTGAACATTCAGTGTGGTATGGACAGGTGCACTCTTAAATCACCCATCATGAATTGGGCAAATGTGTTGAAAGAGTTTTCAAAAATACTCACTGAAGCTGAACACAGCCTCTCACCACCACCACCAGTGGGTACACTGATACAGATGGGTTCCTTGAATACTCACCTAGTGGGGGAAGCATGCACTACAAGGGGCCTGCCCTTCAGAAGACAATTCCGTTTTACTTATTTTTTTTTTTTTGCGCCCTTCCCACCGTGTGTATGTGTGTGTGTACACACACACAGAAATAAATATATATATAAAATTATATGAATAACTTGCCTTTGGCCTAGGTTATAGAATTTTGGACTTTGTGTCCTAATGTTGGGCTATACATGCTCTGGTCAATAGATTAATAAAATGTGCTCTCTTCATCTTCAGTGGTTTATTATAACTCGTGTATGAAAATATCCTGTTGGCTGAGATTTCATTAGCTAGTTTGGAGACTTTAATTTCCTAAAGAGCGTTGGATCGGTAGGAGGGGACTTGAACACAGGGAGAAGCCATTGATTTCTACATTTGGCATTAAATGTGTCTGGGGAAAGACTCCACAAATCTAAACAAATTTAGAATCTAAGAACTGGGGTTTTTTTCTAGGTTTCCAATGAATTTGTTTCTTAAACTCTGAGGGCTTTTGGATAAACTGAAAGGTGGACAACCTAGAGCCAATTGATGCCACTTGCTATTAGAGTTATGGGTATTTTGCATTGCATTAGATGATTTAAATTAATCGGATTTTGCTACTGTTTTGGTAGGTGTGCTGAGTAATGGAATTACACACTGGCTGCCAGTTGATCTGAGGTGAAGATGGGGTAACTCAGATTGAAACAGTGGTAATTAACTGTTAACTCTTTAATTACGTCTTTGTATCTGTTTACAGATGTTGATACCAGTGAACCAGGATGAGTTCTTCCTGAATGTTCCGAAGCTCTTTGCGCAGTAGAACATTGTGTTTAATTGAGTTAGTGTCTTTGAATTAAAGTCAAGTTTCACTAGTTCTCATGTCTGTTTTTCTAGGTAATGGAGGGTCCTATTTCTTTGGGGGTTTACAAGGAGATTACCATAGCACCTGACCATTTGATTGGCAAATAACTACAAAATAGAATTAACATAATTTAGTGAAGTAACAAGAGAAAACGCTGGAAGTGGCTCAAACTCAATTTCTTCAAAGTTGTGATGTTGAAAGGAGAAAATGGGAGGGGTAAAATGCCAAGTGATTTTTTAAATGGTACAAATTTTAATACTGTACATCAAAATAAGGAAGCTAGGTAACATTCTTCCATGGTGAATTGCTTTTGTTGTGGCAAAATAAGCCACCTATAGCTAGTGCTCCACCCCATACCAACCTGATTGCAGGGGTTGGCAGGACTTCCTGTTGATGGTTCCTCCTGAGGGCTTGACCTGCTCTGGAGTGTCCTGTGAGCTGTGCTAGATTGTTGGGTTTCTGGCTGAACTGCAGCATGGAAGCTTAGGTTGCATAGTGTTGGGAAGCCTCATTTATTTTCTGTTCTGCCCTGACCTGCTGGAGGGCTCATGAAGACTGGAAATAATTCTGTCACTAAGGCCTGTAGATCCAGACTAGATATGATGGTTGAGGATCCTGGATAGCAACACTGCACAGTGTAGGACTTCTCATTTTTGGAGATGTTCTTTTAGCATTTTTTTGTAACCACTGCTCCAGTCTCAGCTTGTAGTCTAGAAGACTGTCAGAAACATTTGCCCCCTTATCTGATTAGCAGATTGTTTCCATCCTAACAAGACAGCAGACTTTAGTTATAGCTTTTAGCTCTTGCCAGTTGGTGAAGGGTTTAGACTCCACAGTTTTTGCCTCAAGTGGGTTGGCGTATGACCTATAATTTGGATTCTGAATAAGACCGAAGTTACATCATTAAGTATATCGAATGCAGTTAATTCTGCTTTCTCCAGTTTAGCAAGAAGCAGGAAAAGACCCTGAAAAAACCTTAGAATATATCTAGTGTCATATTTTTTCAAACTGGGCTTCAGGGACCTTTTTCAGGGGTCATTGCTAGGGAATGCAGGGATGAGTGGTCTTCCTTCCATTTCACTCCACTGTGCTTCACTCTGAAAGTATCTTAATATTGTTATAGTGGATTTCACCATGAGATTTCAGTTGAATAGAGTATTTTGAGACTGAAAACAAGTTGAAAAGTATTGATTTAGTAGGGAAATAGAAATCTAGAAAGGTTAGTAAACTTGCTTTAAAGTTACAGAGCAAGGTACTGCCAGCTATAGGACTAGACTCAGGCCTTCTCTGCATTAATTTTGTTTTCTCATTTATACTACCTCATATACGTCATTGTTGGAACCTTAGAGTTTGTTTGAGTTTAATTGACTCCAAATGTTATGTAACAACTACTGTTCTTTTTCAAAAAAAGATTCCCTAGAACTGTCTTTGAAACATATGCAAAGTGAAGTTATTAATGGGTAGTGGTAGTAATAAGTAGCTGCCCTTTTTCCCTCGGACCATTTCTGAAAGTGACAGTAGGTCTTTCAAAAAGATGGTGAGTCTTTATCACTCACATTTTTAAGCTAGTGGGCCTGCTGTGGAGAAGACCTTTGCAAAATGCTGAATTGAATACTGCCTCTTCCCAGTGACCTCTGTAATCTGAACAGGGAAACCCAGGTGTACCCACTGACAGCTTTCAAACAGCTCTGTGGAAATAACTATAGTGGCCACCTCCTTTTTTAAATGTGAAGCAAATTTATTTTCAGTTGAACACTTGCTTTGTTGCTACTTGATGACTACTAGTGGCTGTTCTTTAGACTGGAAGGAAAGGTTGAGAGGACCATTGCCATGAGGATCCTTGGTAGCAGGATCATGCACATGCTGCAAGTCCCTGGTCCTCAGAGAAGGCATTTTTCCCAGTCGTGACATTTTCTTCCAAGTGAGTAGAAGTCAAGTGTGAGGAATGATACAGTGAACATTCTAGTATCCATTTTAAAGAATATTTCCATGACCCTGGCCAGGTGGCTCAGTTTGTTGGAGCATGATCTCAAACACCAACAGATTTCTGGTTCGATTCTGGGTCAGGGCACATATCTAGATTGCGGGTTTGACCTCTTGTTGAGGCATGTACTGGAGGCAACTGATCAGTGTTTCTCTCTCACATCAATATTTTTCTCTCTCCCTCCCCTCCCCTCCCCTTCCTTCCCCTCCCCTCCCTCCTTCCCTTCCTTCCTTCCTTCCTTCCTTCCTCTCTCCTCTCCCTTAAAAATATCAATGAACATATCCTTTGGTGAGGATTAAAAAAAAAAGTATTTGCATGGTTCTTTTTCTTCTAGTCAGCTTTACTTTGAAATAACTAGTCACTTCTCCAGTCATTTATTCAAGACAGTTGCTTTATAGCTGATGTCTATGACAAGGAGAATCTTGCTTGGAGGTTTCCTAACACTGAAAGAAAAAAGTCCGAAGACTTGTCTAGAGGCAGTTTGATAGCAGGGTTCTGTTGTGGGGGAGGAGGAGGAGGTGGTGGTGGTAATGGTGGTATTGTGGACTGGCTATATAGGGTGAAGAGAAATGCCCTTCCTGGTCCTGCTGGAAATGTATTGAAAATGCTCACAATGGCACTTGGCTGTGGGAAGAGTGGGTGGGGAAGGATTAGGCCTAGAAGATGGCCCAACTCCAGGGACCACTGTTCACAAGGCGGGGGCTGGGGGCTGTAAAGTTGAGTAATCCGTAGCCCTGACCACAATCGCTCTCTTCCATGACTAGAATTTGTATTCCTAATGGGTAGGGATGTATGAGGGAACTCAGAGGCTGGTTTGACTGGATTGATCTTCAAGATTGACTTGTTAGTCATGGTTGACAGTTTATGGAGTACTAGCCTAATTTTTATTTTGAGATCTCGGGCTCCTTTGACTTTATTTTTGACAGAAGTTGGTAAACAAGAGGGACTGTCATGTCCCTAGGTCCACTCAAGTTTGGTTTCAAGTACATGTTGAAGCAAATACAAGGCAGTGTCTGTTGCCATTTAACAATGTCTGCTATCCACAGGGACCAGTTACATGTAACTATTGAGGTAATACGTAATTATCCCATGGGATCTATAACAAATGTGAAATAAATCATAATTAAGATGATTAATACATCAGTTTTAACTTCACACTTACACAACATTCTGTACCAGGTAAAATTAGTATTTTGGTCTTCTTTTAAAAGCGATGTTGTTTTACCAGTTACTTGTGGGTCTCTCCATAGGGCCAGAATTTCCTACTAGTGCTGAAAACATCAAGCAGGACTCTGAATTGGTGATAACAGCGGATTTAATGATTAGATCAAGCAGGGAAGTGACTTTCAAGGTATCTGTTAAGTTGGTTTTAATGTGGACTTTTTTTTTTTTTTGAAGTTGTTAATTATATCATTCCAACAATTCTCTGACTCCAACTAAGTGTCCAGCAACAATTCAATTCAATTCATTTCTGACGCAGACTGCCTGGAGTTAGTGTTGACCCCACAAGTTAATGACTCAGTCTCACAAGATTGCCCCATTTCAGATACTAGCCACAAGTATGAGATAGCCCCAAGTTACCTGCACTTCTGCCTGGCAGACTATGAATTTGGGAGTTCCTACAATACCTCTTACCCAGGATGATTTGCTAGAACATGTGACACTCAGAATGCAGGAAAGCATGATATTTAGGATTACAGTTTCATTATCAAGGATATAACTTAGGGACAGCCAAATGGAAGCGATGCATAGGGCAAAGTAGGAATTGGGGACATAGAGCTTCCATTTCTCCTCTGGGCATACCAGCCTCTCAGCATCTGAATGTGTTCACCAACCCTGAAGTTTCCCTAGTCTTATTCAATTCAACTGTGGTTCCTGTATGTAGGCACAATTAGATTAAAATACTGGTAATTGGTGACTGAACTTCAGCCACCTTTCCCTTCCCTGTGGTCTGGAGGTGGCACTGAAAGTTTCTACTTTCTAATCCCGTGCCTGCTCTTTCTGGTATGGCCAGACCCTCTCTTGGATCACACCCTGAGTCACATATTTAGCATGAACTCCATTGTGGGCCTTATGAATAACAAAGGACATTCCTATCTGTAAGGAAGTTCCAAGGGTTTTAGGGGCTTTAGTTAGAACTGGGGACAAAGACCAAATATATTTTTTATTATACCACATTAGTACTCCAGAATGGTATATATTCTTGAACTTCAAATTACACTAGCTCTAGACCTCCATAATGCAAGAAGTGAACTCACTGTAAGATACCAGGTATAGCCCTGGCTGTGGCTCAGTGGATTGAGTGCAGGCCTGTGAACTGAAAGATTGCAGGTTCGATTCCCAGTCAGGACACATGCCTAGGTTGCAGGACAGGTTCCCAGTTGGGTGCGTGCAACAGGCAACCTATCTGTGTATCTCTTGCACTTCAATGTTTCCCTTTCTTTTTCCCTCACTTCCCCTTTCTTTAAAAAATAAATAAATAAAAGCTTTTTTAAAAAGGTACTGGGTATACAGAATTCATGTTTTCTTTCAGTGACTATAAAAAGGGTCAGGTGTACATAGTGCATTGGTTAAGAGCATCAGGCTACAGTCTGTTTGGGTTTGTCTGAACTCTATCACAAACTTGTCACTTGACTTTGGATGAGCCACCTAATGTCTCTAAGCCTCATTTCCTTTAAGTGTAAAATGAAGGTAATCACAGTAAAGTGTTTTGTGGATTCAGTAAGATAGTGCACTTGAAGGATATGGCATAGTGCCTGGCATATAATTAAAAATTAGAAACATTAGTTCTTATTATCTACATGCATGCATAGCTAAACTCACCTGGATTGACAGCTTCCCAAAACTATCATTTTAGGACATTGTATGAAACATTCCTAGGCACACAGTAGACACAAGTGAAAATAAAACCTGCTCTGGGTATCTGGAAAATTCAGGAATGACTCTGTAATGGAAACTTTCACCCTGTTTTCAAAGCCAGCCTAAAACTCAGAGATGGAAAATCTTTCTCCTGGAATCCTGTAGAACATGCAAGGTATAGCAGTGGGGGCAGGGAGGGAGATGAGATGCGGGTTCAGGGTCTAGGAGTCTGCTGAATCAAAAAAATAGGAAACTGATTCAGAAGATTTTTTTGTCTTTGGCAGTATGCTTTGAGGTTCGATGAGTTGGGCAAAACCACATGAGACTTTGGGAAGGAAATAACAAATTTATTTCCACAGGTCAAGACAGTCTTTGAGAATGGGCTGTCAGATACCATGTTCTGTGATTTAAAGCATTTGGATGTGGAAAGCAGAATGGAGTTACCTCAGAATATTAAAATTGGAACTGCCTTATGACCTAGCAGTTCCATTTCTGGAAGTACTTGTATATCTGAAGAAACTCAAAACACTTAATTCATGAGAATGTATTTGTACCCCTGTGTTCACTGCAGCATTACTTAAAATAGCCAAGATTTGGAAGCAGCCCAGGTGTCCAGAAGTAGATGAGTGGATAAAAAAGCTATGATACATTTACACAGTGAAATACTATTCAGCCATAAACAAGAAGGAAATCTTACCCTTTGCAACAGTATGAATGGACCTGGAGGATGTTATGTTAAGTGAAATAAGCCAGTCAGAGAAAGATAAGTACCATATGATTTCACTCATGTGGAATCTAATGAAGAAAAGAAGGTAGTGAACAAAGTAGAAGCAGACTCATAGATACAGAGAATAGACTGACAACTGTCAGAGGTGGTAAGAGGAGCTGGGTGAAATGGTGAAAAGATTAAGCAAAAAAAAAAAAAAAAAGAAAGAAAGAAAACCCTCTTAGACAACAGCATGGTGATGGGTGGGAGGTAAAAGAGGTTAAAGCAGGGGATAAGTGGCGATACAAATGACATATGGTAGAATTGTACCCCTGAAACTGATACAATTTTATTAACCAGTGTCAACCCAATAAATTCAATTTAAAATAAGCATTTGGGACTAAATCACTTTCTCATTGTGGCTTTTGACTACATTTTTTGTGTATGTGCTGCTTGAAAGAACACTCAAGAGTGTTTTTTTATATTGTTTATTGTAAGATGATTTTTGGGTGGTATTTTGATGAACACTTTTACTGTTCTGTATTTTTATGTGTGTCAATGAAAACATAATTAGCATATCAGATCTGTGACCTCCAAGGATAGTGATTTTTAGGATGATATTACAATGGATATTATTTTTTAAGCTTTTAAGAAAAGTATTAGGTGAATAATCATTGGGGTGTTAAACAGATATGTAAGATCATAAAGGTTGGATTGGAGTGGTTGACATTTCTAATAATTCTGGTTCAATAATTCTGGTGCAGTGCCCCACCTTCATGAAGTCTTTGTGGGATGGACAGTGTGGAGACCAGTTGGATTTACTAGATGCATTTGAAGACTAGCCTAACTTAAGCAAATTGACAAATTTCTGTTTGTGCATTTATGGTGAAAATACCTGTAACTAGATTATGTAGATTTTAAAATATGTTAGATGTTAGTAGTCTAGCTTTTTTAATAATGAAAAATGAATACTACTGCTTTCACTTTCACCATTAGCAGTTTCCCCAAAGCCTGGAGTGATCCTTAGTTCCTTCCATTCTTTGGTGTTGGAACACCCCATGCTAGGA
This sequence comes from Phyllostomus discolor, assembly GCF_004126475.2. Classification (NCBI taxonomy): domain Eukaryota; kingdom Metazoa; phylum Chordata; class Mammalia; order Chiroptera; family Phyllostomidae; genus Phyllostomus; species Phyllostomus discolor. The sequence goes on from NC_040905.2 coordinate 125,453,786, forward strand.
GTTTATGTTCTGACTTTTAGGTGGGACAAAAAGCCACCCCTGTCTTGAGTGCATGCCAGTGCATATATTCTAGGTTCTGGAAGGCTGTGACTCTGTCCCATCTTAATGACCTGTACATTACTTCTTGTTAGAAACTGCTTTAAAGTTACAATGTGAGCCCTGGCTGGTGTAGCTCAATGGATTGAGCACTGGCCTGCATACCAAAGGGTCGCCAGCTCAATTCCCAGTCAGGGCATGTGCCTGGGTTGCAGGCCACGTCCCCAGTTGGGGGTGTGTGAGAGGCAACCACACATTGAGGTTTCCTCCTTCCTTTCCCCTTTCTCTAAAAGTAAATAAATCAAATCTTTAAAAAAATAAAGGTACAATGTGATATGAGCCTTAAACTGAAGTCATTCTTTATTTAAAATTTCATTTCATTGTCTGCCATATCACTGATAACAGGGGGGTCGAGAGGTAAAACCAGCAGTCAGAAATAAAACAAATGTGGGAGGTGCTTTTTAAGTAAAACCCCAGAATGAAGTTGAAGTCTCAGTTGTGTAGTAGTAGTTATCAGAGCTGCTTCCAGATTTGGTTTCTTGACATTATTTTATTTTAAGCCTTAATTACATGTGTTTCCTTGACATTTTCTGTGTATCTTGACACTGTAATACTTTATTATCTACATTTGATTGTTGGCCTGTGTTCTACAAGTGATTTTGTTCTATAGTTACCTCAGCATTAAGGGCCATACACCTGGTATAGTATTTCAAATTTAGTTTAAAAAATTGCTATAAAGATGGTCCCAGGTCTGTTATCTTTCTGTACCATGTGTTATCTAGTCAAAATAGGTTAAAACAGTAAAATGGTGACAGTGATATAGCCCAAGATTTTTTTTCTCCATTAATTTAGTACAAAATTTCTACATGATTTTATAATCAGAAACTCTCAGAGTTTTCCCAGCTGAGGTAGAATCTAATGTTACAAGCCGAGAGCCCTCATACTTTCTAAATTTTGGCTTTGTCATTCATACCATCTTGTCTCCTGAGAAAAGTGGTGAGCTGTATTATTTGGTGCATCGGGAAAGGGGAAAAGTCTTTACTCAAGGCTATATTTTGCAGGATTAGAAATCTCTTCTCACTAAAATCCATTTCATGATGTCCATCCTTTGCACAGATCCACAAGACCTCCTTACACAAGGTAGATGTCAGGTTTCTGAAATAGTTGTTAGTCATTATTTATTGATAGTTGCTGGTACGTGAGAGATTCTGAGGAGTGATGGGCGGGAGTTGTGACATTTGCCCTTGGTTTGTAGACTAGGATTTGCAAAGCCAGAGTGAGGTGGTTCATTTCCTTCTCTTCTTGGGAAATTGCCATGGGATCAATGAGTCTTGGTTAAGATCTCCTATGGGCAGTTGAGTAATTGGACTTTTGAGGATGAGAGTCAAAAGAAACAATATTCTTTCCCTATCATACAAATAATTATCTCCATGGCAGTATAATGTCCATGTATAAGCATTCAAGGCCACACATTTGAAAAGATTAAATATAACCTAGATCAAAATAAGACATGTACACACGTAGTGGTGGAGTCAGATCTTCTCTAGCCATTCTTACATGTTTCCAGCACCACTCACTCTGGTCTTCTCAGGACAGACTAACTTTGTAATTTATCTGCAGTCTTTTCATTTCTATAATAAAGCCCTTTTAGGTTCTTGGAAACTGGAAATTTCATGGTTATTCAAGTAAAAAAATAAAAATGTGTAACTGAACACTTTCCTTAAACCTGTTCAGGCAAAGAACTGGAATTGCTTAATTTATCTGAGTATTTGCATTTCTAAGTTTCCAACTCATAACCATTGACTTGGCCTGGCAGAAAGAGATAATAAAAATTTATGTAACAGGTAAAAAATCTGTCTAGTTGCTTTTTCCAAATTTGGAACAGAACAGTTTTTCCTTCCCTCTGAGCAGTTTAGCCTAAGTCCCCCTCTTTCTGGTTTCTAGCTTTACTATTTGCATAGTAAATAAATTGATTCATTCAGTACCAAGCTCTGAGATTCTCCAGTATTTAGTACTTCTGACCACCCGCTTAAGCAAAAGAGTTTTTGATTACAATAGCAGCTTAATAGAACACAGCTTTTAAAAACACACTTCTAACAGTTCTCAAGTTTTTGCTATACATACAAGTTTTCTCTAAGAACCAGACTATGGTAGTTCTCAAGTTAGATGTATGTGAGCAATGAACCAGCTTTCCTAGACAGAATATGGATCATAGGGGACTTCTGAAACTCAAAAGCAGTCTTGTAAGCTAGAAAAGTTTGGCATCCAAATTTGAGTTCCTCACTATTGAATTCAAAGTGAAGTATATGTAGTCTGAATTTTTCTTAAGGACTTATCCTAGAATTGGTTACATGATGTTTCAGGAAAAAGAAATACTTTTATGTTTTGCCAGTTATACCAATAAATTTGAGTGCCTATTGTGAATCTGGTTTTTAATGACATTTATGGTGTGGCAGGAAAACACATCTAACAGTTATAGACATCAGAACAATTAGAAAATGTAAAGTCATTACTAAAAAGTGTAAGTGCTGTCATGGAAGGTGTGGAGGGACAGAGAGTCTCTAGGACAGGAGAGGAGTCCTGTGGGAGGTAAAGTCTGAACTGGGCTTGAAAGACCAACACTAGAGAGTAAGGCGATCTTCCAGGCAGAAGTGAGATAACAGCATGCGTAAAACTAGAGTGGCTCAAGGGGCTATAGCATCTTGGGAATGGCAGATGTTTTGGGATGCCTGTGGAATGAGGGGGAGAATGATAGGAATCAAGGCCAAATTCAGAAGGGCCTTGTGTGCTTTGTTGAGTTTTGAGTTTTATTGTGTAGATAAAGGGGTACTATTAAATAATGTCATACTCCCTTGGAGCATGTGTGTGGGTATATGTATTTTAGATCAGTCCAGTGGCAGAGAGACTGGAGAAAAGAATAGATTAAACTATTTGTGAGGGTACTGCAGTAAAGACAGCAGGGGCCTGAGCTGTAGAATTACTGAGGAGTTAGAATTTACAAAGTTTGTCTGAGTCTGATAAAAGTTTATTGCTTGCAGCTTCCACATGGGTCAGTAGGCTGAAGGGTGTTTGCTTTATATAATCACCTAGAGAGCCAGGCTGATGGATCTTCAACTGTCATGGACTCTCTTGGTCCCCATAACAGGGGACAAGATGGCTGGGATGTAACATGCCAGCTCTATGCTTGGGTTTGGAAATTCTAGGTATGACATCTGCCTATTGGTCCAAAATAGGCATATTTCTCCACCTAACTAAAAAGAAGCTGGGGAACTGGGGGGAGCAGATGGAATGTTTGGTGAGTTCTGTCTGTGCCACAATGTAGGAACTTGAATAAGATGCTTTATTTCTGAGTTTATTTCTCATCTGTAAAAGGGGAATATCAGTAGTACCAGCCTCATAGAGTAGCTGTGGAGATTAACTGCTATAACAGCTATAAAATGCCTAGTGGTGTATCTGGAACAATGAAGCCATTGGAGGAAGTCTTTAAGTTTAATCATGAGATTTTCTTACTGTGGGTCATATCTAATTAAGTAGGTTATAATCAATAATTTAACACCAATCCCCCCATCCCCCCCAAAATGAAAAGCGTAGAGTGCATCATAGAACTGAGAGTGGGTGCTGCTGTAAGAAACTTTCGAGTTGCACATGTACTGATTTATTTGGTCAGTATGTAAAGTGTTGTTCTCACTGAAGGTTGCAGATAGATTTTGAAAGACATTGGTCTAGTTCAGTCGCTCATTTTGCAGTGACTGAAAGACTTACGCATACCAAACAAAGAACCCCATTCTATTGTATACTTTTTTTTGAAAGAGTCAGTTTGAACTTCCAGATTTTTAAAAAGGATTAATCTTAATTTTGAGAAAGTAAAACATGGGTTTGAATTTTAGCTTTTCCACTTGGTAGCTCTGTGCCCTTAGGCAAGTTCCTTATACTTTCTGTGCCTCAGTTTTCTCATCTATAAAATCATGATGATAATACCTAACTCATAGGGGTATTATTGTTGGGCTGTTGGACTAGTTGATAGATGTAAAATGTTTTGAAAACAGACTGGCACATAGTAAACTTTATGTAAGTATTTGTAGACAAGATCATGTGAAAGAGGCTAGTACTGTGCATGTATGTAGATTTGCACAGTGCACTAGGCACACAATAGGTATTTATTTTTCATTTGAATCTTTAGAAAGTATTGTTTGATGTTACTTAGCTCTTTTCATGTTACCATACACACACTCTCTGCCTTCTTAGGACTGGCAATCTAAGATACTGTCACCGAAACAGTGACATCCTTTCTGTTCTATGTACTTGTCATTTTTGAGTGCTTGAGAGTCACGAATGTTTATGTTCTATAGGAGTAAATAATGCACAGTGCATTTAAACCTTGAATGTGTAATAGAAACAAATAATAAAAAGTCATAATGGATGATTTTAAAAATTCAGTCAGAAAAACTTATTAGTGAAATATTTTTCTTTCCTGTCTTTATAAAAAGTTTTTGACTGGGAAGAAGCAAGTATCAAAGTTGTTAATACGAGGTTGACTTCTTTTGCAATGAGTAGTTGATGTCAGCAGAGTGGTGTGCAGTGAGAACACTATCTTTTGCCGGATCAGTGGGGGATGCTAACTTTACCTTCCATTCTGATATGGAGTGGTACTCTGGGTGAGTAGGAGCTAATCCTGGCTGCCTGGCAGAAGTGGATTTGTTATATAATTTATGGTACCCAGAAGCCCTTTGGGGGGGGTCTTTATTATCTTATTATCATGACACTGTCCATTTAGGCCTGAAGATTAATTATTGTTCCCATCTAGGTCCACCAGAGTGATTCTCATAACTGAAAGGGTAGGAACTTACTGTTAAATGCCTGTGCTTGGCTTTTGTTTTGACAAAAGGTATGTTAATCAGGAATGGGTGTTAGAAATTCAGAGATATTTCACTTAGTGATTTATTAATAGCTTAGAAGGCTTTTTTTTCCCTTGTTAAGCTGATTTAACTTCTGAAAAATGAGTCATGTTTAGAGTTTCAAACATTTTCTCTTTTACTAGTCTCAAAAAACGTATATTAATGTTTCTATCTTGTCAGTCGCTATAACCGTTCATTTGTGTCACTCCTACCACTCCTGAAAGCAAATGTCATTTTGGTTTTCCATTACCTGACACCAGTGGACTTCTTAATTCTATTACTGTGGCCATCCAGTGTCAAACAAGCCTGCACTATTTTTTTGACTTACTGAGAAATGTGGTAGTGTGATTCCTGTCCCCAGCTACTAGTGCTTAAACTTGTAATTTTTCAATGTTTTGTGTTAAAACAAACTTCTAATTCTGGCTATTTTTCTTTTTGATTTTAGACCTAAAATTGGAATCTCTATTTTTGTAAAACATTCTCCTAGAAAAGTCACTAGTGTTGCTATCCCAAATATTATTACTAGTCCTGGGGGTGGAGGGAGCAGGAGCTGGGTGTTTCATGGGGAGAACAGAATGTGTGGACCTGCCACCCAGTGAAGTTGGAGTCTGCCTTTTGCTTTTTGGCAGCTGCAGCTGGCTTTGATGTCCCTGATTAGAACTTTAGTTCTTGGCCTTTTTTCTTGCTGTCCATACATAGACATAGCCCATTGTTTCCAATGGTTCTGACGAGATGGAAGACCTTGATGGTCCACATCTCTCATCTTCGACAATGGTGCCTGCTTCCACCCTTAGTTAAAAGCCTCTATGTTATCAAGCAAATTCAGTAAATATGAGTGGAATAAGATACAATATCTCAGAGTATAAAACTGGCTGTGAGTCCTTTGAGGTCAGTGTGCAGTATTCAGAAAAGCTTCTGGCTTTTGCTCTGGTGTCTGCAGGCACTTTGAGTGGGCTGCCTTTGTTAACTGAGGTAGAGAAGATGCAGTTCAGACCAGCAGTGGAGAGTTTCTTATTGAGGCTCACCCACTGGCAAACCTGGGAGCATCCTGGGATGCTACTTAGCCATGGCTTCACTACACCCTCTGGACTTCTCCTTGCTAACAGAGGCAGGACTGATCCCATTATTAATGTGAATTTTCTCCAAGGGACTGAGGTGCAGGTCAAAGGAGGCATGACAGGATGACATCTTCCTTTTTTAACTTCACATTTTGGCTTTTGCTCTGTTCGAGGTGAAAGTCCACTTGAGTGAGGAGAGAAGGGACACATAGTACTGGCCAAGAAGCTGTGCTGGTATCACATCTGGGAAGTGATGAGGTGGGGAGTGCTGGGAGGACAGGGTCCAGGAGAAACTGAACCTTAGGAACCTGTTCTTGAGAGAGGCAATGAAGAACCCTTAGGCCTCCATTCCCTTTGCTGTTGAGTATTTGGTAACATCGTCATATAACCAGAATTGGTGTGTTGTTAAAATCCTAAGGAAGAGAAAATGCAGTACAGATTTTAAAAAAAAATCCAGGTAAATGGACTTACACAGTTTAAACCTGTGTTGTTTAGGGGTCACCTGTACTAAATAACTGTGATAAGAATAGTGCTCGGTATGTTGGACTCACTTATTTAGTCATCATTTAAGGCATTTGAAGTACATGGACTAGTGCCTTCAACAGAAGTACCCAGTATATATCAGTGATTATTATCCATTTAACAGCTATTTATCAAACATTGCTTATGTAGCATAGCTGAGGTACACAGGATCAAGAACTGGACAGGTAAAATTCCTGTTCTTAAGGCGCTCACTTTCTGGTATGGGACCAGACAATAAATAAGTCAACAAATAACAATTTCACCCTGGCTGGCGTAGCTCAGTGGATTGAGCGTGGGCTGGGAACCAAAGTGTCCCAGGTTCAATTCCCAGCCCGGGTACATTCCTGGGTTGCAGGCCAGAACCCCCAGCAACCGCACATTGATGTTTCTCCGGCCCCCCCCCTCTCTCTATCTATCTCCCTCCCTTCCCTCTCTAAAAATAAATAAATAAAATCTTAAAAAAATTTTTCAGAGATTGAGAGTGGCCTGTGCTGTGAAGAAATAACGTACTGTGCTGGATAAGAGTGAGATGATTCTTTAGTTTGGACAGGGACTGTATCTCAGCGTTTGAGCTGAGACCCATCTGATACCAAGGACCCTTTGATTTCCCTAACCTCCAGGTGAGAAAGTGGAGGCACAGGGTGATTAGGTATGTGCTGGGGCACAGCAGAGCTTGGCTGGACAAGCCCAGTCATTCTGCACCCAGAGCATGGCCTGCTCTTACAGAAGGCACACGCTGCAGGGCCAGCTGGTGTTAAGTGGAGGGAAGGTGGGGCTGCAGTACAGATGCCTTTGAGAAGATGTACATCATTTCATGGTCCCCAGTCACAGGACATAGAGTCTGTGTGTGTGTTGGGGTCCAAATCTGTGTTCACATTTTCCATGGTATTGATGACCAAAATAAAATAGCTGATAGTACTGCTGGCTGATTTTAGGATTTTCTTTCTTTTCGTCCTTCAAGTGGATCAGAGTTTATGAAGTAGGGGGTGGAGAAGGTATGGCAGAAATAGAAGTATGGAACATCCAATCGGAACAGAGCCTAAGATTTTGGGGGTGGGGGGAATGAGGTACTCAGCTCTGGCTGGCATAGCTCAGTGGATTGAGCGCGGCCTGTGAACCAAAGTGTCGCAGGTTCAATTCCCAGTCAGGGTACATGCCTGGGTTGCAGGCCCTGACCTCCAACAACCGCATATTGATGTTTCTCTCTCTATCTCTATCTCCCTCTCTTAAAATAAAATAAATAAAATCTTTAAAAAATTATTTAAAAAAAAATCAGGTACTTAGTTGGCCAACTCCTCCCCCATTGACACAGGGGCTTGTCAGGGGAGAAGAGGGAATAAATCTGGTGGCAGGACTGGTGGTTGCTCCTAGGCCTGCGAATAAACTCTGTGGAGATTTCAAGGCCAGGCTGCAGACTTAGGGTCTAGATTTAAGAGCAAATGCAGCCAAACCCAGCAAGATGGCTGAGACCATGAAGCCCTGGGTGGCTATCTAGCTGGGCATCATGAGCTAGAAGTGCTGGCTCTAACTCTGGTAGAAGCGTAAAGGTGAGGGCAGCCACCATGCCCAGGCAGCCTATGGGTACCATTGGGTTCTCGTGAGTCTTGAGAAGAAACTTTTCCTTGAAGCTTTCCTGATTGCTGTAAACATTGGGACTAAAGCCCTCAATGCTCAGGGGCTGCAGTGGTTCAAAGGGTGCTTTTAGAAGGAGTAACCAACCATGTCTGGGTCAACAAGCAGCCTGAAAAAAATGGGTATCGTAAACTCTGCCTCTTGCTGAAGTCATGAAATCAGCCTTTTTCAAAAGGCTGATTTTAGGATTTTCTCATGGTGTTTTGTTTTAAATAGGACCTCGCTGTTAGCACAGAGGGGTTTTTTTTCCCCATTATAATAATTTTACATCTTTTTATTGTAGTTTTTCCATTACCATTTACCTCCTACACCCTCTTCCAGCACAGAGTTATAGTAGACAGCATTGCAATGGCCATTAAGTGATGGCAGCTTTGCCATGAAGTGGGCAGGGACTGGGCTGGGATCATCAGATGTCTTACTTTGCCAAGCATGTAACACCACGGTACCAGCTGTCAGGTCTAGATCTCTATTTCAATTTAATTATTTGCTTATCTTTACAAATGTTAATGTACCCCTTGACCATAGGAGCACACATTTGAGAAGTCAGTAACTATTCTATTGGGGCCTCAAGTTTCAGCCTATAGGGAACTTTATTTTCAATAGAGATACATAGACAAGAGCATTTCCTATCACTGACCTCAAAACCTAAATACTTTCTAAACAGCATTTTTAGTACTTGAAACCAAAGAGAAATTGTTTCAGTAATAGCAATTGAAACCAAGAGGGTAGCAAAGTTCTGGTCAGATCTGGTTTTTCAGTTTCATAGGATGTGGCTGTGATCAAATTTATCTGTTAACATCTGAAGATTGGTCATACTGTTATTTCACAAAGAAATTTCCAGGAGCTCTTGCTTTATGGCCTTTCATGTGACATCTGAGTGCTGGGAGAAAGTTTCTTCTTGGAATGTAAAGAAAGGTATGCACAACAGACTAAAGCATCTGTATATTTGCTTGAAGGAGCCTAAGGCTACGAAGATTGAAATTGGGAAGGTTATTTTAGCTTATTTGTCATAGCATCTTATAAATAGCATCCTAATGGCCCAGCTGTAATGGTATTTTACAGTTTGCACAAGTTTGTTACTGGTCCTAATGTTCACATAAGGGTTCCCTTGATATATTGGGTTGAAATTGTGGCCCTGTAAGTTGGCCCCAGTTTGTGAATCAGAAGGTCCAGGTATCAGATCTTCTCTTTTCTTTGTTTTGTGAATAGAAGAAATGTGAGTAACAGAGCCTGTCTTGGTAGGAATTCCTTTTATTACAGAAAACCTAACATTTGGCTTATGCAGAAGGGGAGTTTATTGGCTGATATAACTGAAATTTAGGCTTCAATCAGACTTTAGTTTAGGTACAGTTGGATTCAGGGTGCAAATAATGCCTTCAAAACTCATTTTCTCCTTGTCACTTGTGGTGGTTATTCTTGGCTTCCATGGTAAGAAGCGACCATTTAACCCTTTTTAGGCATTATTATTTTCCCTGGTGGCTGTTTCTGATCAGATTAGTGTAGCAGCTCCAGCCTCCTGTGTTTGCAGTACTTAATTCACTCTGGCTGGCTAAGGTCACCTGCTTATCCCTGATCCAGTCATTGAAGCCAGGGGCATGTGATCTTTGGTGGGCCTGAGTCACATGGTCCATAATGAGCGCCACCCTACCACTTGGCCAAGAGCGAGCAAGAGGGGTCTTCTGATGAAGAATTTGGATGCCAGGGAAGACTCGACTGCATGCAGTAGTAGTAGCCATGGCTTCATTTTGAATTAGAAAGCCCATATAATAAGTCTGTGGGCCATATGATAAGGTAGGCCAGCATATTAATCATTTCCAGGGGTTCAACAGTTCTATTTTTTTTTTTCTTCTTAAATCCTCACCTGAGGATTTGTATTTGATTTTAGAGAGAGAAACATTAATTGGTTACCTTTTGTACATGCCCTGACCAGGGATCAAACCTGCAGCCTTTTGGTGTACAGCAGGGGTGTCAAACTCATTTTCACCAGGGGCTACATCAGCCTTGCGGTTGCCTTCAAAGGGCCAAATGTAATTTTAGAACTAAAATTAACTACTAAAATAAACATAACTACTCCTTAATAGTTAAGCAAGAGCTCTGCACTGCCGCCTGTTAGAAACAAGGTGCCAGTCTGAATAAAACAAGGTGGAGGGCCAGATTTATCCTGCAGGCCTTGTGTTTGCCACCTGTGGTATACAGGATGACACTCCAACCAACTGAGCTGCTGGACCAGGGCCCACAGTTCTATTTTGAGCAAGCCTCAAGCTCCCTGGGAATGTGATTTCCCTTAGGTTCTGGCTGTTACATTGGCCAGACCCTTCTACCCTTGATGCTAAACCTGTATAATAAGGGGACTAGTATTCATCAGACCTTAATATGGGAATCATCATTTCTTTCTTTCTTTCTTTCTTTCTTTCTTTCTTTCTTTCTTTCTTTCTTTCTTTCTTTCTTTCTTTCATTTCTTTTTTCTTTTTGGTGGGGGCAAGGAAGAGAGGTTGCTTTTCTTTTGAAAGAATAAATTTGGGAAATTCATATATAAATGAAAGATGTCCTTCTGATTAATCTCTTTCTGCCCTTCAATCCCTGCCCCTAATCACTATTTACCAACACTGCTTTGCAGTCCTTGGAGCTAGAACCATTGGATTTGTCAGCCTTTCTGAAGTGATTTACAGTGAAGCAAATGGTTTCCTTCTTTACCTGTTTTCCATCTTCCTTTGGCAGTTTGACATTTTTCCTTAAAGATAATATCTTAATGTGCTTTGGGTAAGGATTTTTTAAAAACTTAATTAGATGGCCAGTATTACAAGATGATGTTGGGAGAAATATATACTCTAATATATTGCTGTTATGTGAATTATCGCTACTTTTTTGGAATTCACATTGGATAATTTATATAATTTTTTTGCATATATTTTGATTTGTTGGTTTCATTTCTGGGAATTTGTTCTCAGGAAATAATTATAAAGATTTTAGTTTATTAGCTGCATATCCTGTTTATTGTTCCATTATTGTCCAACAATGGGATTAAATGAACAAATTGTAGTATCCCAATCCAGTGGAAGACTTAAATATATTTTAAAAGAGTCTCAACCTTTTTGTACCCCCTTTGCAGTACAGCACCAAAGTTTTGACAGATTGAATAGTAGAATATAAATAGTCTGTGGGTTACATGAAATGGCTAGTACATTAGTAGTAATGCTAGTACTACTATTGAATTGCTGCTCTTTTAAAAGCATTGTATGAGATGAGAATATTGATATACCAAAGTGGCAATGGAAAAATTTGCAAAATGGAATGTACAGTACAACTCCAGTTTTGTTTAAAAGTTCCATGTGCATAATATGTACAAGCATGGGTGCCATCCATCTCTGTGCCACCTATGTGTGCTCATAGAAGAGACTGTGTGGATAGACTCCCACATATTAACTGTGGGTGGCAGGTTACTAGGGGACTTTCTTTCCCTTTTGCTTTGTATTTTTTAAATTCTATATAATAATGTGGAATGCTTCTGAATTTGGCAGTGTAAGAAAAAGCCTTAGTGGCCTCCCTTCTCTGACTAGCTTACTGAAGTGGCTGAAAACAGATATTCTTTGATTGTACAGACCTTTTTTTCTGTTCCTCTTCCTGCTAATAACTATGCATTAACAGTCAGCTACCATATTGGGCCTCTAGGGAAAAACTGGTAAATGTGGCTTAATGGATTTGGGTTTTTTTCCTTAAAGAATTAGCAAACATTTTAAGAGATTGATGAATTACTGTGTAGTGAATCTGAGGCCTACTTGGAGAAAATGTAGCTCTGGGAATCACACAGAGACATTTGAGGTCACTCATATACCCCTTTAAGGCATGTCATCTTTGTATGGGGTTCCTTCCTCATCTTTTGATTCATTTCATAATTTCCTTTCTTGCCTTCCTTTGGCTTAGATGCAAAAACCAAGTATCATCTCCAGTTAACTATTTTTCAGTCAGTTACTGACAACTGAATTCCTGAAAAGATGACTAAAAAGTGAACAGTTGATGTGGTGATTGGGTGTTGAGGATTAGTCATCCTCAACCTAAGTGGCTGGTATCCACACACTAAGGGAAGCAGGGAATTTGTATCTGGTTAGTGGTCTCCCTTCCCCTGGGTCCAGGGTGTCCGTTTGCTAGGTAAGAAGATAAACTCCAAGCTTAAAATCAGAGACAAAGTGTGGCGGGTGTGCCATTTTCATTATGATACCATGCAGCACACACCTAGTACAGCCCAGCCCTCTGGCTTTAAACAGGGGGAGTAATCAAAGAGGATGGGGAAAAAGCAAATAGTGGCCAGTTTAAGACTCTGTGCCCTCAGTGGGGCTGTCTGCACAGAAGTAGGTAGTATGACAGCAAAAAATATTCCAAATATGGGTCAGTAAAGTGATATGACTCCTTTTGGGTTATTTTGAGTTATGTGGGGATTAATCATATAGTTTAGTTTTGGAGTCCAGAGACCCAAAAGGCTTTATGATTTGGTATTTGGAAATTTTATAGTGCGTGTGTGTGTTGGCTTGGCTGTATTTGGCAAGTAGTATTTGTTTTAGCAACCTAAACTGGCTGCAGTCCTCAGGTCTTAACTGGGTAGATATTCTTATTAGTGTATTTGAAATATGCAAGGTAAGGAACGGTAAGAACATGTTAAAAAGAAAAGAAAAATTACTTTGTGCAAACCTGGTTGGTTTAGGAGCTAAGATTATTTTACAGAAACATACCAATTAGTTTATTTTCTTCAAAATTTTTTTCTGTTTCCTTCCTTCCCTCTCCCTTCATCCTTGTTCTCTCTCTTTTTTTTTTTTTTTTTCACTTTTAAGATTGGTTGATGTAGAAAGTCATGTGTTCCTACCAACCCTAATTACAACTCTTGTCTTAGCTTGCTGCTGCAGTACATTTTAGGACAAAAAGCCATTTAAAAGCGTGAAAATAGCAGCAGATGGGGCCTGTGTACTTTAGCAGAAGGAAGAGCTTCCACTCCCAAGTTGCTATGGGTAAGACCTAATTTCCAAAGACGATCTTGTAAATCCCAAGTTCCAGGTGACAGCAAGCGACTGCATTTACAATGCTCAGCCTTCCTCCTCATTAATTTTGCAAATTTACTTTCTAGGAAGTAACTCACAAATGGGCACCACCTAGTCCCAGCCTTTTCTTAGTTGGTCATTCAGCTTCTGCAGCTGCCTGGTGAGAACAGGGGCCCTCATGATCTTGGCTTTGAGATTCCCCATAGGGATGGCAGCTCTTGTGCAGCGGCTTCAGCGCCTGGCAGCCAATGAAGAGCTAAGGAACTCATGTCCTCATGTTCTTTGGCCTTTGAGTATCTGGCAGATAGAGTAGGAAAAAAAGCACGCACCTGACTAGCTCTACTAACTGCTTAGTTGAAAGTTTGAAAGATGGATTTCTTATTACTGATATGTAGAAACACCAGCATTTGTCAGTGGCTTCTTGCTTCTAAACATAGGAAAAGAATGAGAAGGGTAGATTGGATTAGTCCCTTCTCTCAAGGAAGCCTTGCTGACACTGACGCTCTGGTGTTTGGTGCTTAGCATTTGCCTCCTGATTTTAGTTGCTTATTTCCCAGGGCTGTTTCCTTAGGTAACAGACTCCCTTTAGCAGCCATCATAGCATTCCTCTGAGTGGGCTTCCTGACCAACCAGCTGCAGTATGGAGCCACCTTGTTCTGGTCTGTTTTCCATATGTCAGGGCCTGTTGCTGACTCTGGAGAGATCAAACTAAGATGATTAAAGAGAGAGAGGGAAGGCTGGAACAACAGGGTAATTTTTCACTCCTTGTTCAGATTGGTGTAGCCCTGCTTTCACTCTTCTCTTGGTCTTACCTGGTTTTCTGTTGGCTTGGATAGGCTTGGGCAAGAAATGTGAGAGCTGTTCTCTAAGGAGGACAGTGTCTGTCCTCAGAAGACTTGCAAATTAGAACTTTATCCTCTTTGGGTAACAAAAAGTGAAGGTAATCCCACAATAGTCCAGACCCCATTTTTCAATGTTAGGATCCCAGAAATTTAGAGGTTAAATGACCTGTTCAAGGGTACACATTACTCAGAACTGAAGGCTTCCTGGGAGTTGACTCTCTTCCTATTGACTAAGTACCACTCGAGAACACCCAAGTGTTAATAATGTATCTTTTCTTCTTGCTCATTATCACCTCCCTAGGGGAAAGGTATATCCTAGCACACATCCTAGCAGACAGAGAACAGAGTAAGGCCAGTGAAGTGGAATGATACATCAGACACCAGAACTGGAATCCTTTTTCCTTTATAGACTGGTGTATGACCTTCAGCCAAACCCCTTAATCTCCATTCATTTTCCTCTCTGTAAAAGGAAGATTATATTCTCTTCCGAACAGTGTTGTAATGGGTTAAATGCAACAATTTATATCAGTCTCCTCGGTGAATATATGTAACTTAAAAGATACTGCTATCAATACATATTTTTTAAATTTTATTTATTTATTTTTAGAGAGAGGGGGAAGGGAGGGAGAAAGGGAGAGAAACATTAATGTTTGGTTGCCTCTCATGTGGCCCCTACTGGGGACCTGTCCTGCAACCCAGGCATGTGCCCTGACTGGGAATCGAACCTGTGATCCTTCAATTTGCAGCCCGCGATCAGTCCACTGAGCTACACCAGCCAAGTCTATCAATACATATTTTAAAATCACCTCTCAACATGAACCAGCTGGATGTGCTCTTTGCCTCCTTCCTTTCCATTCCATGCTCCAGTCATTGAATGACTCAGAACAGGCCTTGCGGTCTGATGGACTGGTTTCATTTCCTAGGCTCAATGCTGAGTAGTGAAGAAACCTGTTTCATAATGGGTACAAGCTTTGATAGTCCAGTGGTTAGGAAATGTGAAGGTGAGGATGTGTGTGAAGTGTGCAACTCATGTCCCACAACTGTGAGTTCCTCCTCGTTAGTCCCTCCACATTTCTTTCTGTAACACGAGTTCACACTCGTCTCTCCCTTTCCTGTCTCCTTTTGCACTGTGTGTGCGGTTTATCCCTTAATGGTTGTTCAGTTCTCCAAAAGGCGATTTTTTCTCAGCAGTAGACAGTAAGTCCTAGAAAACAGGGACTAGCCTGGTGGTCACTTCACAGAACTCCATGAGATGGAAGCAGCTTCCTGGTTGCTCTTTGGGTCAGAGCCGCCTGCAGGGATCACAGCCTCCAGGACTGCCCTCAGCCCATCAGTGCCATCAGCTCCAGGCCTGGGTCCAGGCAGGCAGCCAAGCCCATGTCCATGAACAGCAGCCAGGGTTGGCCCAGGGAAGGAGGGAGGCTGGAGGCTGATGTCCAGAGAGGGAAGGAAGGAGGGAGACAGAAGCTGCTGGAGTTGAAGAGGAAAACCTGGAGACTGATCTTGGTCCAGCATAGGCTGAGCAGTTGCTGTCTTCCATCTTTCAGGTAATCCCCAAGCTATAACTGTTTGTTTGTTTGTTTGTTTGTTTTCTGTCACCAGATTATTTCTGCCTTTCCTTTCTCTCTACCCCTCCTCGTCCCTGGCTCCATTCAACTCATTTTTGCCACTTAGTAGAAGGAGGCAGCAGCCACTTACTGTGAGCAGAGCTGCTGTGGGCACCTGGGGAGTTCCGCATGCCTGTCTGCTGTGGCAGAGTGGGATGGCCTCAGAAAAGGGCACTGTTACAAGAGAGGCTTGATTCTGTCATGGACTTTTTTTGATATTAACAACTCTAATAAATGGCTGAGTCCTTTCTATGAGTCAGGTATTGGGCAGAGCATTTTACATGGATTATCGCATTTACTGCGATACCCCAGCAGTCCTTGAGGTCCAGCTGTCCAATTTTAAACTTACCTGCTGAAGCCACATAGCTGGTTCCATCCCAGTGACTCAGATTCAGGTTTATCTGCCTGCTAAGCTTACACTCTTAATTATTCCACTCCTGTTTCTGCCTCCCTAGGTAGCTCCTTGACAATGGTATGCCTTCACTTCTTTTCCTATGAAATGGGGTTAATGAATTCCCTGAGCTACATTTATGTGGATCTATTATAATGTACTAATAAATACAGAGTGGTATTCATTGATAATGATGCTGTTACTGATGACATTTGATTCTGGAGTGCCCATACTGTTCACTTCAGACACTTAGCAGGGAACTGAATGGGAAGGCATTTCCATTAAACTGAGTATAAGAAATGAGTACTCAGAAATACTCTTTTTTGCAAACTTACCTGGGACTAAGTGGAAAGGGAAGGACTCTGGAACTGGCTGGAAGCTTGCCCACTGGACAGGGAGTGACCAGCAATTCTGACTGTCCATAGGGGACAGTCAGAACTTAGCTTGATTTTATTCAAAATCTGTCACAAGGAGTCTTATTCTATGGAGAACCTGATCTCCCAGGTGTTTCTGGGCAGTGGTGCCTTGAGCAGGATCAGTGCCATGGTTCAAGGGACTGTTTTTGAATAAGACCCAAGTGCATGACTAAAGGATGGGTTGGTGTCCTGGCAGGGTCTGGGAAACAGTAACCTGGAGCCCATTGTTCTGATGGGACAAGCTGGGGTTTCTGGTAGGCTAACCAGATACTATTTGGCTGATAATAGTTGTCATGTTAAGTGGCTTCAGGAGGTAGGGAGACAGTGTGTGACAGGTACCCTTCATCTGCATTTCCTGATGCATTCTTACAACAGTGAAGCAGATAATATTTGCAAGTTGAAGAAATTCAGGTGTCAGTCAGGGTCAGACAGCATTGGCAGAGCTGGATCTCTGAACCATACTAGTGAGCTGAAGCTTCACAGGGTTAGGGCCTCTGGAATCATTTTAGTCCCCACCTCTGGGAGGCTGAGCCCAAGGGCATATGTCCTACCTGAATCACCAAGGACTCACCTGGGAGAGGGCAGTGAATAGGACACCTTCCTTGAGCACTGGGCACAGACCACATGTTGTTGTCTTTCCAGTGGCTGGCTGATGGAAAGACTCACTACTCTGGAATTGTGTGGTAACACTCTTGAGCTTGGGACCCATCTGTTTGTGGGCTTTCCTCTAGATGCACTGTTATGGGTGGGCTCAGCAGGTAAGGGTCACGGTTTCTCAAGCCCGACATACCATGTTTTGTGTTTGTGATGTTAGGTAATTTGCTTTGTGCCTCAGTTTGTCTTTAAATAGGGTTGTAGTGAGGATATACGAGTTTTAATGTCCATACTAGTGCTTTTTCTTAGCACCAATGTCCAGCATGATATCAAATGTTCAATAATTGATAACTGCTATTATTAGCTATTAGCCAACAGCTAGTGGGACCAGAAAAAATTTCAACTGTAAAATACTTAAAGAAGTGTGGGCAGCCTGGGACCCAGGGTTGAGCACTCTGGTTGAGCCTGGGGAAAGTGTGGGAACAGAACTAGAAGGTAGACATAATAGAAGAGAGCCCACTTGCATAGTCAGGCGGCTGTCCTCACCATCATATATGAAAACATTTCCTCTTGTCTCAAGCCTACCACTTGCCTCAATACTCAGTGGGAATGGGGGTATTTCAAAGATGGGACCAGAATGAAAGAAAGGGACGTAATGCTGACACTTGCTGATTGATCATCTTTTTAAGTCAATTTTCCCTTTCTTTTTCTCATCTGCTTGGCATGTTAAAAGCCTTCAGGTTTCAGCTGGCTGTGCTATATCAGATCATCAAAGATGCTCTTAACTTGGGGGCTATGTTGTAAGTTGGATTTGGAGTCTTTGGGAAGCCCACCTTTTTTGCCCCTACTTGAAGGCCTTGGCACAAGGCTTTGGAGGAAGCTGGTACAATGACACATCTGTCTGGTGGGAGTGGGGTAAGTGGCCTGAAGTAGGTGAGTCAGAGGGAGGCCACGAAATCCTCTTACCCTACCTGGTACCTGGATCTCCATCAGCAGCAGGAACTGAGCAACAGACCTTGGTGAGTAGGGTTCCTGGAATTAGAGCAGCCAGTTCGCAAGCATGGAGGGGAAGGTGGAGTCTGGGCCTTTTGTTTCTTTCAGTTGCTTTGTTTCAGAAAGCAACTACTTTTAGTAGTTCTAGTATTTAGAAACACAAATCTGGAAATCAGACCCGCCACATGGTATATTCTTGCTTGTTTTGAGATAATTCAGCTCAAACAGTTGCTTCGCTTATATGCTTAATAAGCTATGCTTTTGTCTTAGGCGTTGAACTCTTAAAGCATAAAAAGGCTTAAAAATACTTATTAGTGTCTGTCATTTTCTACATCAAAAACTGTTTAAGGGTTTTGATGTGTTTCTGAAGACTAAGTGAAACTGAATCTTTTTTGAGGGCATGTACAGACGTAGACTTCTCTCTGTTCATTTATTCTTTTTGAGGGTGGAGAATAGGACACACCCTGATACAATGAATCTCCCATAACTCCAGAGTGATTCTGCTCTTCATTTTAAACATGTACACTCAGACTTTACCTTAGAGTTCCTTTTGATGATAATCTCGAGTTTATCCAGGCACTATTTGGAGGAAGCTAAATTTCTGTAAAGTTCAAAGTTTCAACCTTCCATAAAAAGCACCCTCTATCCTACTATCAGTCTCCTAAGACCATTGAACTTGTATCTTGAAGGTTCTTAGAGCTGAGACATGGTACTGATACTGGTTGGTCCACTTGCCCTATTATACTTCTGGCTCCTGGTCTAAATTCTATTAATATTATAACTTGAGTTATAGAAGGTGGTAAAATTTTATAAGTACAGGTGCTCCTCCACTTACTGTGGGTTTTGCCCCAATGAACCTGTTGTAGGCTAAAAATATCATAAGTCGAAATGCATTTAATACACCTAGCCTACCAAGCATTCCAGCTTAGCCTAGCCTACCTTAAACATGCTCAGAATTTATAGTAGTCTACAAAATCATCTAACAAAAAGGCTGTTTTATAATAAGTGTATCTCACAAAATTTATTATCCACATAGTTTTTGCAGCATTGTAAGTTGAATCATCATAAGTCAAGGACCATCTGTATTAAGTTGTAGATAGATCTTCTAGTGGACTAGTCGAAAGTAAGAATTAAGAATCCTGAGTAGACAGGGGCATCGGGGAAATTGTCTTACTCCTTCCTGGCCCAGAATTTCTAGCATTTTTTAAAAAACACCTTCTAGCCCTGGCTGGTGTGGTTCAGTGGATTAAGTGCTGGCCTGCAAACCAAAGGGTCACTGGTTCAATTCCAAGTCTAGGGCATGTGCCTAGGGTTGTGGGCCAGGTCCCCAGAGGCAACCACACATTGATGTTTCTTTCCCTCTCTTTCTCCCTTCCCCTCTCAGAAATACATACATACATACAACATACAATCTTAAAAAAGTAAAAATAAAAAACACCTTTTAATTACCTTAGTAATAAACCACCATGATGAGTTCGTTACGTAGACTTTTCTTTTTCATGTAGCAGTTTTCCTACCATTTAGAGATTGTATTTGCATAAATCAGCCCTGCTTTTAAGATGGAGACAACCTTTTCTTTAATTGTTGTTCAACTACAGTCATCCCAGTTTTTCCCCTGTTGTTCTTCCCTGCCCAGTCCCCCACTCCCAACATCAGTCCCCACACCGTTGTCCATGGGTCCTTTATACATGTTCCTTGACTTGGCTCTTCCCCTTCTTTCTTCTGTTATCCCCCACACCCACCCCTCTACTTACTGTCAGTTTGTTCTTTATTTCCATCTCTCTGGTTCTGTTTTGATCATTTGTTTTGTTGATTAGGTTCCACTTACAGGTGAGATCATATGGTATTTGTCTTTCACTGCCTGGCTTACTTCATTTACCATAAAACTCTCCAGTTCTATTCATGTTCTCGTGAAGATTAGCAGTTCCTTCTTTCTTTCTGCTGTGTAGTATTCCATTGTGTACCACATTTGTACCACAGTTTTTTATCCACTCATTTACTGATGGGCACTTAGGTTGCTTCCAGCTCCTGGCTATTCATTGTAAATTGTGCTGCTATGCACATTGGGGTGCATAGGTTTTTTTGGATTGGTATTTCAGGATTCTTAGGTTATACTGCCAGCAGTGGGATCGCTGGATCAAAAGCATTTCATCTTTAGTTTTTTGAGCCAATACCATACTGTTTTCCACAGTGGCTGTACCAGTCTGCATTCCCACCAGCAGTGCACCAGGGTTCCCCTTTCTCTACAACATCTCCAGCACTGTTTGTTGCTTTGCTTATGAGGGCCATTCTCACCAGTGTGAAGTGGTATCTCATTGTGGTTTTAATTTGCATCTCTCTGATAGCTAGTGATGGTGAGCAGATGTTTCTGGGCCCTCTGTATGTCCTCCTTAGAAAACTGTCCATTCATGTCCTTTGCCCAGTTTTTAAATTGGATTGTTTGTCTTCCCGGAGTACAGTTGTCTACATTCTTTATATATTTGGGAGATCAAACCCTTGTCTGAAGTATTATTGGAAAATATGGTTTCCTTTACGGTAGGTTCCCTTTTCATTTTGTTGATGTTTTCTTTAGTTGTGCAGAAGCTTTTTAATTTGATATAGTCCCATTTGTTTCCTTATATTCCTTGCCCTAGGGGATATATCAGTGAAAATATTGCTATGTGGGATATCTGAGATTTTCCTGCCTGTGTTCTCCTCTAGGACTTTTATGGTGTCACAATTTATATTTAAGTCTTATAAGTTGGTGTTCTAGTTTCATTTTTCTTGCATGTACCTGTCTAGCTCTCCCAACACTATTTATTGAAGAGGCTATTTTTACTCCATTTTATGCAGCTTCCTTTTTTGTCAGATATTAATTTGTCAGATATTAATAGATCACAGAGGCATGGCTTTATTTCTGTCCCATTGATCTGTATGTCTGTTCTTATGCTAGTACGAGACTGTTTTCATTACAGTGGCCTTGTAATATAGTTTGTCAGGTATTGTGATCCCTCCTAGCTTGTTCTTCTTTCTCAAAATTGCTGAGGCTATTCAGGGTCATTTATGGTTCCATATAAATTTTGAAGTATTTGTTCTATATATGTCATTGGTATTTTAATAGGGATTGCATTGAATCTATAAATTGCTTTGGGTAGTATGGGAATTTTAATGATGTTAGTTCTTGCAATTTATGAACACAGTACATGCTCCCATTTATTGTGTCTTCCTTAATTTATTTCTTCAGTGTTCTGTAGTTTTCCAAGTATAGATCTTTTATCTCCTTGTTTAAGTTTATTCCTAGGTACTTTATTTTTCTCGTTGCTATAGCAAATGGAATTTTTTTCCTTATTTGTTTCTGATATTCCTTTGTTGGTGTACAAAAAGCCTTCGATTTCTGAATACTGTCTTTGAATCCCACTGTTTTTGCCAAATTCACTTATTAGGTTGAGTAGTTTTTTGCTTAAGCTTAATTCACTTATCAGGTCAAGTAGTTTTTTGGTGAAGGATTTTCTGTGTTACTGTCATGTCATCTGCAAACAATGCAGGGAGGAGGAAGAATTTTACTTCCTCCTTTCCAATCTGGATGGCTTTTATTTCTTCTTATCTGATCACTGTGGCTAGAACTTCCAGTGCTGTGTTAAATAGAAGTAGTGAAAGTGGGTATCCTTGCCTTATTCCTCATCTTAGGGTGAGAGCTTATAGTTTTTGTCTGTTGAGTGTGATGTTGTCTGTAAGTTTCTCATATAAGGCCTTTAGTCTATTGAGGTATACTTTCTCTACTTTCACTTTGCTGAATGTTTTTATCATAAATGGGTGGTGTACTTTATCAAATGCTTTTTCCACATCTATTGATATGATCATGTGGTTTTTGTCTTTCATTTTGTTTATGTGATGTTACGTTTATTTTATTTTTTTTAATATTTTATTTATTTATTTTTTAGAGAGGGAAGGGAGGGAGATAGAGAGAGAGAGAGAAACATCAATGTGCGGTTGCTGGGGGTTATGGCCTGCAACCCAGGAATGTACCCTGGCTGGGAATCGAACCTGGGACACTTTGGTTCCCAGCCCGCGCTCAATCCACTGAGCTACGCCAGCCAGGGCACGTTTATTTTTTAATATATTTTATTGACTATGCTATTATAGTTGTCCCATTTTTTCTACCCTTTATTCCCTTCCACCCTGTACCTCCCTCCCTCACCATCATTCCATCTTAGTTCATGTCCACGTGTCATATATATATAAGTAGTTTGGCTTCTCCAATTCCCATACTATTCTTAACCTACCCCTGTCTATTTTGTACCTACCATTTATGCTTCTTATCCTTGTACCTTTCCCCCCGTTCTCCCCCCACCACCTCCCTGCTGATAACCCTCCATCTGGTCTCAATTTCTGTGATTCTGTTCCTGTTCTTGTTGTTTGCTAAGTTTGTTTTTGTTTTTTTAGGTTCAGTTGGTGATAGTTGTGAGTTTCTTATCATTTTAATGTTTGTATTTCTTACCTTCTTTGCTTATAGAAGTCCCTTTAACATTTCATATAATAAGAGCATGGTGATGATGAACTCCTTTAACTTAGTACCTGGGGAGCATTTTACCTGCCCTTCCATTATAAATGATAGCTTTGTTGGATAGAATAATCTTGAATGTAGGTGCTTGCCTTTTAGACTTCGAATAGTTCTTTCCAGCCCCTTCTTACCTGCAAGGTTTCTTTTGAGAAATCAGCCGATAGTCTCATGGGAACTGCTTTGTATGTATCTGTTTTCCTTTTCTGTTGCTGTTTTAAGATTCTCTTCTTATCTTTCATCTTGGGTAATGTAATTATGATGTGCCTTGGTGTGTGCTTCCTTGAGTCCAACTTCTTTGGGACTCTCTGAGCTTCCTGGACTTCCTGGAAGTCTATTTCCTTTGCCAGATTAGGGAAGTTCTCTTCCATTATCTTTTCAAATAAGTTTTCAATTTCCTGCTCTTCCTCTTCTCCTTCTGTCATCCCTATGAATCAGATATTGGAATGTTTAAAATTGTTCTGGAGGCTCCTAAGCTTTCCTCGTTTTTTTAAATTTTTGTTTCTTCATTCTGTTCTGGTTGAATGTTTATTTCTTCCTTCTGGTTCAAACCATTGATTTGAGTCCTAGTTTCCTTCCTTTCACTGTTGGTTCCGTGTGTGTTTTCCTTTATTTCACTTTTCATAGCCTTCAGTTTTTCCTTAATTTGCAATCACACTCAACCATTTCTGTGAGCATCCTGATTACCAGTGGGTTTTTTTTTGAAATCTGCATCTGGGAGGTTGGCTATCTTCTTATCACTTAGTTGTATTTTTTCTGGAGATTTGATCTTTTCTTTCATTAGGGTCATATATTTTTGTCTCAGTCTGCCTGTTTTGTAGTAAGGGGTGGAGCCTTAGGTATTTGCCAGGGTGGGCCAACCCAGGTCACTGAGTTTTGGCAATATGTGGAGGAGGGGTCCAAGAGGGAACGGTATTGTTTGTTCAGCTCTTGCCAGCTTCCAGTCCCCCCCACCACTGCCCATAAACAAATTGGGCCCTTAGAATGTTGACTCCCAGGTGGGTGGTTTTGTGTAGGTTTTAGGACCCTGTGTGTCTCTCCAGTGAACTCTCCTTTGTGGCTGGGAGTTTCTTCTTCTGCCTCAACCCCCGTGGGTTTTTACTCCCAGAGGTTTTGAGGCTTTTATTTCCCTGCACTGGAACCCTGGGTTGTACAGTCTGTCTCTCTCCCTAGTTGTTCCTCCAGGTTTATCCACATGCAAATGTGGGACTGGTGGCCCCTCCAGCCAGCGCCTTGCTGTAAGTCTTCTCCACCCTGGCTGCCTGTTTCTGTCCCTCCTAACAGTCTGGATAAATGTTTCTTCTTTAACTCCTTGGATGTTGGACTTCCATACAGTTTGATTTTCTGGCAGTTCTGTTTTTTGTTTTTGTTTTGTTTTTTTCCTGTAAATTTGTTGTTGCCCTTTTGTTTTAGCAAGGAGGCAAAGTGCATCTACCTATGTCTCCATTTTAGCTGGAAGGAGCTATTACGTTTATTGATTTGTGAACATCGTTCCATCCTTGCATCCCTGGGATGAATCCCACTTGATTATGGTTTTATCACCTTTTAAACATATTTCTGGATCTGGTTTGCCAATATTTTGTTGAAGATTTTAGCACCTATATTCATCAGCAATATAGACCTGTAGTTTTCTTTGTTGTCTTCATCTTTTTGGGGATTAGTATAATGCTGGCCTCATAAAAAGAGTTTGGGAGTCTTCCTTCTTGGATTTTTTGGAATAGTCTAAGAAGGATAGTGGTTAGCTCTTTCCTAAATGTTTTATAAAGTTCTCCTGTGAACCCATCCAGTCCATGGCTTTTGTGTTCCAGGAATTTTTTGATGACTGCTTCAATTTCATCAGCTGTTATTGGCCTTTCAAGCTCTCTGCTACTTCTTGATTCAGTTTGGGGTATTATATGTTTCTAGAAATTTGTCCCTTTCACCCAGGTTTTCATACTTCTTTGTATATAGTTGTTTATAGTAATTTCTCACAATCCTTTGTACTTCTGTGGTATTTGTTGTAATTTTTCTTATTTTGTTTGATTTTATTTGCATCCTCTTTTTTTCTTGAGTGCTCTGGTTAAAGGCCTGTCAATTTTTTGTTATCTTTTCATAGAACTAGCTCTTGGATTTATTGGTCCTTTGAATTGTTCTTTTAGTCTCTGTGTCATTGACTTCTGATCTTGATTTCCTTCCTTCTCCTTCCTCTGGGCTTTGTTTGTTATTGTTCCTCCCAGTTCTTGTAGATGTAGGGTTAGGTTTTTTATTTGAAATGTTTCTATTGGAGACACCCTCTTGGAGGACAGAGTCGATTAACTAGGCCTATAGGACATTAATAGATAGTGTGAACTTGGCTTGCATTCTGCCTACATACCACTTTGCAGAGGACCTGATGTGGTGAGGAAAGCTGCTTGGGGACTGGGAACCTTGGCATGGACTACAGGTTTTGTGGATGGCTCCTAAGGTGGAGAAAGGGCATTTCATGTACTATGTGGGAGTCTCTGAAAGGACTCTGAAGAGATCAGAGACAAATTTTACTTTGCTTTTTGGTTGGGACTCTTCTTGTAGCCTTGACTCTTTACCTTATCCTTTGAGGTCATTATGAAATCTATAGTTGTGTTGGATGCAGATACCCCTTCTAGAGAGGTATCCCTTCATCCTACTTGAAAAGGAAATCTGAGAATTTTGACCTCAGAGACCAGAAGATGAACCTTTTATGTGCTCCTTCTGGTTTAGTTCGTGTTCAAATAACTTATGTGATGGCAAGTTAGCAAGACAGATTTCCTCTGGAATATTTCTGGTAAACATATAGTTTTCCTTGATGCATTCTGCACATGAATCAGCTTCTTTGTAGCCTACATTATTGTAGGAATTTTAGAAATTTTCTGTATTGGTTCTCCATATGTGCTGTATAGCCACTGCATTTCTAAGGTGAATGTGCAGGGCTGCCTCACAGGGAAGGTGCTGATGAGCTCAGTGTCTGTCCTGGTTTGTGGTTGACTCCATGTGCCATCCAGTCCCTGGAGGGTGGCTTCCATATCCTTTTTCCTTGTCCACTGGTGACTACTTTCTCATTTTCTTCCAGTTTGGCTGGCTTCTCTGGCTGATGGCATGTTGAGATTCAAGGGCCAGTGGCAGCGAGGGCATCTGATCCAGAAGGGGCCACTCTAGAGGCCAGGCTATCAGTACCATGGGCCAGTGTGTCACCAAGTGCAAGAATCCCTCATCAACCCTGGGCAGCAAGAATGGAGATCGAGATCCCAGCGGCAAATCACACAACAGGCGAGGTGCAGGCCACCGCGATGAACAGCTGCCAGCTTGTGGCAAGCCAGGTGGGGATATCCTCGTTAATGGGACCAAGAAGGCAGAGACTGCCACTGAGGCCTGCCAGCTGCCAACATCCTCAGGAGATGCTGGGAGGGAGCCCAAGTCTAATGCCGAAGAGTCTTCCTTGCAGCGGTTGGAAGAACTGTTCAGGCGCTACAAGGACGAGCGGGAGGATGCAATTTTGGAGGAAGGCATGGAGCGCTTTTGCAGTGACCTATGTGTGGATCCTACAGAATTTCGAGTGCTGCTTTTGGCTTGGAAGTTCCAGGCTGCTACCATGTGCAAATTTACCAGGTTAGTCACAAATACTTTTCCAAATGAGCAGAGAAGGAAAAAGAACACCACTGGACAGTGGTGCCCAGCTAGGATAAAACTAGGTTGGCTTCAAAGGGTTTAGGTAAGTCTTTCTCTTTGTCTGTCAAATTATCCTAAAGCTATTCAGCCTCTGGATAACTGGGCACCTGCCATCCTTGCCTGAAGTTAAACGAAGTATAACCCATGTTGAGCCCTGTTGCCAAGTTGCTGCCAAGCCTCACTGTTGCTTCAGACCTTTCACTCCCCTAATTGTCAGTTCCCTCACTTCGATATTTATTGTGCACTTGTCACATGCCAGACTCTGAGAGTGCCTGTAGAGTGAGTGCCCTCAGCTGGCCCAGTTATCTAGGATTAATTGCACATTGTCATGGTCATACATCCCTATAGAGGTTGTTTGTTGGAAAGGACATGGCAGGATCACCCCAAGGTGTGGTTTGCAAAGTGCTAGGCAATAAATAAGAATTAACTTTGAGCCCTCGCTATTGTGGCTCAGTGGGTTGAGTGTCAGCCTGTGAACTGCAAGGTCGCCAGTTCAATTCCCAGTCAGGACACATGCCTGGGTTGTAAGCCAGGTCCCTTGATGGGGCATGCAAGAGGCAGCCAATTGATGTTTCTTTCATACATTGATGTTTCTCTCCCTCTCTCCCTTCCACTCTGTCTAAAAGTGAATAAATAAAATCTAAAAAAAAAACCAAGAATTTACTTTGAGAAGCCCCTCCTATAATTTCTATCCCCTGGGCAGCTTACCCAGCAGACCTCAGGGGCCTTGTATCTTTAGTGGATACTGTAGTCTGAGAAGATGATCAATGTGAGACCGTATTTTGAGCTGAAAGTGTTACACAGATAGTCAGAATACATACACAATTTTTGTTTGTTAATAATAGAACTTTGATCTATGGTGGCAGTTACTCAGGTTCATGCAGAATCTTTGGCTTTAGAAATCTCCCTTGGCAGTCACCAAGAATATTCCAAAAACAACACTCAGAAAATCAAAAGGAGAGCAGGAAGGGCCCCATATAGGAGGAGAGTCCGAAGCTCAGTCACTATTGCAGGATGGAAAGCAGAGCATGGAGTGGGGGTTTAACTTTGGGAAGGTGAATACATGAATGAATAGACCATTGTCAACTGCCTACCATGTGCCAGGCACTATTAGAATCAGTTGACATATACTAACTTGTCCTCACCAAAACCCTGTGAAGTAATGTAGTAGCCTCAGCATTTCACAGATAAAAGAAAAGAACTCGTAAGTAGAGGAGTAGGAATTCACACCCAGGCCCCCCAGCCCCAGAGCCATGGTATTAATCACTACACTGTATTGCCTCACAGGAAATGATTCTCATTTACAATTATTAATTATGCCTCTTACTTCCTGTTGCAGGAAGGAGTTTTTTGATGGCTGCAAAGCAATAAGTGCAGACAGCATTGATGGGATCTGTGCCCAATTCCCCAGCCTCTTAATAGAAGCCAAACAGGAGGACAAATTCAAGGATCTCTACCGGTTTACATTTCAGTTTGGCCTGGATTCTGAAGAAGGGCAGCGGTCACTGCATCGGGAAATAGCCATTGCCCTGTGGAAGTTAGTCTTTACACAGAACAATCCTCCAGTGTTGGACCAGTGGCTAAACTTCCTAACAGAGAACCCTTCTGGGATCAAGGGCATCTCCCGGGACACTTGGAACATGTTCCTTAACTTCACTCAGGTGATTGGCCCCGATCTCAGCAACTACAGCGAAGATGAGGCCTGGCCGAGTCTCTTCGATACCTTTGTGGAGTGGGAGATGGAGCGGAGGAAAAGTGAAGGGGCTGGGGGAGGTGTGCTCAGCTCAGGGCCCTTGGGCTTGTGTCCCCAGGAGCAGACTTAGTATTCTGTTCTGGGCAGCCATGAGGCTTTGCCCACTGCCCTGGAGCCACCCGAGGAATTGGACCTTTCTGGAAATTACCTAATATCCAGATATTTTCTACTCTACACCTTTCTCTGCCTTGTATCTGAAAGGGCTCTAAAATGCTGTATCATGTTTTAGGCACTTTCTTCTTTTTGGGGGGTTATTTTGGTTCTTTTTGGGGGGTCCCCCAAAATATTTTAACCTGGCTACATGTTGTGTATCTTCTTCCTTTTTTTTTTAAGCCTTCAGATTGCATTGGCCTGCCATTTGTTGCACTTTTTTTTTTTTTTTTTTTTTTTTTTGGGGGGTCAGGGAGGGCATAGAGCAGGGTGGGGAATAGGCGAGTTAGGTTGAATTAACATTGCAAACAATGCAGTGCCAGATCTCAGTTTTGCATAGTGTTTTTCAGGGCAGGTCTGTACTGTGTGTAGTGCTGTTTACATGGTTGAATTTAGGTTGTGATAATAATTTTTAAAGATTTACACAGAGTTGATTAGCAGTGTTAACTGTTAACCACATTGCATTAATTCCCAGGTGAGTAAAAGCTCTTGGAGAGCCAAGGCCAGTCAGAGTGTCTGTAGTCTGGTGACAACCCCCTTTTAAGCAAATTTATCTGAAATTCTTCCTTCTCAGTCATCTTGCTCATTCCTTCTTTGACCCATTGCATTTCATGTTGAGTTTATGTACCAACATGCTGCACCTGTCAGTCAAGTGAGCAGTGATTTTAGAATACATACTAACAACCACTTAAGTACTGAATGCAGAGAAAGCAGTGCTACCTCAGTTTTGCTGGAAGTAGACTTTGATAGTTTTTGTTTTTGGTGAATTTTCTGTATTTTCATGTTGTAAGTGGAAATACATTTTTTATTTGCCTCGGAGCCAAAGTTTCTGTTTCTGGTGGTTGGAAAACTGCCTGCTGGCCACCTGACTTGAAGGAAAACTGTGGTGTGGAGCTCTGCTTGAATACTTTTTAAAAAAACATTTTGAGTGTCATCAACTTACTTGTCTGGCAAGTGCAAAAGCCTGGGGCTGGCCTGAACTCTGCCAAACAAATACAGACAGGTATTAAGTAGTTAATGTGTGCCCTTTCCCTTTTTGCTGCACCCATGTTGTCACTTTACCCCTAGGTGTTATTTATTATTTTTTCTGTTAATGTCAGGCTCATTTGGGGTAATGTGATGACTGTTTAGGTTTACATGACCCTCTTTCCTTCCCCTCCACCCAAATAGGTATATATACATATATATGTATATATTTTACCTACCTAAAAATATATATACATGTATATGTATATTCTTGTTTCTTTGCCTGCTAAAACTGGCCATAAAAGAGGGAGCTGTCTTCAATATATAAAGTATTAGAAGAGTGCCAGGGAATGTCATAATGGAAGCTTTTGAATTTGAGTTTGGACCATTTTCACTAAAGAGAAAATGAATTTTCTCAGCTCTTTCCTCATTAGAGGGAGACCCAGTTCCCTAAACTCCTCTGTGTGCTCACTCCATGAAGCCAGCTTTGGACAAACTGCCACATAGGAGCTGACTCTGGTCCTACCTCGTTGCAGTAGAGGGTATTCTTGCCATTTTTTCATTTTAAAAAATGTCCTTAGAAAACTGAACTGGAAGGGTGGGTGGCAGGTACTGTACAGTTCAGCTTTCAACACTTTGGAACAGATTAAAAAGGGAATCTTTTAAATAAAAACTTATAAAAATATTTATACTTTTGAAATAACAAGAGTTTGTCTATAGAACATTGGGAGTTGCTTCCCCTAGCTACCCCCATCTGCCTCCCAGGTATGTTTCTCAGCCTGGGCAGAAAGTTTGAGTTTATTACTAGCCTTAATGGATTCAGGCTCCCATCTTTACAATGATTATTTAAGGAGATTCTACAGTTGATGTCTTTCTGAAATTGGCATTGAATTGGCATGGATTTTTGCAGTCCTAAACCTGACAGATAACCCTTTAGCGGGGCAGATGGGGAAATTTAAGGTCAGCCACAGCAAGTTAACAATACTGCTGGAAAATGTAAGAGGGTTGGATTTCAGTCCACATGTCTGGCTTTGTTCTAGCCTAAGACGCAAGATCCTCGTATAAAGCTTTTCTAGGGACCCCAGCTAGTTCTGTGGGTTCAGTTGTAGTCCTGAGTCCCCATGCTGAGATCTCATCTAGTCAGTCAGCAATTCTGAATTTTTCCTTCTTTTTTCCAATTCTGTATTGGGTAAAGGTAGAGTAAGGCAAAAGGCAGGCTCCTCCTAGCCAGGTAAGGTTCCTTCTGTCCCACATCAGAAAAGTGTAGAGAAGTGCACAAAAGAGGGAGGCCCCAAGGATTCTGGAGACTTGGGAGAGGCACTGGCTTCTATCCCCAGCCTACCAGAAGGCATTCCATGCATTAGGTGTGCTATAGTGGGTGGATTTTGTTTTTTAATTAATTGTTCAGCTTCCCCAGTCCCCACAGAAGAACCATTTAAAGATTGTTTTTGGTTATATTTTTACTGATATAGTTGTTACAAAAATAAAAATGAGAAACTAGAAAAGGGAGAGACTTACCAGATACTTCCAAGTTTGAGTCCCTGATACAAGGAATTCTGTAGTAGCTCTGGGCCAGTGCTTTAATAGTTTCATGACCACAGGAAAATGCAGTTTTTCTGCAAAGGGATCCAAGGTGAGTGTGTAGGGTTTTCACTTGTACTTCTGGGAAATGAAAGAGCCTGTTCCTCTTACCTTATAAGTAGGTTTCCTACTTAATGGGCAGGAACTGTGTGGAAGAGCCCAAATGCATGCCCTTCAGCTAAGCAAGGCACCCTTCACTTGAACAGTGTGACAGGGTGTGGAGGGGCAGGATGCAGATGCCCTTTTGAAAACAGGCAGATATCTGAGGGAGAGTTCAAACTGAATTCATGTGTTGGCAAATTGCTTGGCTTTGGCAGATGGCTTTGTGAGCTTCTGTGATGTTTAGCAATTTATTAGAAAATTGTATGAGATGGTGTCACTTCATTGAACTGCTCTTCCCCATCCCTGCCATGTTTCATTCTTAACTCCACCTCCTGTAATGGTACTTTGCTATGCTTCAGCTGGTTGACTCAGCAGTTCTCCCTCATCCCTGCCAGATGTGCCCACATGTGTGAATTGGTTCCAAGACTCCATACTGAATTCGTAACAAAAATCTAGAGCTGGGTAAAGATACAAATTTCAACCAAGCTCCCAGGCCCAAGGAAATCCAATTGAAAATGTATAGGAATTGTTTTCAATATTAAAAGGCTTAAGCCACACAGTATTAGATGCTCTTTGAAACAGATCATCTCCCAGGGGCTGGAGCATGCAGGGTGTGGGATGTCATGGGTCATGTGATGGCTCCATATTAGACTAAGCCAAATTGTATTAAATAATGGTGGGGAAAATATCAGGATAAGAACTTGGGTCTAAGTTCCAAAACCAAAACATCTGTTTTTAGAACTGTTTGGTATGCCACACTGAAAATGAAGTCTTCTATGCAATGAAATCCCCAAATAGACCCAATTATACAATTATAAGGCAAGAACTGTAAGGAAGGTGCTGCTAGGTTTGTTAGTTACCTGAGTTTCCATTTTCCTTCCATCTCTGTTTGCTTAGTGAGGACTTAAGCAACCAAGTAATGGACTGTAGCTGAAAGGACTCTGAAGTCACAAGGGTGTTAATGGGGACTCACTTGAGGGCACATGAAATTGACCCTTCTCTTACTTCAGTCTTGTTCTCTGAATTATATCAAAGGTGTTCCCACCACCTCCCTGTAGTTTATTCCTAAGGGAAGCTGCAAATACAGAATCTATTTAGTAGAACCTGGACTGTGACTGTGTCAGTGAGGATCTGCAGATATTTTCCTTATTAGACAATGAAATAGATGCTTGGGCTGTGGTTCAAAAACCAAGATATTTCAGAATGGCTTTGAGTAACCATCAGGTTCTGCTTCTGATCACAGCCCCCTGTCCCTCTTGAAAGCTCAGCCTGCTCTCATTCTGACCTATTTCCACTGCCCACCTCCACTCCTCACCTTTCAACATAGATCTTGGATATCGCCAAAGGAAGCCATCCAGCAGCTGCTGTGTTCTCCCCCCTCCACCCATCCAGTACCCATTTATTCTGGTAGAAGTGTCTTCCCTGACTCTGGCCCCAGACCCAGGCCTGTGATTGATTGCTCTTATGTGTTGCACTAATGTGATTCTAGGTTTCAAATGGGGAGTTTGAAGCAGTAGGCAAAGGGGGCTTGATTGAATGAGTTGATTTTACAGATGCCCTGCCTTAACCTGCTGAGGTGATGAGTCCACTGCTCACGTGCCCTCCACCTTTGTGGATTCCTCTTGGTTTGTGACCAGTGTGTTTCTTGAGGTTGTACAAATTTGTTGACAAAGTCAATACTTATCTCTGTGCACTGTTACACTCTCCAAATGGTCCCTTGAATATTTTTATTAACTTGTTATACATATTTTTGTCTCTGTCTACATTATTTCTTTTGATGTTCTTTTATTTGGAAGGTTACCTGCTATTGGGTTTAATAAATTTGTTTACTTGGTTATTGACAATTCTGGAAAAATAATAAAAAATCAGCAGCTTTATTCTGGAGTGATACTGGATAGCAATTCCTATGCTTTGGAAAATCCAGATAGTGTATTGCAGACTTTGCCACTCACCAACCTTAATTGTCTTTGGGGTCCCAGTTCTTTAGGCAGAAAACAAGTTCTCACAGGGCCACGTCCTAAATAGTCTTACCTTAGCAACTGATATGGCTTCCCATGAGGAATAAAAAGTAAATTTGAGCACTGTACTGAATGGGTGACTTCTACATATATCAGATTGGCAATGATTAAGGCAGAAGAGACAAGCTGAAACTGTCATGTGCCACTGCTGAGTGACCATTGGTAGGTGAGTGAAAATCTGAGTTTCTCTGACTCATCTGTAAAATCCAAAGACTGTTATTTCCATTAGTGTTAGGATTTACAAAGAGTTTTGGAAGCACTTAAGACTTTTAAGGTTAAGATTTTCAAAAGGATGTTAAGAGAGTAATGCAGGAAATCCAGAGAATAGGAGAGGAGGATTGGCATGGTCACACATGACTTCCCAGGTCACTGTCTCCCCTGTAGACCCAGCAAGCTTCCCTCCATGCCAAGTTTTGGGGGAGATGGAAGACTTAGATGGCTTAGATTAAGATGATCCCTGATGGCTCTCTCTGGCTCTTATATAGAAGCTTCATTATGGTACATTGCTTAATAACCCTTAGCTTTCTTTCACTGTATTTCTGTTTAGTTACCGGTTATATTCAGGTAAGCAATTGGCCAGCCACCCCTCTTCTTTGATGGCAGCCCTAATGGCGTTCCCAAAGATTCCCAGTCTCATGTTGGTGTCTCCTAAAAATAAGTACTGTGGTGGGATTAGATATGCTTTTGTTTTTCTTTCCAGTTGGAAAGGGCCTGGAGTCATTGGTTATAATCCTGTCCAGTCAAGAGGGTTATAAAGATTTCTCAACAAACTTGACTTTTTCCTTTTCCTCCATTATTACCAAAGCCAATAGCTTCAGATAGAGGAAATCTAGACATTGATTTTTTTCTTTCTCACTTAAAAAGTAAACCTCCAGAACATCTACTTGTTTGGTTCTTGGGCTTGTACTTTCTGTGATGTGACACTTTGAAGATAATGAGCCACTGGGCTTTACAGATAGAGGTGTGGGGAGTAACAAAGTGAAGATACTGATTTAGGTGCTTGTATAGAGCCTAGAGTTATTCAAAGTGTTGTCACAGGGTTGTGCACATTATATAAGGCTAAAATCCAATTTTCAATTAGATGAAGGGCAAGCCAACTTCATACAATTACCAGATGAGCTTAACTGCAATGGACTTTTCCTAGCAAGAAAGGTATACTGAGTGTAATGCTGATGGCTCAGAGTAGTACAGATGAGTCACCAGAGCACGGGCCTCTTCCCTCCTCTAGAATCCAACCGAAGCACATGCCTGGGTTGGCTCTGGAAGTCATCCTCTAACTCTAGGTTTCCATCTATATCAAAAGGGTTAGTCTGCCTGAGAAGGAAGGGCAAGGGAGGGAGCAGGCTAGCCTCTCCATTTCCTGTCCTTTGCTAAGATTTTTCAGGGTGCCCTGTCTTATGAAAGCCATAAGGGACTTACTTGGGTTTAACTTCCTTCCTATATAATGTTCCAACCTTAGGGGTGCTGAGAAAATTCTAGTGGAATATGGCAGCAGTGCTGTCAGCAGCAAAGCATCCATGCTGATGGGGACTCTCCATGGGCCCTGCCTATGTTTATTATGGGAGGTGCTATTGAAATTATTAGTAAACTAAAATACAGGGCTACAAAATAATGTGGAACTAGTGTAAGACAAGATAATATGGACACAAGCTGTTGTATACATGAATTTACATAATAAAGGAGGCATGGTCCTTTATTGGGTAAGATAGATAATTGGATAAAATCTAAATATATGGAGGAAAGTTACTGTAGGCCAAAATAAATTCCAGGAGGAATAAAGGTGTAAGCGTAAAAATTAAATAATTAAAAAATACATACTTGTTAGTGGATATTAAATTGATCTCTGGATCAATCAAGACTTCGTAAGCAAAAAGCAGATAGAAAAAAATCATAAAAAGAATAGACATCTAAAACATAAAACAATTAGAAACATTTTTGCAATGATAGATGAATGCACACTTAATCCCTAAGACCTTAAAAATTCCACATGGAAAAGTACTTAATAGACACATGTGCAAAGGATATTGACAACTCATAGAAGAAAACCGATTAGCCAAAAAGTTCCTGGAAAAATAGTATATGACAATCTGAAGGGTATTTAAAAACCCAGAAAATAAACCTATAATGAAAAACATTTATGATTTATCAAATTGGCATGTATTTGAAACAAATGCATGATAGCAAACATAGGGTAAAAACTTTTCTGAAATTAAAACAAAAAACAAAGCTAAGTTATTATGGTCTAACTCAATAATTTCACTTCTAGGAATTTTTCAAGCTACATTATGTGCCAAAGATGTATGTGCAAGGACATAATTGATAGCATCATTTGGGAACAACAGAAGTGTCAACCATAAGAAACTATTAGAAATTATGGCACACACTAACATTCTGGAATATTATGCAGCTATTAAAAACTCTGCTTTTGAATAATGGAAAGGTGTGATAAAAAATGGTAAAAGAGTGGCAGTCACTGACTCTGCGTCATGGTATTAGATGTGATTTTAACTTTTTTGTATTTTTCAGTTCTTCATTAATGGCTTTCCTTTGTAAGGACAAAAGGAAATGAAGACAAACATGGCCCAGCGGTCTGAACAACCCCATTGTGGGTGAGGAGGGCAGAGGCAGAGAACTATGTTTAAAGCTGAATAGAGTGTTCTGTAAAAACTGTCAAAGCTGCTCTTAGCCGCAGCAAGAAGCAGCGGCACTGGCAGTTCTGCATCGGCTGTCTAGAGGGTGTAGGAAGAAAGAATGCACAAATACACTTATGAATGGAATGTGTTTTGCAAGAGGCCAGGTCGGCAGCTTTGGCTTCCAAAAGATGGGAGAGTCAGCTGCAAAACCAGTGTGTGCAGACTGAGGCCTCATAGAGGCCTGTGGTCCTGGCCCATCTCTGCAGTTCTGGAGTTGGGGGCTCATAGGGGACCTCTAGCCCCACCCATCCAGAAGGAAATGGACTTGGCTATGACTAGAAGCAAAGGGAGCTCTTGGCACAGAAAGCCCTAATCTGCTCTGTGATCTTGCGCATGGAAGAGAATCCTTAATGAAATGTCATTTATTGACAATGTAGGTTTTCCCTGATATATGAAGTAAGAATGTCCCATTTTAAAGGTGAGGAAACTGAGGCTCAAAGAGGGAAAATAATATAGCATGCTATTCTGTCAATTTCCACAAACTGGATCTTTGACTTTTTACAATAATCCATGAAAGTACAGATATCATTTTATACAGCTGAGGAAGTAGATTCAGATGAGGTTTAAGTTATTTGCCTAGGAACGGAGCCAAAGCACCAACTCTAGGCCTGTCTGTATCAAGGCAAATACTTGTCTCAGGACTGGATTCTCAATTAGGTAAACAGCAGCTTAACTCCCACACAGCCTTGGAGCTCAGCTGGACAGGAAGGAGTCCAGCAGCACTCTTAGTTTTGGGATACTCTCAGGCCTTGCAAGGGAGAGGTGGCAGTGTACCTGGGGAACCTGCCTCTTTACCAGGAGCTTCAGGTTGCATTGTCTTTCACCCCAAATCAAGCTCTTCAGTTCTGGTTCCTGGTCCCAACTTTCACATAGGGCCAGATCATTGAGAGGTTACATTTAAAGGATTAAACACTGCCTGAGGGCCCAACCTTCAGAATGTTGAGATTTTCCACCCTAATTATAAATGTAGTATATTCTGATCCTACACACAAAAAAGCATTTGGTAAACCTAGTATGCCAGTTCCATAGCCAGAAATAAATACTGTTTATGATTTTGGTATATAGTCTGCCAGCTTTTTGTTCCAAGCCTATGCATATTCTTGCATACTTTCTTCTACAAAAATGGGTTCTTCTCTAACCCTCTGTGCTTCATACAATATGTACTGTGAATGCATGCTCTCATCTTCAAGTCCTGTGAGATCTGTATCATTATCCCAAACACAGATATGTGATCTTATTCACATTCATACAAATTAAATAGGAAAGCTGGAATTCAAAGTGTGGCAGTCTGGGTCCAGAAGTCTACTGCCATCTCTGGCAGATTTCTTTACATGTTTACACACATGTGCATACACACATTTTCTAAAATGGCTACCTAGAATGCCACTGTAATGACCCTGTGATATTACCTCCATACATGTTTTTATAAGACTACCCTGTTACTGTAAGAGAATAGAAGTGGGATTGCTGGGTCCCATTGTTCAAAGCAATTCATAAGGCATTTTGGTATAATACATACTGTACCCCAGATTAGTTTGTCTTTTCTGGAAGTCAGCTAATATCTATCAGTTTTTAAATTATGTGTGCCTGTACCCATGTCCCCTGAACACAGAATGTTAACAGTTCAGGAGTTCATACAAAAGTACAGCACAGGCTTCTTGAAACTTAAGCTTCCAATTCTAAGGGGGCAATCTGTGGTGACAGAGGCACCTAGTGGTGGAGGGCGGCACTGCAGCCTCACTGAAGGGAAGGAGCATTTCTAATAATGAACTTGGAAAGGGGCTTTCCAGGTTGGTAAAAAGCCAAGTCTTCTACTCTTGGCTGTCTAGTGACCTGCCAGGTTTTCAGCTCAGCCTTTTTCTTTCAATTTCTTAACAGCTGTCAATGAGGAAACAGTTTGCCTTACAGAAATTTGCTTCACTGATATTACAACTTTGACAAACTGCAAAATGGCTGGGTTTTCTCCAAGGGGAAGTTACCTCTGGTTTCCCTCCCTATGTATATCATTTACTATGAGTGCTGCTTATATTGAAAACCTGCTGCAGTGCCTGTGCAGAAACCCCCAACACCAAGAAAAGTACAAACAAATGGGTTTCCTTCCTTCACCCTATCTTAGATGAAAGATGCTTCAATTTTAGACATTTATTGAAAATGTGTATATCATATAAATGAACTAGACTCCTTAGCTGGTACACTCCACAAAAGTTGTCTGCTGGGTTAAGAGGGTGCTGCCCAACCACGTTCTCTGCTACTGCCCACAAAGCATCAGAACTGTACCTAGAAAGTGGTAGCTGGGCTCAGGAACACATGTGGGATGATCCATGCATGCTGCAACAATGAAGGCAGGTTCATACCCACAGGGTTGAGTGGTTAGAAACGCACAGGCAGAGGTGATAAGGTTTTGTTGGGGAAGGGGGTGTCATGGGGCAATGGGCTACAGGGAACAACTTATGGAAAGCTACCTGCTGAAAATGGGTTTAATGGAAAGAATACTGATACTGCCAGAAGCCTAGAATCAAATCTTAGCTCTGCCACTTAACAGATGTGAGGCACACAATTTAAGGTTAATGATTTCAAGCCGAGCCTCAGTTCCTTCAGCTCTTACATATTTAAGTTGCTCTCTCACAGAGCTTCTGTGAGGATTTTCAGATGATCATAATTAACATGGAAGGTGCACTTACTTAATGGCCAGCATCATTGTAAACACTTTCCATGCATTCTCATTTAACCCTCAAAAGAGCTCATGTACCTAATTTAGGTACTGATAGAGGTACAATTGTTATGTCCACTTTTCAAATAAAATAGGCTCACAAACAACTTGCTCAAGTCATATAACTATTAAGTGACAATCTGCCATCTGAGTCCTTTTAAATTGCTGTTAAGAGTTTATTCTTTTGTTCATTTTATTTAAAACATTTGAAGCACTGTTTGAAAAACTTTTAAAAAGTTAACTTATTTAATAATTTATGTTGTAAAATATCTGGGACATGATATGAGGCCCAGGGTGACTGAATATTCATGGAACTGGGTTAGAGGGCTGGAGGCAAAAATCAGCAAACACAAGCCCAGAAGTTGTCTCCACCTGATGCTGGACTTAAGCTAATCAGCACTGAGCCTTCTGGGTCTGGAGGACTGCAACTCAGAACACTGGCATGCCTCTGAAGTCAGACCATTGCGGTTCAAGCCCTAAGTGTGCACTTGCAATAGGCATGGCATTAGGCAAGTTATTTCATCTGAGCCCTTTTCTCCACTTGTTAAATAGGGATATTCAACAAACTTAGCCAAACATGCATGTCAAAGCATTTAGCATGGTACCTGACACTAAGAGTTTGATGAATTACAGCAATTACCAGTATTTTCAGTACTAATTTTAGCAGCTAATAGAAATATAAGGATGAA
The DNA here is from genome assembly GCF_004126475.2 of Phyllostomus discolor. Classification (NCBI taxonomy): domain Eukaryota; kingdom Metazoa; phylum Chordata; class Mammalia; order Chiroptera; family Phyllostomidae; genus Phyllostomus; species Phyllostomus discolor. Next base: position 125,492,658 of record NC_040905.2, read on the forward strand.
GAGCTGAGTCAGGTTCCCAGCATTCTTTTTGCAGGTCCCTCCTGAGTCACTCTGATACTTTTCCAAGGGTATCTGCTGACACCTTGGAGATAGCTGCATAGATGAGGCCTAGAGTGACCTTATAGTTTGGGGGAGTGCATGCTCCCGCTGCTGGACTTCCTCAATATAATACAGATATCAGAGGGTTTCCTTACTACATGATTTGCTATTTCCAGATTTTTCTCTTGACTTATCAAAAGACCTTTGTTTGAGTCAGAACCTAAGCATTTTTGCTCCCTGACTGTGACGCTCCCTCCTTCAAGCCCTTACCCCCTGCAGAATATCTTGTCTACTTCCAGAAGAAGAAAGCCATCGCTCTCTCTTGCCTGTCCACTATACCATGGGGAACATGAAGATCAGACTCCTATTCTACCCCTAGCCCCATATGCTGGACCTGACAAGCTAGGTCAGGGCAAGTCTCTCTTCCCCCAGTCTGTGTTCTCAACCAAAATGCTTTGCTGGCAACTTTGGGTCACTTTTTTTTTTAACCTCCTGTTGTTAGGCTCCCCACAAGCCTGTTTAAAGTATATCAGTCTAAGATTTTTTTTTTAATCTAAATACCTAATGCTTGATTCTGTTTCTCAGAGACAGCAGTTCTTTCAGGCTGCTCAGCATACAGCCTATCAAATTAGTGGTCCTGAGATGCATGTTACAGGATTTTAGGATAGGAAATTAATTTCTCATCCAGGCTTCAAGGCTTGAGGCATTTATGTTCTGTCATCTGGGACCTTGGATGTCAGAATTTTAAGGGACTTTAGACTCATTTATCCATCCTTTCATTCATTCCAACTGCCTGTGTTTATGCTTTAGGATTTAACACATTTTTTTTAAAGGAAGGGTTTTGTAGTTAAAAGGGTTGTAAATCACTGCTTTACCTCAAATCCCTTACTTTACCAAAGGGAAATTGAGACCCAAAGTGGGAAAATGGCCACTTGTCAGAGGCAATAGGTGATAGGGCTAGGACTGGACCCTTAGTCTTGATCTACTTTTCCTCAAGTTTAAAATCAGCAAGACATGTCCTACCAGAAATTAACAGGTGGCATGGGGTGAGAAGAAGAGAGGGTGGGGAAGGCAGGAATACACTCCTCTCATATAGGAAAGGCAACCCAATCACATCTAAATCTGGGCCTTGCTCTAGAACTTACTGACCAGTTTTATTCAAGTGGAGTTAGGCAGCTACCCCTTGTTCCAAAGAGGTTGGAGGACCTAAGACTTCTGCCTTTAAACTGGGATAAGTTGTGTCCTTGAGGGACCAATAAGAGTATTTATCTGAAAATGGAACTACAATAACTATCTCTAAGAACTGAAAATTAAGAGATGATTCATGTAAGTCCTCATTTACATGCCTGGACATCAACAAAAGGCCTTTCTCTAAGGAGTCCAGGGGTCCAAATCATGAAGGAACAACTCTTCAGTCCATACCTCTTGGTTCCTGGCAGCAGGATGAGGCAGAGGGTGCCTGAGCTCAGGCTATGGTAGAGCTTCCCTATCTTCTGGCCCCAGTGCCAGGCTGCTGTCTTTGGGTGGTCCACCTTCAGAGTCTAGGATCAAAGCCAAGTGTTGGTACTCAGCCAGAGTACCCTCTGCTTACTGTCAGAGGGGATGCAACATTCTTTCTCAGGTTCTAGGGCTATGGGGTCCCATGAGAGGCTGTGGGTAAATCCTCAGGCTGAGGCTGGAACACACATTTTAGGGCTCCCTGTCCACCCTAGCATCCCCAGCCCATCAAGTCAGATTATGATGACAGCTGCTGTTCTTCCCTTCTGATGGGCCTTCCAGGGCCCTGAGTTAGGGGAACTGTAGCACTAATGAGAGCTCTAGTCTAGCCTCTACCATTAAGTAACTGTGACCTGGGGCAGTCACTCACCAGCTGACCTCTATTTCTCATCTGCTAAGTGTAGGAGGTTAGACAAGGACAGGGGTTCCCAAACTGTAGCCATTCACTTTCCACCTAGATACTTCTGTTTGTGTCTCCCTGTAATGGTTTTTCTTAACAGTCACTTTCTCCCTTAATATTAACTAAATAATACTGTCCATGAAATTACACATTCAGTGTGGTGGTTGTATATTTTAGTGAATGTTGATGAACAAGTTCATAACTATAAAAGTGAAAAAAAGTCCATCTATGACCACCAAAAGTCATTTTGTGTATGTACCACATTCTGGGAAACCCTAGATCATGAAAGACTTGTCCAGCTCTCTAGCCTTGTATTTAAGTCCCTCAAAGTTCCTGGGAGAGCAACCTGGAGTACAAAAAAAAAAATGATTTTAGCACATATTGGAGAGGGCAAACATATGGGAGATCATGGAGAAAAAAATGATGTACCCAGGGCTGGAAGAAGCTAGAGAGTGAAGTTAAGACTAGTGCCAGGGGAGTAACAAAAGACTGAAGGCTAAAGTGTCACTTGAGCAGGACTCTCCTAATTTCCAAAAACATCGGTAGGTCAATGTGCACAGCCAGTAAACCAAGTAAACCTTTCCCTGACCCCAGGATATACCCCTCCACTCACCTGCAAGATCTGCTGTTTTGAGGGGGGTGGGTATGACTCGAAGTCCTGGGGGCCTTGCTTCAGGAGGTAAGTCCTGAAGCCATGTGTGGAGGTGCAGGGGGGTGAGGGTGTGCCTGCCTTTGAGCTTCAAGTCATTGCCTATGAGAATGTTGCGGGCCCTCTGGGCACTGCCAAAAGTTTTAAATTCTGAAACCAAGAATACTCCCTTCTGTTAAGAAGGGCCATAAAACCAACCTGTTCACCAGGATAGAACACAACCAGGGTCGAGGAAAAGGGACAGAATGAATATCTGTTGACCTTGTCTAGTCCAGGAGGGCTTACTGGGGAACATTTTTTTTCTCTGACCTCATGTTATTACCATCCCTATTAGACCCCCAGTACTTACTCAGGAAACAGTATTTTTTTCTCTGTCCACTTTTAAGATCTTTAGGCAAGATCACAGCTTCTAGGCCAAAAAAGATGTTGGACTGTGCAACAGATGTTCTTGGAAGGTTTCAGTCACTCCAGAGAGATATGTGGTACCTCAGTTCTCAGAATCTCGTTCTAGCTCCTCCACAAGGGTGTCACAATCAAGGGTGAGCTCCATCACAGGCCCCTGCATCTAACCAAGTAAAAGATGGCAATAATGGTGGAAAATCACCACTTCAAACCCCAGGCTTGTTATATATTAGCAAGTAACTTAATTCTGTGGTTTCCTCATCTGTGTGAGGAGGCTACTGATAACTGCCTAACAGGACTGACTACAGTAGAGATTTAATAGGTAATACATAAATGTAAATATTTTGTGTAACACACTATCTCCTTTTTCTCACCCTCACCACCTGGCAGTGGAAATCAGTTTCCTGCCTTCTACCTGATAGACTTCTATTTACTCACATAAGAAACTTCAAAATACCACCATTTGATCCCCTGAAAGCTAAAGGAAAAGACAACCACAAAAAAACACCGTGAATAAATAATATGGGCTCCAAGTAGTGATAATGAGTACAAGGAAGACCCCATGTAGTCCAGGCTGATTTTGACAAAAACAAAAGCTCTCTGAAATAACTGTAAACAGAGGCTGTACTAGGCCAGGGCTGAGTGACAGTGCTGCTTTTTGCCCTCTCTGGCCACCCTACCTTGATAAAGTTATCTTCTACCAGAGTGCCGTTCAAGGACTCAGTGGCCAACTGGGCAGCCTCCAGGACTTCGGAGAAATGTGGCTGCAGGAAAAGCAAGATTTCCTTCCTTTGTTCTCCAGGCTAGCCCCTTCCCTGCCAAAGAAGGGGCTGGAAAGGGGGTTAAGCTACAGTGGCCAAAGTCACCAGAAAGGATTTCCTTGCTGTGTTAGGCTAGACAGTGACTGAAATCGGGGTCTCACAGATATTTGTACACCAGTGTTCATAGCAGCATTATTCAGAATAGCCAAAAGGTAGAAACAATTCATCAATGGATGAAAGGATAAACAAAATGTGGCATAGTCATAAAATGGAATAATAGGCTTGAAAAGGAATGGAATTCTGACACATGCTTTAGCATGGATGAACCTTGAAAACATACGTACTAAGTGAAATAACCAAACATAAAAAGACAAATATTGTATGAATCCACTTACATGATGTACACAGAGTAGTCAAATTCATAGAGACAGAAAGTAGAATAGTGGTTACCAGGTCTCGGGGAGAGAAGACTGGGGAGTTAACAGTTACAGAGTTTCAGATTGGCATGATGAATAAGTTCTGAAGAAAATGTATTTGGTAGCACTAAATTGTACACTTAAAAATGGTTAAAACAAATTTATGTATATTTTACAAAAAAAGACTCATAGGAAGAAGTTAATCCTAAAACATACCCTTCCCATCCTTCAGTCTTTACTGACTTCCTGCTAAGACTATGAAGATGGAATGAGTCCTTTTAAATAGTATGAATTTTTTAAAACATACACAAGAATAATTTTTTAAAAAGTAAAAGGGTTTATAGGGTTTTAATGTAAATAATAGACCAATGAACAAAACTTACTTCAAGAGACTGGTGAATTAACAATAACAATAACAAAAGCCCTGCCATAATGTTTTTCCCGTATCTTTATCTAGCTATGAGCCACCTTTGTAGCCAAGTCCTACAGAGATTTCCCAAGACATGGAAATTACTGCTTATTTTGAAAGGGCATTTTACCATTTAAAGCTGAGGTCACAAGCAGGAAGTCCATAGGCTACATTCAACCAGCAGCCATTATTTTTTCTCTGGCTCACATGATATTTAAGAAAATTGGAGCCAACCTATAGAAATTGACAGGTTTCTCAATTCTCAAAACAAAACAAAAAACTCAGAAGCTCTGTCATTAGTGGGTCCATATTCTTGTGAGTCAACAACTGAACTACTGCCCTCCGACAGAGCATGGCTCACACTCCAGTTGGTGACAATCAGATCACATCACAATGGCCCCACCTGGCACCTGAATTTCTAGCACTAATTGAGAAGGTCAGACTGAGGAACAAAAATCATTGACCAGGACTGGGCCAAAGCTCTTAAACAGCCTCTTCAGAGCCCCAAGATTGCATTTTTTGCTAAATGGCCCAGCACAGACAGTTGATATCTCTGTCCACTTGAGCCTCTTCTACAAGAAACAACAGAATACAGTGAGGAGGAAGATGTGGAATAAGAATTCAGTCAACTCTAAAGAAGCCGTAAGTCAAAACATGGGATAATTCCACTTTAAGGAATTTCTCAACACAAATACCTGGCAAATTTGCAAGGACCTATATATAAGCATTATATCACTACAGGATTATTTGGAATAGCAAACATTTATATAGCACAAATGATGAAAATAAATAGGTCTATTATACAACAGAATACTATAAAGTCATTGAAAAAGGGAAATAAGATTATGTACTGACATGGAAAAATGTACAAGGTACATTGTTAAATGAAAAAAATCAAGTTGTAAAACAGGATATACATGGTCTGAATCCCATTTTTATAAAAGTGTATTTTCTAAAATGTTAAAATACACATACAAAATATCTGGAGAAATACACAGCAAACTTCATAAAGTATGTGTTACTTTCCTTAACAAGGGGAGATTATAAGTCATTATGTAACACATCTAGTAGAATCATTTTGTTCAACTCACCCTTTTGTTCATCTCCTCAGTAAGGGTGGGTGAAAAGGGTTCAAAAGAGAACTGGACGAGGCTGAAGAGAAACAGGATTTCCACTCTGGCCTGCTCAAGAACCTTCAGAGGACAGCACAGCTTGGGTGAGGCAGAAATCTAGTGTTCTCCTACAGCTCGTCACAATAATACAAACAATGTTTACCTTTTTACCCATGTTAAAAAGCAATATAGGGCTGACTTCAAGGTCTGGAAGAAAATGGTGATACCACACAGCCTCCTAGAAAAACCATATAATCAGTAAAGAGAATAAATAAAATCACATTGTGACCTTTAGCATTAGTAAGAAACAGAGATGATTATAACCTTCTGGTTTTCTCTAAGGAAAGAAATAAGTTCAACTCCAACAGAGCTCCCACCATCCCACAGTGTTGCAAGCCTGTGAGCAAAAACAGCAAAGAGAAAAAGGCTTAAAAAACTTTGGAAAAAATAAAACAAGAGCAAGGAAGGCTCAGATGAAGCACAGAATCACCCCCAGAAAGAAAAAATACAAGTAATGAAAACAGGTCAGGATTTGACACAGGGAAGAGACTTGGTAGCCTCAGAAGCAGTGCTACTGGGAAGAATAATATACAGAGAAGAGGTAGTAATAGCCCCTTGGAGAAACTGCAGTGAAAGAGAAAAAAGGAAATAAGGTAGAAAATGAAGGATCTCGCTGAAGAATGTATAAGATGAATGCCAAGCCTTCCAAAGGGCATTATAAACTCTTAATTCTTCCCAGTACCACAACTTCATTCTTAAAAGAAACAACACTTAAAAAAAAAAAGTGTGACAGCAAGATGGTGTACAAGGAAGTTTTCAAGTCCTCACTCTCCCACAGACATGGAGTTAACAATACATAGACCAGTATACCTTTGTCAGAACTCCAGAGACCAAGTGAGAAGCTAGAGCATCCAGACCAACATCAAATCAAGGAGAGACTCCATCCAAAGGAATAAGAAAATTTGTGGTGCTTTGCACGCCCCTCCCCCACCCAACCTAGCAAAACCCAGAGAAAATAAGTTCATGTTTTGATGTATCCCTTCTGCTTTACACATATAGCAATGATACATAAAGTAAAAGAGAAAACAAAACATGAAGTCAGGTTAAAAACCATGATAAACATCTCCAAGAGCCAGAAACAACAAAAATTCGAAATGGTGTACAAGGCCAAAGCCATAGGCCTGCTAGGCTCTGGAAGCAGATACTGGCAACTGAGAGTTCTGCTCCTGTGGGGTAACTGGGATGAAAAGTTCTCCATTCAAGATATGAGACAAAAGCCCGATCTGCTAATAGTAGCCAGGGTTGCTGATGAAAAAAAAAAAAAGCTTGTCACTTGAATGAGTTACAAAGGGCTACATTCCCCTCTGCTCACAATGCAACCTTCAAAGAGACAGCAGGTCACTCACCTCCTTATTTGAAAGGCACTTAATAGTTTGACAGTTTCTGGCAGAAGAAAGTTCACTAGTACATTCCTCCTGGGTCAAGAAAAGGAGCTTCTGACCCACTGACTCCAAGCGTTCTAGAACACTGCAAAGAGGTCAAGATAAGAACAACAGTTTCCCCAAATTCCCTAGTCTATTTCTCTATAGACTCACACTAATAGCAACATGTATGTATTTAAATTAAAATGAAATAAAAAGTCAGTTCCTCACTTGCATTAGTCACAGGTACTAGACACAATGTGTAGAACTTACTGAACAGCACAGGTACAGCACATTCCCGCCACTGTAGAAGTTATATTGGACAATATTGCTCTGTATCACTGGTGGCAAACACAAGGCCCATGGACCAAATCCAGCCCTCCACCTTGTTTTATCTGGGCCAGCACCTTGTTTCTACTCAGCTGCAGCACTGAGCTCCTTGCCCCTAGTTAAGGAGTAGTTACATTTATACAGTCCTAAAATTACATTCAGCCCTTTGAAGGCAACCTTGAGGCTAATGTGGCCCCCAATGAAAAGGAGTTTGACACCCCTGCTCTATATGTAAGCAGAAGGATGAACAATGTCCTGGCTGGTGTGGCTCAGTGGATTAAGTGCTGGCCTATGAACCAAAAGGTCCTCAGTTTGATTTCCCAGTCAGGGCACATGCCTGGGTTTTAGGTCGGGCTCCCCAGTTTGGGCTGTGTGATAGGCAACTGATCAATGTATCTCTTCTACATTGATGTTTCTTTCCCTTTCTTTTTCTCTCTCTTTCCCTCTCTAAAAAGTAAGTAAGGAGCCCTGGCTGGTGTGGCTCAGTGCATTGAGTGCCCGCCTGCAAACCAAAGGATCACCCGTTTGATTCCCAATCAAGGCACATGCCTGGATTGCAGGCCAGGTCCCCAGTAGGGGGCACATGAGAGGCAACCACACGCTGATGTTTCTTTTCCCTCTTTCTCCTTTCCATCCCCTCTCTAAAAAATAAATAAATAAAATGTTTAAAAATAAAAAAGTAAATAAGGAAAATCTTTGAACAACAAAAGGATGAACAAGAAATATACTCAAAGCTCTGTATCAAAGCACAGGCTTCTAAGGATCTGATTTATGTATTATGGTAGAGACAAACCTCTTCTGAGCCTATGTTGTTTTCCCCTCAAGCTAAACAATACATCAATGCTGTAAATGACTTTCATACACTTCTGTCTTCTAATCCAAATGCCCACTAGCCAAATGCCCGTCTCCCCTAAAGCTACTTATTTCAATGTATTTCAGTGTCTTGCTTTGTTACAAAGGAAGTCATGCTAAGACCAGAAGGTGGTATTTTCCCCTGCATGATTTTTGTGATGGAAGAATGTTACAGTATTGGTAGACATTTCTCAACAGACTCAAAGGAGAAAACAATACTCCAATGTACTCCCCATTTGTCTTTTGTCCTGTTTGGAAATGAAAAATATTACCATGTGCTTGGCTGCTGAACTGCTCCTGTGTACTGCTCAGCTCCTGGTCTGCTGCTTGCAGCTCTTGGTGACTAGCTAGTGCCTCCAGATTTAGTTCTGCAATCTTGAAGAAGATAAAGTGGTAAAGATCATCTAATGTCTTGAAAAGCATCTGAGGTTAAAAATTCCAAGAAAAAGCCACTGAAGTGGTGTTCCCTGCTTCTGTTGACATTGGCTTTGCCATTACCATAGTCCCAGGCTAGTTACCAGGTAGTTTCTGATGGCTTAGACAGAATGGCAATCTGTTACCAGCTGTTGCTGTTGCCACATGAATATGGAAACCAGCCAAGTAGTGCTAAGTGAAAAGGGATGGCAATTCTGGCTCATCATTCATTCCTTAGTCACTTAAAATTTACTCCTCTGCAAACATGCAATGTTTAGAAATGATAAAAGAATGACTTTTGCAGCAACATAAAAAAAAAGACTTTTTATTGGGTTATTACAAAACCATAAAGTCTATTCTAGTTTAGTCTACTTTCATGCAGTGGGAGACAACTTGTGAGAAGTAATGTTGAGAGTGAGATAAACTTTTTATTTAGAATCAGATTAACAGAAAAATCACAAAGACAATACAGGCTTCCCATTTTCAACTATGATTAGTCTCTTATATTAATATACTGCATTTGACAATTAATGAACTACTATTGATATGTTATTAACTAAAGTCAGATTAATTCAGATTTCTTTAGGTTTTACCCCAGTGAGATACAATTTTCACTGGAATCAAGTGACAGCATACTACAACACAATGGTTCTCAAAGTGTGGTTTGAGAACTGGGGGTTCCAGAGACCCTTTCAAAAGTTCATTAAGTACTCTCTTCTGTAACTACACAACACAATAAAGTAACTTATTTCCTATTAAGCTATACATGGAAGAGATTTGTAAAATATGTGAAATGATACTTTTCACACTAATTTTTTTGAAAATGTTTTTCTCAAAAATTTTTTGTTAGCATAACTTTTTGATATTTTAAGCAAATTAATAAATATTAAGACTATTTTCCCTCATATTTAATTTCTAAATGGTAAATGTTGACAGATGTTGTCCACATGAACAAAAGCCCTCTACAGGTAAGTAAGTCCTGAGGCCAGAAATTTTAAAATCTCTGATGTGGTTTAGAGCAGGGGCTGTCGTATTCCAGTCATTATATGAAGTTCAACCCAATGACTGCTTTTTGGAAAATAAAGTTTCACTGGAACACAGCTGTGCCCATTCATTGACATATGTTGACTAGCTGTGATAGAGACAGTATGACCTATATATAAAGCCTAAAATATTTACTATCTGATCTTCATAGGAGTTAGAAAGTCTGCTAACCCCTAATGTAGAGCAAAGCCAGGGTTTGCACCCTGGCTCCACTTCTGATAAGCTGTGGTACCCAAGATAAGTTATCTAACCTTTCAAAACCCTTGGATGCTCATATATAAAATTGAGGTGATAATAAAAGTTAACTCATCCGGCTGCAGTACAGATAAGATCACAGGTACAGAGCATTTTAAAATAGTATACTTAGTAACATCTCAGTGAATGGTGGCTATTGTTATTTACATGCCCAATATATATTTTAGAATGTCTTTCTATCACCATGACACAAAACACTCTTCTGGTTATTATCCTGCATAGACTACAATTTATTTCATCATGGAATCATAACAGAAGCTTTCATGCAATGGGACAATCTAATATATTAGAATGAGTTACAACAAGGTCAACTAGAAAGTATGTCCTCTTCAAAAGTCTCCTTTGTGTGCTGCTCTAATCTACATCCACTGCACTGCTGCCAAAAAAGGTATGCTCCCCCGCCAACCGCAAGAGCAAAAATCTACATAGATTTTTATATTACAAGTATTAGCATCAGCTACAATGACCATACACATTATGGTGCTTAATATAGTATTCAAGGATTTGTGCTAACAGCTTTTATACACAGTATCTCATTTACCCTTGACAGTGTCCCAGAGAAGTGTGTTCCCATTTTATAGATCTAGAAACTGAACTTATTCAGAGAGATTGACCTAGATCACATAGGTGGACACAGTAAAGCCTATATTTAAAAACAGACTTCAGAGACTACACACACTTCACCACTACATTATGCTAGTGATACAGGTCTTCATTTCGCATACAGGCTCAGTTTGAATTACACTCCCGTTTCTGTAAAGAAGGGTAACAAAAGAAGATGGTAGTCTGTGACTATCTGTTTTAAGAAAAGCAAACACACATGTCAAAGATGCTAACCCTTTTTGAGCTATACTTAAGGAAATACTGGGCCAATTCAAGGGTTGTTTTAGCATCTGTGGCATCATGACCACGTCTATCTGGACTCTGTATATCCTTCCTTGAAAATCATAAAATTGACATACCTGGGAGTACTTTCTAATAATAGGTTCTTTCAACCACCTCAAATATTCTGGTTACATGTAAAATTTCAGTATTCTAATAATCAGAGGTGTATCACAGCAATCAAGATTTCTTTATTCCTAAGTGCCAGGACCTGAAAGAGGTACTGAGGATGTAGAATAATCAGAAATGACTTTGTCCACAGCATATCTTCTGGACAAAGGGCTACCTTATAAAAAATCTCTTACTCACTCTTTGCTCCTTTTGTCTCATTTCTTAGATGTAACCATTGTTCAAAGTTGCATTCCAGAAATTTTCTATTTGTATATGAGTGTCTATATGTACTTAAATTCTTTCTTGGTTATTTTTTGTAAACCCTTAAAAATACATATGTTGTCCGCCCCCCACCGTAACAAGAGCAACCAGACCGGAAAAAAAAAGGAGAGACGGGGGGAAAAAAAAAATTATGTTTTCAACAGAGCAGATCAGTCCCCCAGGACTCATCCTTTTGAGCGACCAAGAATTAGCCAATCTATCAGATGCGCAGTTCAAAACACTGGTGATCAGAAAGCTCACGGAACTGGTGGATTTTGGACGAAATTTAGATGAAAGAATGCAGAGTACCATAAAACAGATGCAGGAAGACACGCGGAGGAGAGCCAATAGTGAAAGGAAGGAATATGAGTCTCAAAACAATACAGTGGACCAGAAGGAAGATAGAATCAACCAAGCAGGAAAGCATGATGAAATAAGAATTCAAAAAATTGAGGAAAAGATTAAGAGCATCCAAGACACCTTTAAACGTTCCAATATCCGAATTATAGGGGTACCAGAATCGGAAGGGGAAAAGCAACAGATTGAGCACGTATTTGAACAGATAATAAAGGAGAACTTCCCCAATCTGGCAAAGGGAACAGTCTTCCAAGAAATCCAAGAAGCTCAGAGAGCCCCAAGGAAGTTGGACCCAAGAAGAAACACACCAAGGCACATCATAATTACATTAGCCAAGGTAAAAACGAAGGAGAGAATCCTAGAAGCAGCAAGAGGTAAGGGGACAGTCACCTACAAAGGAGTTCCCATCAGACTGTCAGCTGATTTCTCCAAAGAGACCTTACAGGCAAGAAGGGGCTGGAAAGAAATATTCCAAGTCATGAAAGACAAGGACCTACATCCCAGATTGCTCTATCCAGCAAAGCTCTCATTTAGAATGGAAGGGCAGACAAAGTGCTTCTCAGATAAGGTCAAGTTAAAGGAGTTCATCATCACCAAGCCCTTATTTTATGAAATGCTAAAGGGACTTATCTAAGAAAAGAAGATAAAGAAAAGACATGTATAGTAAAAGGACAGCAAACTCACAAATATCAACAACCACACCTAAAGCAAAACCAAAAGAAACGAAGTAAACAATTAGAACAGGAACAGAACCACAGAAATGGAGGGCACATGGAGGGTTAGCAGCAGCGGGGTGGGAGGAGGAGAGACAGGGAAAAGGTATAGAGAATAAGTAGCATAGAATGTAGGTTGAAAATAGATAGGGGGTGGGCAAGAATAGTACGGGAAATGTAGAAACTAAAGAACTCATAAGTATGACACGTGGACATGTACTAAAGGGGGAAATGTGGGTGGGAGGGGAGTACAGGGTGGAGGGGAGAGAAGTGGGGAAATGGGACAACTGTAATAGCATAATCAATAAAATATATTAAAAAAAATATCCATTGAAGAGTAATAGGTAAACTTGGAAAGAACAGATGATTCCAAAGGAAAGGTTGAATTCAAGGAAGATCAGAGTGCTAGACTATACCTTGAGAACTCTGACATTTAGGATGGGAAAACAAAGCAAAATCTTTAAGAGGACAGAGAAGTAGCCATAACCCTGACTCCTCAGTGCCTATAGAATAAACTCTAAAGCCCTTCACATGGCATTTAGAGCCCACAGAACAAAGTTCTAACCTACCTCTCAAGCTTCATCTCTCACCATTCCCTTGTCTTAATCCATCCCTGCCCCCATCCAAGCATCCCCAAAATCTGTATTCTTCAGTCATATCAAATTTCTTTTTCCTGATTATCTATTTTGTTTTACAACTCAACATTTTTACATGATCTTTGAAATGTCATAAGACTACTTTGTGATTTACCATATTTTGCCATGTATAATATGAACTTTCTTGCCCAAATTTTTGAGGGAAAAATAAGGATGCGCATTATATGTGAGTAGTACTAAGGATGTGCATTATACCTGGGCAGTACTAAAACGTGGGCACGCACTATACACAGGAGTGCATTATATACGACAAAATTCGGTACTCAAAAATGTTTATAATACAACTCAGGTTCAATCAAACACAACTGCAAGTCAGATTTGAGCATCTGCCAGAGAAGAATAATGGAAGTGTAGGAAATTATAGATGCCTTTGAGATAGAGGATAATAGGAAGCACAGTCCTGGAGATGGGAAGGAATCACTGGTTATTTCTCACCCCTTTTCCATGTCCCTTGAGTAGAACACAAAAAAGGCATCACTGAACTTATGCTTAACTTACTATGTGTAATGAACTCTGATAAGCTCTATCCTATTCCATCACTCACCTCCTTTCCTCCCCATAACAGGTTAGCTATACTTTGCTTGTGGAACACAACCCACTGATTGAAAAACACTGCTATCATCGATATTTTATCTTTTAACTGGCCAGCATCTAAACCTCCTGTTTATTCCCCACCGTGAGTAATAGCAGGTATCCCTTATATTAGTCAAAGGCAAGATCCTCCTTCTCTTCTGTACACCTGTAGATACCAAGGCCCAGTGACAGTTTATAAATTATTCACAGTAATGTATAAGAATCCAATGACAACAGTATCCAGGGAAAGCCTTAACTATCTAACATAACCAGATTTTTTTAAGGCATTAAATGCTAGCCAAGATTTCTGCTGTCTAATCTCCCTGGATACTTACCCATTTTTTCCTTTAAAAAACTGATTTCTGCTCAAGTTAGTTAGAACTGAGTTTTGTTGCTTGCAAGAATCAAAATGACTGATAAACCTACTTACAAGCATATCCCTAATATCTTTCAGAATGAGTAAATCATCAAACCAGACTCACAGCCATACCTTTCATTGTCCTGGATAGATCCCCATTTGTTTGTTTCTTTTGCAGTCCAGTGATATCAGCTAGAAAATCAGATGATGGAGAAGGCAAGCAGAATTTCTGCAAATACATAACAGTTTTTTTTAAACAAAAATGCTTGAAAGCAGTTAAAATACTGTCAAAGACCTGAACTTTCATTTCATTGTCAGCTTAGCACTACAGAAGGTCTGGATCGTATTCACTTGCACTGTAAAATGAGGACTGTTTCCTTAATGTGTAAAAGTGACTACGTACATGAAGCCACATTTATCCTACACTAGAAATTTTCTTTGCTTCTTCAATTATTCATTGTAAGTAAAAGGCGAAAGATTTATACGATCTGAAGAGAAACCAGAGTATAATTTTATTCATTGTAAGTAAGACAAACATTAACAGAAATGTGTAACTTAGAAAAGTCCCTTATATTTTTTTAAAGCACTCCTAAATCTATTACTTCAGCAGAAAACATGCCAGATAGGTTAGGACAGATGACACAGCAAAGCAAAGTAGTTGAAAGCTGCAGCCTTAGGCTCACCAGAGGGTAAATTCCAACGTTGCCACTTGCTATACCTTGGACAAGTCACTCAGTTTCTCTATGTATAAAATGGGAGTAAAAATATCTATCTCTCAGGACTATTGAAAGAATTAAAGATGATAGACACAGCATGATTAATGTACGGCCTAACACATAGGTAGTGTTCAATAAATGAAAGCACAAAAAGAAATGGAGACCCAAGAAAACTAAATTAGGGCTCACCAACTCAAATGTACTCAGGGGTAAATGGATGAAACAGCCCCAAAGAAACTGGTGGAAGTTATGGGAGAATGGAGAGCACATATCTCTGCTAAAGATGACAGCTGCTATTCAGCTCCAGATACTTTCTAAGGGGTCTCAAGAGAGGCTGAAATACAGAGCACATATAAATTTACAATTCTTAAAAACACCATACCCCAAATAAAACAAGACAAAATCAACATGAGAACTATAGACTGCAATCTGGGAATAAGTGTTTTGCCTAGATTACCAAAGAAAATCAAAGACAAACTCACTTTGAACACGATATCTGCATCTTAGTCTTTTCTCTTTCTACAACTTCTATCACTTTTTCAATCAGGCCACCAGGGAGCATGGTTTGGGACATGTGCACTAATTTCTGGGTGGGAGCACTTGACTCAGGCTCCAATATGTTTTCTTAACTCACATGTCTTAATGCCTTTTGGAGAAATCCAAACTCCAAATAGAACCTGTAAAAGTGTAGCTGACTCATTCCCTGAAGTACAAAAATCACAACGTTGTTCAGGTGGTTTTGGTGAAAAAGCTGGCCCCATCTGTTGAAAAAACATCAAACCAACATAGCTAAGGTTGATACTGTCAAGTCAGTTACAGGCATACAGAAAGGAAGTGTGGACAAAAGCAGTGAGCAACAGCTAATGGAGTTTATCATCACTCACTCACTGCCTGGGAATGGAAAACTGCTATTACTGCCCAGGATTAAAATACAGATCTCTTTGAGAATTATTTATTACATTCAAATCTAGTAGAATTAACATGTGAAAAGCATTGTATTCAAATCCAAAATTCTGCAAAAATTTGCTTCAAATCTTAAATTCAAATGTTTTAATAAGAACCAATGTCACTTTACAAATCCCCTCAAGATCCCAACTTGCTTGGTGGTTCTTCCTAAGCAGGTAATCATATGAGTGGCTGCAAGAAGGCTGGTTGTAGATAAACTGACAGACCAATAGCAATATTTGTTAATGCAGAAGATGGGTTTTGAGGTAGCCAACCCCACCCCACAACAAGACAGTTGTGTGCACTTGAAAATCTCTCTATTGCAAGCCCTGGCCAGGTAGCTAAGTTGGTTAGAGCATCGTCCTGATATGCCAAGGTTGCAGGTTCAATTGCTAGTCAGGGCACAAATAAGAATCAACCAATGAGTGAATAAATAGGTAGAACAACAAATCAGTGTTTCTCTTTCTCTCTGTCCCTCCTTTTGTCTTTCTCTCTAAAATCAATAAATAAAAAATTTAGAATAAAATAAAAAGGGAGGACCTTGATTTAAGTATTCAAAAAAAGAAAAATCTCTCTATTGATACATGTAAAAAAGCAACTTTCATTACACATAATTTTATTTTTTCTTTCAATTATAGTTGACATTCAATGTTATTTTTAATACACTTTATTGATTATGCTATTACAGTTGTCCCATTCTCCCCCTTTATTTCCCTCCACCCTGCACACCCCCTACCACTAGCATTCATGTTCATGGGTTGTACATATAAGTTCTTTGATTTCTACATTTCCTATGCTATTCTGAACCTCCCTATTTTCTACCTACCATTTATGCTACTTATTCTCTGTACTTTTTCCCCCTTCTCCCCCTCCCACTCCCCCAGTGATACTGATAACCCTTCATGTGATCTCTATTTCTGTGATTCTGTTCCTGTTTTAGTTGTTTGCTTAGTTTTTTTTTTTTTTTTAGGTTTGGTTGTTAACAGCTGTGAGTTTGTTGTCATTGTACTGTTCATAGTTTTGATCTTCTTTTTCTTAGTAAGTCCCTTTAACATTTCATATAATAAGGGCTAGGTGATGATGAACTCCTTTAACTTGACCTTATCTGGGAAGCATTTTATCTGCCCTTCTATTATGATAGCTTTGCTGGATAGAGTAATCTTGGATATAGGTCCTTGCCTTTCATGACGTCAAATACTTCTTTATAGCCCCTTCTTGTCTATAAGGTTTCTTTTGAGAAATCAGCTGATAGTCTTATGGGAACTCCTTTGTAGGTAACTGTCTCCTTTTCTCTAGCTGCTTTTAAGATTCTCTCCTTATCTTTAATCTTGGGTAATGTACTTATGATGTGCCTTGGTGTGTTCCTCTTTGGGTCCAACTTCTTTGGGACTCTGAGCTTCCTGGACTTTCTGGAAGTCTACTTCCTTTGCCAGATTGGGGAAGTTCTCCTTCATTACGTTTTCAATTCCTTGGTCTTCCTCTTCTCATTCTAGGACCCCTATGATTCGGATGTTGGAATGTTGAAAGATGTCCTGGAGGTTCCTAAGCTTCTCATTTTTTTGAATTCTTGTTTCTTCATTCTGTTCTTGATGAATATTTCTTTCTTCCTTCTGCTCCAAACCATTGATTTGAGTCCTGGTTTCCTTCCTGTCACTGTTGGTTCCCTATAGATTTTTATTTCACATAATGCAACCTTCATTGTTGCCTGGGTCTTTTTTATGCTGTTGAAGTACCCAGTGAGTTCCTGGAGCATCCTGATAACCAGTGTTTTGAACTGTGTATCTGATAGGGTGGTGACCTCTTCATCTCTTAGTTGTATTTTTTCTGGAGCTTTGAACTGTTTTTTCATTTGGACCATCTTTTTGTTTCTTTGAGCATGCCTGTTATGTAATAATGTAGTAAGGGGCAGAGCCTTAGGTATTCACCAGGGTGGGGCAACCCACATAACTGCGTTGTGGTGCAGTATGTGGGGGAGGGGTCCAAGAGGAGACAGTACCACTTGCTCCACTCTCCACCGGTATTCAGTCACTTCCTTGGCTACCCACAATCAAATTGGGTCTTTCTCGCGCTGATTCCTGGGTGAGTGGGTTTGTTTACATTCCAGGACCCTGTGGGTCTCTCCAATGAACTCTCTCTCCTGTTAGGCTCAGAGTTTCTCCTGCTGCTCCCTCAACCCCCACAGGTGTTTCCAGTGAGAGGCTTTGAGGCTTTATTCCCCTGCACTGGAACCCTAGGTTATTCAGTCTGTCTCACTCCCTAGTTGTTCCTCCTGGTTTATCTGCATGCAAATGTGGGACTTCCCAGTCTGCAAGCCACCACCTCACCCAGTCTACCAGCCGCTGCCTTGCCTGCCCGGGTCCTCCAGCTGCCACCTTGCTGAGAGGCCTCTCTACCTGGCTGCCCATCTCTGCTCCTCCTACCAGTCTGGATGAATGTTTCTTCTTTAACTGCTTGGTTGTCAGACTTCCATACAGTTCCATTTTCTGTCAGTTGTGGTTGTTTTTTGTGTTTAAATTTGTTGTCCTTGTTTTGGTTGTGTGAGGAGGCACAGTGTGTCTACCTACACCTCCATTTTGGCTGGAAGTCCTTATGTTCTCAATGTTATTTTATATTAGTTTCAGTTGTAAGCATAGTGATTAGACATGTAATTTATAAAGTGAACTCCCCAATAATTCTAGTATCTACCTGGCACCATAGTTATTACAATATTGGCCATATTTCCCATGCTATTACTTCACATTCCCTTGACTATTTTGTAACTACCAATTTGTACTTCTTAATCCCTTTACTCTTTTCACCTGGCCCCCAAACGTCCCTACCATCTGGCAACTATCAGTTTGTTCTCTGTATCTATTAGTCTGTTTTGTTTGTTCATTTATTTTATTCTTTAGACTCTAAGTATAAGTGAAATCATATGGTATTTGTCTCTGTCTGATTTATTTCATGTAGCATAATATACCCTCAAGATCCATCCATGTTGTTGTTAAGTGGCAAGATTTCCTTCCTTTTTTGACTGCATAAAATTCTATTGTATACATATGCACCTATTTTTTTAAAATCATTGGTCCATTCCTGGACACTTAGGTTGCTTCCATATCTTGGCTATTGTAAATAATGTTGAGGTGCAGATATCTTTTCAAATTACTGTTTTTGTTTCCTTTGGATAAATACCCAAAGTGGGATTGCTGAATTATATGGGAGTTCAATCAATATTTAAAATATTTTTTTAGGAACTCCATAGTGTTTTCCACAGTGGCTGCACCAATTTGCAATCCTATAAACAGTGCATAAAGGTTCCCTTTCTCCATCTTCTTGCCAGCACTGGTAGCCCTTGTTTATGATCATGTTATTCCAATTGGGTCTCCATTGGAGGTTACAAACCAAAATACCTATAGCAGCCAGACAGATCCTGTAAACAAGGGAAGCTGGCCAAGTGGGACACTTAAGTACATATGCCCCATCTAAAGGGGAGGCCACTATTCAGCTTTGACAAATTGTTGCCATATGGGAACACATGAGCAGTTGCAGATCTTTGAGTTTTTGAAGAAGTCAAAAGTTTGAATTTTTATAAAGAAATTCCCAAATACAATTGTTGGCAACTATTGCAAAAAGTTTTTTTTTATGCAATTGTGTATAGCAAACAAATAATGTCAGTTAAGGAAGATATGGCCCTCTAGTCACTGATTAGAAGCCTCAGGTTTCTAAGCCATCACCAATTAAATTCATCTCATACCTAGGTTTGGGAACACTGGATTTGCCCAGAACTGCATACTTCAGAAATTCACATAGGTAGTCATGGGTTACTTCACAGTTTTCAGCAAATAAAATGGTACATAAGTATGCTTTCTGTAAAGATTAAATGAGGGCATATCAAATTATGAGTATTGAGAACAGTAACAAAGCAAGGCAAATTATTAAAATATTCTAGTTTCTGATGCTTTTAGCATATATTCAAACATAAGGAGGATTCTAATTAAACAAAAAGGAAGGTCTAAAACTACAACCTGTGATATGACATTATTAGTGGAATATTTAATAAACACTGACACAGAACCTTAATTAGAGATACTTGGTTACATGTTAGGGGTAACATGATGAATATAACATGATTCATGCCCTCAAGGAGTCTATTCTACTAGAAGGAAAGATGCAGAAACAGGTTAATTCCAATACAATGTGGGTAAATGCTATTATACTGGTATAGGAGTCAGGAGGTTGACTGACTGCCTTGAGGGTTAGAGTGTTTGGGATACAGCTTCACTGAGATGAAAATACTGGGGTTGAGCCTTGAAAATAGAGTCAGGCCGGTAGAAGGAAACACTGCACACAAACATGTAGTTTGGTTTGGGCAGGGCCAAGACTGCATGTTGCAGAGCAGTAGAAAAATATGAGAGGAGAAAGAAGTGGAGCCAGATCAGAAGATCAATATGGTCTAAGCTAAGGAGTTAGACATTATCCTGGGGAAACAGGGAGTTCACTGAAGCAAATGTTTGTCTTACAGTTGATGTTTCCTCCTTAAAATAGCTTTGTACTTATATATGGTTATTAAAATATATTGTGCTTACTTTAAAAAGAGTCAGATAATACAGAAAGGTAAAACATAAAAGACAGACAATAAATGAAAGTAAAAGTCACCTGTCCTTGTATAACTCAAGAGAAAATTACCATTTTCATTTTAACCAGAGAGGCAGGGGAGTCTAGTGGTAAGGTGCTCACACCCTGGATTTAACACAACTCAAGTTTAAATACCAGCTTTACTATCTGGTACAAGTGCCTTAGCCTCCCTAAAATGCAGTTTCTTCATCTATATAGAGTAATTATAATCTACCTCATCAGATTATTGGTAAGATCAATGAGATAGTGCAAGTACTGAGGCTAGAACCTGATGTATTGTAGGACTTAATAAACATCAAATATTATTATTATTATTATTGCTATTTTTCCCATGACTTTTTAATTTTAACAGTCCATTCTCTAAATTTACCTAAAAACTTTTAATTTATCTGAAAAAATCCCTGTTGATGATAGTTTTTTAAAAATATTATAACAGTATTACAAGTATACTTGTATACCTATTAGGATAAATTCCTGGTCAAAATAACCATGTATTAATATATCTGACATTCTGACAAATACTGCTAACTCCTGAAGGAAGGTACCAATTTCTATTTATCAACCCAAAATGGGTGCGACTGAAAAAGGTGGAAATGAATGAAGTAGGGGTTTAGATGGTTACTGAGCAAGGGATGTCTGAGTCTGAGAAGGGTGAAAAGGACATCCTATAGGGGAAATGGCCCAGGATTAGGGGTAGGCACTTAATACAGACGTGGGAGGCCCAATGTGGGTGTCAAAGCCTAAGCAGTATGAGGAGGTCATCCATGCATTAGGAAGTGAAGAGCATTGAGTCCTGGCATCAAATCAGCAAGTGTTGAGTGTAAAGAGGGAATCAATGCTGGAGAACAACAGTGGTATCACAGGTTTCAGAGCCTAAATAGAGTGAAGGTGTCCATGTGAGATGCATAAGGGTCTGTCACATTAGTGAGGAGGGCATTCACACAGGAGGGTAACCTGGTATAAGGTGTAGAATGACAGAGCCCAAGTTAGTCACTGAGGAGGGTGTGGGGCAGATGCAGCAATGGGGGACTGATAAAATATATTGAAGATAATGGGAGTTAGGTTTCTTACTGGTAGAGCAGAAAATTGTAAGTATAAAAAAGGAGAAAATTAGAATGAACCCTATGAATTGGATTGGGAGTAGAGATACTGATATGAATTCATGGTTTTTCACTATGTGTGGATACATATTTAATGTAATATGACATACATTTAAGTATTAATTTGATTAAATATTTTAATGAAAATTATAAACAACTTTTTTTAAAAAGTTCTACCTGCAGTATATCTTTTCATTGCTTTTAGAGAGACAGGAAGAGGGAGAGTGGAGAGGGATAAAGAAACATCGATTGTAAGACAGAAACATCAATGTGAGAAACATCAATTGGTTGCCTTCCAAATGCAACAGGACCCAGGATTCTACATGTAACCTAGGTATGTGCCCTGACTGGAAATTGAACCCACAATTCTTCAGCTTCAGGACAACTCCCCACCCAGCTGAGCCATACTGGCTAGGGCATAAACAACTTTTATAAATAAAACTAATTTGGTAATATGAATTATTGATTTAAATATAAAATATTTAATATTATAAAAGTTTAACTATAAACACTTGTATGTGTGTTTGTGTATATTTCCTAGCTCTCTTCTGGGAGTATGAACATCCAAATGACAATGAATACATTTAGCACCCAGGTCTTGAGTTTCTAAATGTCATTTGCTATTAAAAAGAACTAAGTATCCTAGGAGAAATGGCTGGTGACAGGGAAAGCACAGATGAGCCTAGAACATCTATGCCAGAGAAGTAAGAAAATGATTACATAATGAAGGGGTCATGTCAAAAGGACAAAGAAACTAACTCAATGGCCAAATTTGGGATATTTGCATCATCAAAATATGAGAATGGGGGCGGGGGCTAAGATGGCGTCAGAGTAGGAAGGAGCAGATTCGGCTTCCCTCTGCTCAGGGGAGAAAATCCTGACCGATCTATGTAGTAGAGAAGCAAGCAACCAACATACTTCAGCATATATGAAAATAGAGGACCAAGGATTGTGGCGGAACTGAAAAACTGGACCCTAAGAACAGTGCTACAACAAGGTAGGGACCCGGGGACCAGCGTGTGGTCTGGCGGCTCCTGCCCCAGGCCCAGGGCCTGCTGCTGGGTTTCCCACAGAGTCCTTGGGAGAGAGCTGGGACAACTGCTTCCTCCCCAGCCAAACAAAGTCTGAGCTGCACTGGGAGGGAATCCAGGTGCTAGCAAACACACAGGGGCTGTGAGCACCTTTGGAGGCTGTGGACACCGGAGAGGCTGGGTCTCGAAGCAGGCCCTGACCCCCACAGTCACTGGTCTGGCTGGAGAGTTGGGCTGCGGGAGAAGCCAGGCCATTGTGCAGAGAGGCAGGCTTGAACAGGAGGAATTTCTCAAGAGGAAGGAGTGAATAGACAGACACTGTTTGGGGAATTTTCCTAAAGTGATCAGTCGCTCCAGCCTCCCTGCCACCCAGCCATGGGCGTGTGTGAAGGGAGAGCATCCCCACACCTCAGTCCACAGCAGTAACCCTGGGGAAAGACCTGATTCCCATACCCAGGGCACAAGGCTGAGCCATGTTAGCTTCCCAGACAGTGAGGGAGCCAGTGCAAGTTCCCCTGACTGAGGAAGAAAAGCCATACCAATCACCCCTCAGCCTGCCTCAGCAAGCAAGAGCAGAAAAACCAGTTTGGCCACTTTGAAACCAAGAGACTTTTTAATTTGATTCTATTCTTTTTTAACAATTTTTAATTTTTAAATTTTATTGTTGTTATTCTCTTTTGATTTCTTTTTCCTCTTTCCTGATTTCTTGTTTTATTCCTTCCTCCTGCTTTCCTCCAATTTTATCTCTTCTTCCTTCATCTGCCTTTTTTATTTTTACTTTTTAAAATTTTTTCTAAATAACCACAAGTGAGACAAAATCCTGGATCTGTGAAAAGACCAAAGTTGAACCCAAAGAAGGGGCATCACAACGACTGGGACAGTGAGACAAATTTCACTCTTCTATTACAGAGAACCTGCAACTTATTGCATATTTGTATTATTATTATTTTTCCAGTACTCCTACATCCTTTTTTAATAGTATTTTTGTATCCCTCTTCTTTTTGTATAGCCTGCTTTGCTAGGCTGGATATATTGTATGACCTGAACAGCTTTCCCCTGATATCTCTTTCCATACTGTATTGCTAATCTACCGTCCTTTAACTCACCTATGTCCCATTAGCACACTACGAGGTTCTGTACTCTCTATTCTTGTTATCTAGATCTCATAGATTCTGTCATATGATTGTTGCCATAATATTATTGTACATAACTGCTGTTCCATGCAATTGTAATTACTTCACAACACCGCCCCCCCAGATCTTAGCCCATTTCAAAGTTTCCTGAACTCTATTACTGTCGTGGATAACTCTATTCTGTCACACACTATACCGATGTACTATCCCTTATTCTCACCTTACCTCAGAATCTGACCTCCCACAACCTCCCTGCTTTATAGATCCAACTCACAATCCTTCCTTCCCCAACAAGAGTCTTATCTTCTTTCCATCCTTTCTAAAAATCAGCTAGCTCGGTGGAAGATCACAGTTAACACTATACATAGTCAAAGGATCTCCTATCCTATCTCTTTCCTACTTGCTGCTACTGTAAATATCATAGAATTTGCTGTTGCTGTCTTAAACCATTTTGCCTTCCCCGTCCAACTGATGACAAAAAAGAATAGGAGGAGGTGGTGAAGATCAGGATACCCACTGGAAGAGGAAACCCAGCAACAAAGGAACCACTAACAGATAACAATAGAAGAAGGTGAAGGAGGGAGTGGTAACCACACAAATCTCAATCCAGGACTACATATCTGGAAATACGACTGAACAGTAGAGACAGTACCCAATACAAACAACTGAACAAGAGCAAGAGAGAATTCTTTAAACCTTATACACACGGAAGAACCAGCTTCAACACAACCTGCCCTCACCAGGACAACAAAATACAGGAGGGGGTGGACAGAGTGACCCTCATTTAACCAGCTGGTGGGAATGAACCACCAAAGAAAGACCCAACAACAATCAAAACTCAAAGGCAAACACAAAGCCAACTTAACTGACAGCCCAAGACCAGTGAGCTTTGGAGATCAAGGAAACTGCACCACTGAAACTCCCTGCTATTCTACTAAAGAAGTTCACACAACAAACCCAGGGAGTCAGAACAGATCAATTTAAGAAACAGAGGCTAACAAGAAGAGTCTCACAAACAATGGGAAGACAAAGAAACAATCCCCAAATGAAAGGAAAGGAGGAAGCCTAAAAAAAATGGAGGCAAATGAAATAGAGGCAATTCAACTATCAGATATTGAGTTCAAAGCAATGATCGTCAGGAAGCTCAATGAGCTCACAATGAGCTACCAGAAACTACAGGAAAGCGACAATGAACTCATTGAAAACTACATCAACAGGAAAAAGGAAACAGAAACTCTCAACAAGGACCAAGAGGAAATGAAGAATACAATTTCTGAACTGAAGAACACAGTAGAAGGAATGAAAAGCAGGATCGGTGACACAGAAGATCGGATCAGTGAGCTAGAGGACGAAGTAGAGGAAAGCACCCAGAAACAGCAAGAAAAGGAAAAGAGGCTCAGAAAGAATGAAGAGGGATTAAGAGAAATGCAAGACAATATGAAACGTAATAATATCTGTATAATAGGGATACCAAGGAGAAGAAGAAGAGCAAGGGATAGAAAACCTATTTGAAAAAGTAATTATGGAAAACTTCCCTAATTTGATGAGAGAAAAAGGCACACAAATACAGGAAACACAGAGAGTCCCAATCAAGAGGAACCCAAAGACACCCACCTCAAGACACATCATAATTAAAATGGCAAAATTTCAAGACAAAGAGAGAATATTAAAGGCAGCAAGGGAAAAACAGGAAATAACATACAAGGGAGCCCCAATAAGGCTAACAGCTGACTTCTCAATGGAAACACTCCAAGTCAGAAGAGAATGGCAAGAAATATGCCAAGTAATGAGAACCAGAGGTCCGCAACCAAGGCTACTTTACCCACCTAGGCTCTCAAGCAAGATAGGAGGCCAAATAAGAAGCTTCTCAGACAAAAGAAGTCTAAAAGAATACACCTCCACTAAACCAGCTATGCAAGAGATGCTAAAGGGACTGCTTTAAGGAAAGAAAAGAAAAGAGAGAGTGAGGGAGGATCACACGAACATAAAAGGCAATGAATAAGTACCTTTCAATAATAACCTTAAGCGTAAATGAATTAAATGCTCCAATCAAAAGACATAGAATAGCTGATTGGATAAGAAAACATGACCCACACATATGCTGCCTACAAGAGACCCACCTCAGGATAAAAGATCTGCACAGGCTGAAAGTGAAGGGCTGGAAACAAATTTTCCAAGCAAATGGACAGGAAAAAAAAGCTGGGGTAGCAATGCTCATATCTGACAAAATAGACTTCCAAAAAAGGACCATAAAGAGAGACCCAGAAGGTCACTTCATAATACTCAAGGGAAGAATCCACCAAGAAGACATAAACAGTGTAAATATATATGCACCCAACACAGGAGCACCCAAATACATAAAGAAAATCTTAGAGGACTTCAAGAAAGATATTGACAGCAACACAATTATTGTCGGGGATTTTAACACCCCACTATCAAAAATGGACAGATCTTCCAAACAAAATATCAACAAAGATATTGTGGCACTGAACAATACCCTAGATGAAATGGGCTTTATTGATATACACAGAACCCTCTATCCCAAAGAAGCTAAATACACATTCTTTTCAAATGTACATGGAACATTTTCAAAGATAGACAACATGATAGGACACAAAATAAGCCTCAACAATTTCAAGAAATATGAAATCATACCAAGCATTTTCTCGGATCACAAGGGACTGAAGCTAGAAACCAACCCCAAGGAAAAAAAAACCCAAAACACTCAAAATCATAGAGATTAAATAGCATGCTATTAAACAATGAATGTGTCAAGAATGATATTAGGGAAGAAATCAAAAGGTTTCTGGAAACAAATGAAAACGAACTCACAACAACCCAA